>NC_143387.1:36679266-37003127 GCF_980474605.1 Leiobunum rupestre
GGTATTCGAGCAAGGGTTCGTGTGAGTTGTTTCGCCAAACAATTCTTTGAAGATCGGAGTCGTCTGGATGTACTCTAATTTGACGAAACATTTTGGCAAGGTCTGCTTTCATTACAATGCAATGTTGACGAAAGCGAATAAGGAGGTTGACCAAATCATCTTGAAGTTTTGGCCCCACTAGCAGATGATCGTTTAGGGAAACTCCAGTTGTAGATTTGGCAGAGGCGTCGAACACCACACGAACTCTCGTGGTGGTACTGTCTTCTTTGAATACCGCATGATGAGGCACGTAGTAAGATGGATTGGTTTCGATTTTTATTTCATTCGAGGGAATGAGTTCCATATGTCCAAGGGCAATGTATTCCCCCATGAACTTGCGGTACTCCTCATAGAGATTCGGGTTAACACGTAGACGTCGTTCTAAGTGAGAGAATCGACGGATTGCCATTTGTTTAGAATCTCCAAGTTTTGGTGCATCGTTTATCTTTGGTAATCGTACAGTGAATCTTCCTGTAGAGTCACGTGTATGTGATTCTTCAAAGTTCTTTTCACATTGAATTTCTGTTGGAGATAGTATTCTTCGAGGCTGGATGTCTTCTAGCTCCCAAAGATGTTTCAAATCTGCTTCCAATGTACAATGGTGGACCTTTATTTTCGAACTTCTTCCGGCCATCAGCAATGGACCGGAAACTGCCCATCCGAAAAGAGTATTAAAGGCACCTGGAAGACCTTCTTTCCCCTTGCAAATGCCATCTTGTAAGAGCTCTAGATACACGTCAGCACCTAGTAAAATATCCACTTGTCCAGGGCTATGAAAAGTTGGATCAGCAAGTGTTAAGCCTTTCAAGTGTAGACAATTTCCAGGATCGAACGGACTGTTAGGTAAATAATCCGTGACCTTTTTCAGGACGATTGCCTCGACGATGACCTCCGACGTGTTAATGATATTTGACTGAATATTCACCATGACACTGCCTTGAGAGGTGTTCATTCCGGTTGCTCCAATTCCGTCAACTGAGACGTTGAAACGTGTTCGCTTCAATCTTAGTTTCCTCGTGAATTGTTCCGTGATGAAACTGGCTTGAGAACCCGAGTCCAGAAGCGCTCGGGCTGGATAAAGTTGCTCGTCAAGTCCCTTGACTTGGACCATTGCGGTTGCCAAGATAACTTGGGTTGATCCAATTATTTCACGAGATGGGCATGAAACTACACCGGAGCTTGCCTTCGTCTTCGTTAATTCCTTCTCTTGATGTAGAAGTGTGTTATGTCGTGCGTTGCATTTCCTACAATGACCAGATTTGCAGTCATTGCTTTGATGACCGGTTCGTAAGCAATTGAAACACATGGCACTCCTCTTGACCATGTTCCAACGCTCGTCCGAAGATGCATTCAGAAAATTGGTACATTTATATACAGAGTGTGTTTCGTTGCAAAAGTGACACGTCTCGCTCAGAGCACCATGATGAGCCTTTGTACTCGGTCTCTGATGTAATGGAGGCTTCGACTTGATTGCAGTAGTTGTAGGCGGAGCTGCTGCTAAGGCTCTGGCCCGTTGTTCAAGAAATGTAACGAGATCCTCGAAAGTTGGTCTTTCGGTCCCCCTCAGGGAAAGTTCCCATTGTCGGCGAGATTCTGAATCCAGTTTTTCCTTTACAAGATGAAGTAGTATGGAGTCCCAATGTTGTACTGGTTCTTTGAGAACCTTGAGCGCCCTTATGCATTCGGCGGTGGTATCGATGAGCGTTCGTAAAGCGGATGAAGATTCTTGGATGACGTTAGTTTGACTGAAGAGACGTTTTACGTGTGCATCGATGATTTCCCGGGTATTGTTGAACCGATTGTTTAAGATATCCCAAGCTTCCAGATAATTAGCGTCAGTTACCGGAATAGATTGAACTAGGAGCGCTGCTTCGTTTCGTAACGATGACTTCAAATACTGAAACTTCTGAGCTCCGGTGAGCGATTCGTTGTTGTGTACGGTGGCCGTGAAGAGATCATGAAATGGAAGCCAATCGACGTAACCACCGCTGAATGATGGAAGTTCCAGCTTCGGTAAACGTACATCACTAGCTGGTCTGACTTGTCTCACTGGAATGTTTGCTGCTCTTTCATTCGATTCAGTGACGAGTAGGATTGTCAGATCTTCGAGTCGAGCGATTAGGGGGTTGTATTCATCTTCGTGATCCGCGAAATCGTCGTCGTCGGGATCGATATTTGCAACTACGGCATCGTGAACCTCATCCAAGTCTTTCGATAGTTTTTCCACCTTGTCTACATACAGCTTCAAGGCGACGTCAGATAGATTCGTTGCTGTTTGACCCACCGCATTTTCAATCCTGGTGATCTGTCCCTTGATAGCTGCTCTTCTTCTCACCAGAACATCCATGATGACTTATGTTGATTCGTTTACGATCGGGATATGATCGATGGTTTAAACGGTTTCCAACGGAGAATCCACGCTAATTTTCACTGTCTCTCACGGAAAGATAGCCGATTCGATGATTAGTTGAGGAACATAATCAAGTTGACGAATGTATCCGGCTCGACGGACCAAAAAATGTCGTGAACAGCGAAATAAAAGACGCGAACTTTTCCGACATAAAAACCGGTAAACCTTTTTCCTCTTATTTCAAAACAGAACTGGCCGTTAATTTATTTTTACACGCGCAAAAAATAACACCTTTTTTAACAGCAACCAAAAACTCACTTTCACGCGCGCGTGCGCTATATAAACATTTGAAAACGAATATAGGTACATGTACTATACAAAATTACGATGTGTACAACCGAACAATGACTCTTCTTAGTGTTTAAAATAGGCCTATTTGTAGTCATTTTAAGGTCCCTATAAATTTTCAATTTTATTTAACAAACCGTTTCGAAATACAGGTCCGGAAATCATTCATGAGATTTCTGAAACTATTTAATGAAATTAATTTTAATTTTATGCAACTCGCTATTGACTCGTGTTTTTTAGTTCCACATAGAAATATATTGGTTTCTTTGAAATGTCGATGTCGTCGTCTTCATCATTGGCAACACCTCTGATCAGTGGCGCCGATCCCATGGGGGTGGCGGGGCTGAAGCCCCCATTGGGAAAAATCAAAGGGGGCTTTGCCCCCATTGGTAAAACCGCCGATGTTAAAGGCAGTTTAATTTTAAGCATCCGTAGCAAGAAAGTGTTGCCAGCAGCCTCATTCCAAGTATATTAGTGAGCTTCGGCCCCCATTGGAAAAAAAGCGATCGGCGCCACTGCCTCTGATCACATTTGGCCAGGACGACCCATCGATACCAGGCGCGTTCCAACCACGGGGGCAGCGGGGGCGACTTGCCCCCGCTTCAATTTCACAGCGGGGGCACCGCCCCCGCTAATTTTTCCCAGGAATATATTGGGCTGAGCAGTTGTTCACTCAGGATATTTAATTGCCTATGGCGATCCGAGCGAGGACGGACACTTACGGTGTCATGTTTAGTCAGTCTGAGAGTTTGACTAAACATGCGACACCTTGCTGTTTTCAATGATATTACTAACCAAGGAGGATGTTACCCGGCCTTCTACAATGCTGTAGTACATGACGTCTGCCGGTTTCGAAAATGCTAGCCTTCTCAAAGTTACAGGTGACGTCACCTGGTTGATCTACCAATAGCATTGGTTTTCGTACACGAGACCCTCTTGGTCGCGTCCTTTTATTAACCACCTTTTACTAATCTAAAAATAATAGCCGGTTATTGCTTCAAGATTGTGCTCCAGTGCTTATAATTTTTAAGACTTCAAGTAAAATTATTGAATATAACAGTTTTCCAGATCAACAAATCGAGAAAGATTTCAGGTAAATTGTGCTTTTTCTAGTTTTATCTGTGAAAATAATGGTTTAAAACATTAATTGAAACTAGGAGGATAGTTTTCATCTTCCTAGATTGAAAAGCACCTTAGAGGCGAAGCCTAAGGCGCTAAGCGGATTCGGTACGACTATAAAATTAAAAATATTTTAGGGTGAGGTAGGGTTTACGAAGAGTCTAAAACGAATATTTCTGTTAAGTCAATGCTCACAGCCACGCATACGGCTTGTTTTAGTCTTCTTCGAATACTTTTATTTCAATTTCGTCGTGTAGCTTAATTTTAATGTCCAAAATGTGTTGCAATTCGAACATTAACATACTCGGTGTTCGCTGCTTTCGAACTTAAGTACTTTCATCCGATTTTAAGGAACTGATTATTCGCGAGGGTCTATATATGATTAATCTGGAACATCTGCAACATTTTGCAATTTTCGCTCAACTTTTTTTAGAAAGAAATCAGTGATGTCTAAAGATCTAAATTTTCGGAAAAGGCAAATTTCGTTGGATATTTGGTTAGGTGAAAACCGCAAGATTAACAAAATGACTACGAAAGAGGAAGGAAAAACAAATTTTGAATACTTTGGTGTTTCGACCTTGACTCATTCTACCGACTCCGATTCCAACTCCTTTAATGCTAAAAAGGGCGACTGTCAAGATAATGCTAAATCAACCACTAAAACAGGGTTACCGCGTGATGTTATAATAATGATCGAAATAAGCAATTTCCTTGGCTTCATAATGATGTATCGGAAGATTTAGTTTTGTGCATTGAATTAATGAAAGCAAGAGGGAATTCCAGTCATAATTTTGAATCAGCTTTTACTCACACGGGATTTAAAAACTGGAAAAGGGGAATCGAGCGATTTCGAATGCACGAAAAAAGCGAACTACACAATGTTTCCAGCACATTTGTCTTGGAAAATGCTAAAAATATTCCAGATGTTAATCTAATAAATAAACAGCACCTTACTCAACAAATACAGTTTTAGTCATCATTTTCGATACTTCGATCGCATAATAATTTATATTTCTGTATGGTTGCTTTCAAAACTACTAAACACATAACAACTTTTTTAAATTAAATACGTAAAAACGTTTCACCAGTACGGTATCACTCCATATAGCATAAAGCTAAAGGAAAATAACTTCTAAATTGAAACGCTGTTGCAATTTAGTGTTTTTTTTTCGGTACTAAACATTCATAGGTTTTTGCGTAAGTTAAAGGTTTTACCATTTTGTGTTGAGCATCTTGTTTTTGCCCCCGCTCTCGTAAAAACGTTGGCACGCGCCTGATCGATACCACCCTTTTCGATGTGACACTATTGCTATGTACGGAATGTCGTTAAGTGTTTGTCGGCGTGGAAAGCGACGACACGGTAGATGGAGCTAAAAGCTACACGCCGAGCTTTGGTGGGAAGTTTGAAATAACGCTTCGCGAATCGTTCTATAGTCTTTCTGGTGGGAAGTTTGAAATTAATAAAAATAACTAAAAGAAAAATAATTAAAAATTTAATAGCATTAGTTTGGCGGGAAGTTTGAATTAGACAAATTCTTTCGATATGCTAGAATAGGATTATAATTGGCGGGTGGCGGGAAGTTTGAATTAGACAATTTCTTTCGATATGCTAGAATAGGATTATAATTGGCGGATGGCGGGAAGTTTGAATTAGACAATTTCTTTCGATATGCTAGAATAAGATTATAATTGGCGGGAAGTTTGAATTAGACAATTTCTTTCGATATGCTAGAATAGGAATATAATTGGCGGGAAGTTTGAATTACACAATTTCTTTCGATATGCTAGTATAAGATTATAATTGGCGGGTGGCGGGAAGTTTGAATTAGACAATTTCTTTCGATATGCTAGAATAGGATTATAATTGGCGGGAAGTTTGAATTAGACAATTTCTTTCGATATGCTAGAATAGGATTATAATTGGCGGGAAGTTTGAATTACACAATTTCTTTCGATATGCTAGAATAAGATTATAATTGGCGGGTGGCGGGAAGTTTGAATTAGACAATTTCTTTCGATATGCTAGAATAGGATTATAATTGGCGGGTGGCGGGAAGTTTCAATTAGACAATTTCTTTAGATATGCTAGAATAGGATTATAATTGGCGGGTGGCGGGAAGTTTCAATTAGACAATTTCTTTCTATATGCTAGAATAGGGTTATAATTGGCAGGTGGCGGGAAGTTTGAATTAGACAATTTATTTCGATATGCTAGAATAGGATTATAATTGGCGGGATGTTTGAATTAGATAATTTATTTCGATATGTTATAATAGGAATATTTTTCGGCGTTTTAAATATTGGATTATTATTGCACGTCGTAAGACATCGAAGGTAGCTAAACTATTTAACCTTTGATACTTTGCGTCGATGTGAAACTAATATTCCGGCTGGGCCGACTTGTTCTTATTTCGTTTAAAAGGCTTTCCTCTAGTTGCTCAACCAACTTCGATTACTTAAAACTAATTAGCTGCGATTTAGTGAGACATTAACTGGACCCCACCTGGAATTTAGGCGAGGTTTTACGCACGTTTCAGGCACCGTGAGTTAGTGCCTCCGCGAAATCGGCCTCAAGAGCGGTTAATTTAATTAAATTAATTTTTGAATATTGTGTTGGGTACTAGTAGGTTCCTATGAGTTTCTAGCCCAAAATAGTGCCGTTGTCGTATTTAATAGGTCTGTTTTTATCTTGAAAGTTAAATCTCTATTTACGATTCCTACTTCGTACGTATTGTCAAGTGCTTATTGTAGGGTTCCGATGGTATAAGGCCTCGAACTGCTCTGCATAGTTGCCTCCTCTTTAAATAGCGGTTAATTCAATTTCATTATTTTTGAACTTTTGGACAAAGCTTTGGTCCGTACAGGTTCGGTGTTACTATATAGGTTCTTTTACCAGAAGTAAATGACCTTATTTTACCAGAAGTAAATGACCTTATTTTACCAGAAGTAAATGACCTTATTTTACCAGAAGTAAATGACCTTATTTTACCAGAAGTAAATGACCTTATTTTACCAGAAGTAAATGACCTTATTTTACCAGAAGTAAATGACCTTATTTTACCAGAAGTAAATGACCTTATTTTACCAGAAGTAAATGACCTTATTTTACCAGAAGTAAATGACCTTATTTTACCAGAAGTAAATGACCTTATTTTACCAGAAGTAAATGACCTTATTTTACCAGAAGTAAATGACCTTATTTACCAGAAGTAAATGACCTTATTTTACCAGAAGTAAATGACCTTATTTTACCAGAAGTAAATGACCTTATTTTACCAGAAGTAAATGACCTTATTTTACCAGAAGTAAATGACCTTATTTTACCAGAAGAAAATGAACTTAGTTTACTGGCTATGGTCCCAGAAAATCGTGCTACAAAGGCTTAGCGCGTTTTACGGGGTATTTCGTAGTTTCATCGTCTGATTGCTGTTGCTTTCCTCTATTAAACCATGCTACAGTTGTTAGTTTAGAAAGGGGTTCTAGCAAAACTTCAAATTACCTCAAAGGCGTTTGATAGAATTTTCAATTCGGCGTCGTTTTATTGATAATTCCAGTGCATTTCCGCAGTCATTGTACAAAAGGGGGAGGAGGGAGGGGGTTCATCCCCAAAATTTAAATTTCAATTAAACGAAGGCGATTTTTCGTCCACAAAAAATCATGGTACATTAATCGATTGGAAATATCGTACTATCGCGTTTGGATCATTCATTTTGGGTACTAGGGTCCCCAAAAATTATCACAGGAAGCTCCACTACCTGTGTGATTTGAAATAGCGTGCTCTCGCGTTTGAAATGTAAATTTGGGCACTAGGGGGCCTACAAAATTGGGAATTCCCCCTGCTGCCTTGATGTGGGACAACTATTTCGGATGGTCCGACTTGTTTAATATGGGTTAAAGAAATATGGGACAGTCACACAGGCCAGCGCTTAATTTAACCTTATCATTTTACAGAATTCAATCGTATTCGGTTTTCCGCGTATTCTGGGGCTCACCCCACCATTCCACTAGTCTCTTTGCAACCTGAGGCCAAGTCCTTTTTCTTATTTGATTATTCCGAGGATTATTCGCGTTGCCTATTCTAGTCTCCAAGAAAGTAATTATCTCTTGAAATATTTGTTGCATTATTCCCGGAAAACGTCCAATTCTTATATTAGTGTCCAATAAATTCTGATGATAATGATGATAAAATACGCGAAAAAGTAGATTAGTCCATAATTAAAAGGGATAATATAGCTAAATCCTAAACAAATTTGAAGAAATTAAAAAAACTTACTAATAACTCGTACCAATAGGTCTTCGAGCAAAAAACGCGAAACTCGGATCAAATAGATCTTCGAGTAATAAACTAAATTGAAATAAAAAAAAAAAAATAAATTCTTACGAGTCAAATTGTATCTTAACGTCCACTTCTTTCCATTTCATTTAGGAGTCAAGGGATTTTTAGTATGGATGGGCCATCCCGAGGGGCTAACCAGTAAGAATTTGCCTGTACACCGATTACGTAATCATTGATGAGTACAGAATGATTACGATGAGTACAGAATGATTACGATGAGTACAGAATGATTACGATGAGTACAGAATGATTACGATGAGTACTGAATGATTACGATGAGTACAGAATGATTACGATGAGTACAGAATGATTACGATGAGTACACAGGCAACCCAAAACTTTAAAATTGTTACAGATGAGTAATCGAGTACGGGAGAATTCCAATTAATACGCGTGATTACAGATGATTACACGTGATTACAGATGAGTACGCGTGAAATGATTACGGGTGATTACAGTTGATTACGAAGATTACAAATGATTACGGGATTATGAATGAGTACGATAGATTACGTATTCATTACAGTTAGGGTGTACACCGATTACGGGAAGTGGTTAGCTCCACGTAGAGGTCGGCGGAACAAATAAATTAACCGCAAAAATTTCAATTAATCATTAAAATTAGTATTATTTGATTTATACGAATAAATTATACGATTAAACAACGATTTAACATGCAAAATTAATAATTGTTTTCGAATATTTCTGAATAATTATCGGTTATGGATAAATATAAACAATCGTATAATTTCTTATTCAAACGCCGACCTCTAGCTCCACGGGCCATCCGAATCCTCAAATCCTCTAATCCCACGAATTTGGAAAAAAATTGGAATACTAGCTTAAAAACTGTTAAAATTATTAGTGGATAACTTTTTGTAAACTGTATTCTTAAATTTGTTTTTATATTAAAAATTTCAAAATTTGCTTCAATTTAAAACTTTTAAATAAAATTATCGAGGGATTCTGGATTCGCGAGGTTCAAGAACCTTTTATGATTCGAATTCGAAATATATTTAGGATTGGTACCACCTCTAGTTTTTAGTAGTATAATGGGCGTTATTTCCTGTCTGATAATCAGCAGGTGTTACTTATTCGATATTTGTAAAATAAGAAAGGTTGTATAGCTTTTAAAGTTTTACTCGTCGCAGAGGATTATCTCATTAAATGAAATTGATTATGGGGGCGATTAAGAAAACTAAAGAAATTAGTTATTTAAAATTAAATTTTATAGGCACCTAAGGAAAGGTATTTACACGCTGGACGTGTGTCGGCTTTTCCGAAATGGGAGAGCTAATTACTTAAAGGGGTTAAAGATTAACTTTAACCCGAAGAGAAAAACGGACTGAAACATATCCCTTTTCGCGCGATTACCCTAAACTATTTTAATTAACGGACTGGCTTAAACTCTAAAAATAACTGCACGTATTTTGAAAAACTTAACAACTGTTTATTACAGAAAAGCACAAAATTACTAAATTTTCCATAACACAGGAATAAATAACTAACTAGCTATTTACACTCTTGTCCACTCCAGGCACTAATATTTTCCAAAGCTGCTCTCTCGAGTCTCTCTCAAGAATTGTCGATAACTCTCCCCACACAACTGAGACCCAGATAGTACTACGGTCCGAGCGAGCGGTGACGTCAAGCAATTTCCCCAAAAAAAGCGGGAATTGCCCGAGCCCCGATCACTACCCGTCTCCAAATCCAAAACTTTCCACAAAATCTTTCATTGTTTGGTCAAACCCCGAAAGCCACCTGCATACAAAATGCTTACACTTTTAAAAATACAATACACTAATAACTCCCAAACCGTTTCACCATAAAAAGAAATATTCAAAATGTTAAACCGACAATATTTACAAAGTACATTTAAATTGAAATTAATGAGGTTTACAATACTGAGATTATTTTAATTGGAAAATTAACATGGAATTAATGAAAAATAAAGAAAAACGTATATCGTAATTTCACATGACGTACCAAAATTTAAAATATATGCTTGTTCACACGAATATCCCGCTTGATTCGACGTGTTTCAAAATCTTAGGCTTGCATCGATGAACTTTCAAGTTTTAGTCCCCCCCCTCGGTCCCCAAATCAGAACTTCCCCACTGAGCTACTCACCTGTTTGTCCCCTTTGTAAGTGTTTTGTTCCCCAAACTTACAATAAATTAGTGTGCGGGCGGGGAAACACAGGCTGATACACATCAGGTGGTTTTTTTTCGCCTGTTCTGGGGTTTTTGAGCAGGTTAAAAAGTGTAGCCATATGACGTCATTTTACTTCAATTCTGTCTTGACGAAAAAAAACGAGTTGGAGTAAGAAGGGAGTAGTTAAAGGTTAAAAAGTTATTTACAAAAAGCTTGCCCATCATATTTTCGTGAAACTAAGTTTAAGCAGACGACAAAGCTAGATTACTCCATCTACACCTCCTTTCGAGGAGGAGTAAAAAAGTGCAACCTTAGAGCTCTGGAACAAGCGATCAAAATTCGGGTCAGGGTAAATCTTACCCCGAGAACAGGCGAATAAAACGTCTTAGGGTAAAAAGTTAACACTTTTTGTCCCCGGACAAGCGAAAAAAACCACCTAATGTGGTACTCGGTATCAAACTAATTAAAATAACTCAATTATCCGTTTTCGAAGGCATTTTACAAAAACAACTCGTATCGTGAAAAGGGGACTGGAGAAACAACAAAACTTGGCGTAGTTTCGTAATCCAATGACAATACCAAACTTGTTCCATTTATTTTTTCTTGATTGTCTAAATAAAAACTAAAACGAAATGACGTAAAATAACTTTTTTTTATTCGGATGAGTGAATGCTATTTATTTTTATCTCCGCTAAAAAGAATCGATTGCGCATCATCGATGATGGCTGGAAACGTTTCCTGGTTAAATCATTTTACTTTTTCGCGATAATTCCGTTATCGAAATTGCCAACCGATAAAAAATGGATGGAAACGTTCGTTGCCTCTTCGAAAGGTACTACGTTTTATAAATAAAAAGGGGGCCAATGGGAAACTGCGTAGTCAGTATATTTTATTTGTAGTCTGCAAAACGAAACCCAGGTGTTTTATCGTTGTCCTTCTTTTTCAGTCTTTGTTTGAAAAAAAAAAAGATTGAACAAGTGTCGGGGCCAATTACCTTTGAAATAGTCCACACCGCCGAGATGCGGGCACTCTCACGAGTACAGCAGGGCCGTTAGGACGCCTACGTTTTGACAGAACAATATAAGGGTTTTTACCTCTATATTATATTGGAAAGAATAATAATTCAAAGTGAAGCGGCGAACTCTGTAGAAAACACTATATTTGGTTCCCACGATTAAAAATTTTAGCTTTTCTGATTGGGGTTTCATTAATTGGTAACTTCAAACTAGGATTATTGGTCAGAATAGAGGTTTTTTTAAACTCACTAGGACTTTGAGTTTATAAATATAGTTGATTATGTCGTAAGCCAAAACTCTAGACTAGTGTATACTAAGTAATTAAAAATAACTTACAACGATTACCGGTACACTATAAAATTTTAGCGATTTTAATTTTTAAATTAATATTTAATTTTTATTAAAATTTTATAGTGTACCTGTAATTAATTACATATAGTTGATTATTAAATATGTAGGGGAATATCCATCTTCTAAATTTAAGTTCCTATACGCCACAACGACTACCTCACAATTTATGTAGTTCTTACTTACGCTCGTGACTAAAAAATAACATATTAATTTATACACCTTTTTGGGTAAATTAAACATTTTGAGACATTTTTTAGCACTCAATTATTAATTTATTTTGCGAAAAATATTTAATATATTTTACAAACTCTAATATCTTTTTTCAAAATTCAATCAAGGCCAATTTCCCGTTTCATAAGCAACTTAGTTTTCGGTGAAATATTCAACCCCACCCAATTTCCGTTCTGAAGCAAAACTTTGTTTCCGGCTAAAATTCTTAGCGTTAATTACAAAGAATGTAAATTTCAACTCATAGTTATTTGACTAATTATTAAATATGCCTTTTTAATTAGCGATATCAAATTGATAAAATATTTTATTAATGATATCTCCGTGAAAACTAAAGGCTTATTGAAAATAGGGAGTATTATCGTGCCATAACGATTACCCTATCATTTAATTACGCCTAGTCTACTTGAATACTAACGATACCTCTATAATGCACTTTTAACAACATTTTATGTTAATCAAATTTGTGTTTCTTTGTACTAGAAATATGTCACCCGATTAAAATTTAAGAGTACTAAATTATTCTAGCATTTGCATGTAGATAAATTAATTTTGAGATTGCCCGACAATAAAACGTGGAGAGAAGACTTATGGTTAAGGACGCGCTCTATGAAGATACAGACGTGAGTTCGAATCTCGCTTCCGCATATATCTTTTATTAAATTTTTTCATATTAATTTTACTTTCAGTTTGAACATTTTATCTGCTTTTTATATCAAATAATTTATATTACTTAAATTCCTCGAATTCATTATCTTGTCATTTTATTTCATTTTGGGCTCCCAACGCCATCTCGTTACAAAAAAAAATAACAAAAAATTTTGGAATTGCTGTATTTTTCACTTATAATTATTTATAATAGTATTTAATTTCAGTAGTATTTCCAAAAATATTGTTATAATATTAAATAACACTCTTTAAACTAAAATAACTACTAACAATAAATAATCTGAGCAAACCAGCACCCACACACGGGTACACGATTCATATTACAAAAATTTATTTTTGTTTCCTTGTTTTTCTAAAAATGTCACGTAGTAGTTCGCAGACATTGGTCGAAACTATAACCACATTAGCCAGAACAAATTAAGAACGAGCCAATAGGTATTTCTATAAAGTAACGTGACCTACTTGTTTTAATGTGGCTCTTACGTCACAGTCTCTTACTTTTAATGTGGCTCTTACGTCACAGTCTCTTACTTTTAATGTGGCTCTTACGTCACAGTCTCTTACTTTTAATGTGGCTCTTACGTCACAGTCTCTTACTTTTAATGTGGCTCTTACGTCACAGTCTCTTACTTTTAATGTGGCTCTTACGTCACAGTCTCTTACTTTTAATGTGGCTCTTACGTCACAGTCTCTTACTTTTAACGTGGCTCTTACGTCACAGTCTCTTACTTTTAATGTGGCTCTTACGTCGCAGTCTCTTACTTTTACCAGTCTGCAAGCGCGCGCAACAGCCCCCAGAGCAGGCAGTAAGGATACTCCCTGCCCAGAGGAGAGAAGTTTTCTGGAGTGGAAAAGTCGGGCGCCACCTGCGGCTTTGTAAAACTCCCATCATGCACTTTTTGGTCGGACGTCATCAAGCCAGAATCAAAGACTATATAACGCGAAGCGTTATATAGTCTCTGGCCACAATGATGGCAGATAAAGCTGACGTCTGACCAAAAACCGGGGTAGTCTGGGTAATTCTAACAGCAATAGGCGGGAAAAGACGTTCTTATTACCGCTGTGGGATTTTCCACTCCAGAATACTTCCCTCCTCCAAGCTCCCTGCCCAGAGGAAAATAGGTTTTTCTAGTACGCGTGCGAAGAATATACTAATAAAACTGTGTCTTGTGACGTAAGAGCAACATATTATATATGTTGACGATCAATATTTAAAATCAAAGTATTGGTCTTACGATTTTCAACGTTTTGTATGACGTCGAAAGGTTCATGTATTGTCTGAGAAGCCCCCTCTCTAACGTATGTAATTACATTGATTTTTATTCGCGCCTTGCATTGTCTTCTTGGATATAGTAGCAGCACTCAGTAGCTTTGGCCATGGCTGCCATTTTGGTCGCAAATTTTTTTAATTATAGGAAAGAGCATAGGAAGAAAATGCATGTACCTTTGGCACCGGAAGTCGCCAAGTTTAATGGTTAATATTTCATATCTTGGTCGTTTAATAGTGTAATCTACCGTTCGAGAGTAAATCGAATAAAAACCGAAAAGTAGAATCGTGCGACCCTCAGTGAGATTATTATAGGATCAACTCAATCATTTTAAACTCAAAATATCTTTTATTTTTCCCTTTCACGGCCATATTCATTTGTGACGACTGGCAACTTTATATTTTTTATTTCAAATTCAACAAAAAGGAAATTTGGTTTTGCTAAACTTTGCTGCCAAGAATTTAAACACACTCTGCTAAAAATTGACGAAATTATCCATCATTTACTGAGCACTAACCATAAGCAATGGTTCTAACGGGTTGCCACCAACTTAAAACCCAGAAAATTTCAGCTAAAAATTGAAATTTAGAAAGATGGCATCCATTTCTGGGAGTGTTGCTTCCACCAATCGTAACAATGCAAAACAAGTACTTACAATATCTTACAATACTAATTTGTTTAACTATTGGCAAAGGTAATGCAAAGTGTCCATGAATTTCTCAACCGAAATTCGTTCCACTGTCTGGTAGCTGGTTTTGGGACTTAAGTGCCGTCGATAATGGCTATATAAAGGCGGCTGCTTATTACAAACCGTAGGTAAATAATGACCTTATGCTATGATTCTCGAAAATGGAGTGACCTTAATGCGTAATAATATTGTAGCTTGATATTATCAATATATCATTTTATAATATCATTATGGTATCAAAGCATATCATTTATATGATGTCTTTATTTATATAATGCAATCTTGAAATTCGTTTACAACGCACCACGATACAATTATTTACTGTTGGCGATGTTTTCATTCTTACAATTTGTCAGGTACATTTGTGTACACACAATCCCCAATTATTTTGGGAATAAATATAAAATAATTAACCCGGAAAATGCCCACACATGATTCCTTGAAGTGACGGACCACTTCGCCCCTACCGCTGTGGAAACATTTGTTTTAAAGGAAAAATACTCAAAATTTAATTATTATGAATGTTTTGGAAATTTTTAGTTCCATTTCAAATAAAATTTTATAAGCAATATTTATTAAAAACTTAAGAGATAGCGCAGATTATAAAATTTTACCACAAGTTTTCATGTATTTCGTTTGGCGTTAACCAAAAGGTTGTAATTGTCTCCTACCCATATAATATTTGGAGATGCATTGCACCACGAGGTTCCTGCATCCATGATTCAAAAGACACCTTTAATTTATAGGGATATGCAACATCAGTGAACAAAAGGCAAAACAAGTTGTTTGGCTAGTAGTAAAGCTAAATCCAATTTCTTCGAAAAACCGCTCTTTCCTATAATCGGTCACTAACCCGAAAAAGGTTGTGTTGGTCCGCCAAAAAGTGTACCAACTTTTGCTGTTTACACTGCTTATTTAATTGGTAATTAATTGAATACAGTGGCGTCGCTGTTACAATATAATTACCAATGATTGGTGAAGGTGTTGTTGAAAGTTATTTCGTAAAGTTTGGTAATCTATGTTAACTTATGCTTATAAACCAATTTTTATATAAACCACAGTTTAGAATTCTTCTTCTACAAAGAAAGTTACTGTTGGTTAAGCAATCAGCTCCGGCTTAATATTTCTAGTATTTTTCGTGTGATTGCCTCTAGCTCAACTTTTTTTAGGGTATTAAGATAAAAAATGCAAAAGTGATTCTTGGTATTTAGATTATTTATTTTATTTATTTATTTCTTATCTCTAGGCTCGGCTCGGGTTCATCTGTAACTAGATAATATTACATTAACCCGTCTCATCCTCGGACTTAGTACGGTAGTACCCTTATAATATACAAGAAGTAGCTCACTCTAGTATAGTTTCGTTATTTAAAATATCTTCAAGTTCTCCACCTGGTTTCAAATTTGAGACGACCCCTTGCAGTTATGCACAGAACTGCTTTAATAATTTTGTCAAACGACTGCATTGACACCAAGTTCGCTCGGACTTTCCCGTATTAACACCGTTTTTAGCCAGATCAGTGAAGTCCTTAATATTCTTGGTTCAGAGTTGTTCCGTTATTCATTGAAACAGTAATAATCTAAGGCTTGCTGTTATACTTTAGAGGCTTCAGGTCAAGTCAAAAAAACAGTTCCGTTTCAACTATCGCCACTCGAGGTGGTTAGAAATCGACTGCTTGACTCAGAGGGACACCATGTTTGTCGGAAATAACTGCGATTTACCACTATCTCTCCATTCCCTATATTAACAAGTACTTTTTTGAGACACAACATGGAGTCCCTTTTGAGTCTATAGGTCCATGGTTATTCCAAAACACGTTTCAACGACATCCGAGCCATCTCGCACCTCGCAATTCTAAGCTACTTTTCCTGGTGAGGTTTTGTTTGCTACACGTGTAATTAAAGAAAATCATGCGTTTGCAGTGCTTCACTCGCGGTAAATATAAATCGAGGGGTAAGACACTCTGCGAACTCGGTGTTTACTGCCGTACCTTTGACAGTGCTAAAACTGTCTTACCCCTCGATATAAATACATAAGTAAAGAAATATTAATCGGCATGTATAAGAAATTCGTTGTATTAGTTCCTTTTGGCGGAAATTTCGTAACATTTAATTACCAAGAATTTTTTTTGGAAAATAACACCAATTAAGATAGTCAATTCCGGAAAATTTGTTCAACTCCAGAAACTTATTATCGTTTCGAAATTAAAGACTTCCAAGATATTTAAAATCAACTAACTTATCAAATGTCAGCGGCCGACTAGCGCGATTTCACCCGAATTTCCATTTATGGTAATTGATCTAAGTGGCCCTTTCGACACGATGTGGAAAGAACCGGAAATAATTTCGTTTCAATATTTGATTACGTCTAGTAAAGCCGCTACCCACGCGCGCGCGCTCTCTCTCTCTCACACTCTTCGTTAAATGATTTCTGGCGAAACAAAAGGTACTCAATTGAATTGTAAACTACTTCTTTAAATATCTGGTCCAAAGACCTATTAGCATAAAATATTCTTATTACAACGGACTAAATATAACGAAAATGGAAATTTCTCAAAACACATATAAGAGAAACAAGGTATACTTTTAAATTACAGTTTTTATTAAAACAATTTAATATTTATAAATTTAGGTGAATGTTAAGTATAACTTGAAAAGTAACTGCGACTCGAAAGATCGTCAAATTTTAAATATTAAATTGTTTTATAATTAATGAAAACCGTAGTATTTCGTCTCTTTCAAATTGTGTTGAGTTATAACAAATGTATTCAGGTGAACAGAGATACGAGGGCAACACCCTATTCTTCTCGTCATTCCCGGAAGAAAAACCACGCCCTTCCGCCAGTGCTCTTGTCATTAGAGGCGAAACACATTGGTACGATGACAGGATCTTTATCCGTGTAGGCAGGGAATATCTTCCGGGAATCATGAAAACAGATGCTACAGAAGTGGCCACATTTTCTCTTTTAACCTGAATACACGCCATAATTAAAAACTGTTTCAACACTACATTTTGAAAATAGGTGAATAGTATTCGCTCGATAACGTAAAAAAAATATAATATACTACGCAAACGCTCCCAACAAAGAACCAAATATGGGAGAAAACGTCTTTTGCTTTGCAAAACGCGCGTTTTCGTCCAGTCCACGATTTTTTAATAAAATAACTAACGGGTTAATCCGAAAACGGACAGCGCATACTTTGATAACTACTACCGTACGTTTAGACAAAAAAAAAATCAAAAATAATTTAATATCGCAGAAAACGTCGTTTCAGAATGACGTTAACGAACGAAGGAACCATCCGTCGCTTATTATAAAGATCTCTTACGGTACAAGTATACATCTATGCCATAAAAATAAAAAATATACCTTAGTAGGCTCGACGTAGAATCTGTTCTGCGCGAATTTCCAGCGAAATCGCGGATGTGTAGACAGCACCATGGCACCTAGGAGCAACAAACACAAGGAGAACGCAGCTAGCCTTTAAACACACTAACGTAGTGTTGTGTACAAATTTTATTGGACGAACCTTTACGCCGAACGTTTTACGGGCGGGGGGAAGACAATTTCCGAATTTTACCCGTCCGGCAGCAGGTACTAAAGCGTCTAACCAATGAAAATTGTACGCGAGAAAATCCACAACTTTGAAGGGTTGCTTTCTCCTTGTGTGGGGTGCTGTGTTTGTTGCTCCTAGATGGCACAAAATTTACAGAATCTATTACTTCGCTTAAAGGTGTAAAATGTAAAAATTAATTACACCTATTGATAAACCATATTTTTCTGTTGAAATATTATTATTATATGGCGGTCTTCGCGCCAGGGCCACGGTAAAATATAAATTACGGGCGCCAAAAGATCCGTTACAACTGGAGATAGCTATACTTTTTCGGAGAGAAGTATACCTAGTTTGTTGAAACCCGGGCCCCTAGGCTGAACGGGCCCGGGCTAATTTGTAACTTCCCCTTCTCTTATCGGGTTTGCTTCGCGCCTAACTATTTTTCCTTTACAAACGCGTTTTGAAAAATCCGCCACAGCCTGAGAAGGTACTTGTGTCAAACGAAATATTATTTACTTCTGATACCATTACATCAACTACCCATATCTTACTATTTCGTGTTTATTATGACGTTACTACCAGAGAAAATACAGCCCGAATAGTCAATCCGTTTGTGCCTAACCTTGCTTCCACGAATTGGTTGCCAATTGGAAGAGCAGACGGAATGAAGTCAAGTTACATAAAGCCACGTAGCGGCCAGCGCAAGAAGGTCATAAACGGCTCGATTTTCGTCCTCTAAGCAGACGATTTTATATTATAAAACACACAGCGTCTGCTACGTGACTCTCTGTAACGTGAAAAGGCTAATTAGCGCCATCTTGTTATTTTGCGGATAGAATAGTATTAGTAGAGCTAACAATCACCTTTTGGTTGGCTCTCCTTATTGTCCTCCATGGTTTTATTCACTTTGAATTGAATTTCGAGAACGAAATAAATTTCATAAAAACCTTTCTCTTTTTCAAGTCAAGGTTGTCAAAAAAAATAGTCGGCTTCGATACTCGGTCTACGTATTACTTTGAATAAGTTGTTCTTCTATAGATAATACATTGGTGACATCACGGTTCGTTAAAGGCTTATACATATACTGCGGTAGTGGTACATAAACCTCCGTATACAGGGGCTAAACCGAGGGGTTGACCACTATCCGTAATCGGTGTACAAGCCCGTAGCTTTGACTGTACTAAAGTGATTACGTAATCGATTACAGATTTAGCACTGCCAAAGGCTCTATTCGTTGTAATCGGTGTACAGAATTTAATGAAGTGGTTAGCCCCTCGGACTAAACACATCCCAGAATTGTAGTGTAATTGTAGTACCAGCTTTCGCCCATAGATGGCGCTCTTTAAATTACGAAAAAAAGTAAAATAAAAACTAGCTTGTGGTACTGAAACTACTGATAGAGCGTCAAAGGCTTTCCTCTCTTCAGGGCTGTACCGAAGGACCACAGCGTTTCAATGGTACGTAACAAATTATGTTTAAATTTTTGTAATAAGGGAATAACATTGTAGTGACGTAGAACCAAAGGTTTTTAGCATGTGGATTTTTCCAACGTTTATTAGTAAACGTTACAATTAGTCCACTTAATATATATTTTTTCAGTTTCCCTTCGCAACTTTTCGAGAAAGTTGGGTTTTTAAAATTTGGATATTATCGAAAAGCTAAGCTGAAACCGCAATATTTGTCTATAAATTAAATTAATCGGCAATGAAAGGAATGTTTATTAAATTGGTGGGAAAATTAAAAGTAAATGAAGTTTTCTGAAAGAAAAAAAAAGTAACTTTTGTTTCGGAAAAAGGTTTTAATATTTTTAAGACATCTTTATAATCTTAAATGTTATAAAGTTACCTTTATCGATAAATATTGGTTTTTAAGTTATTATACACGTGGGTTCAGTTTCATTTAAGGACGGTATTTTTGTTACTATTGAAACGGTTTTAAACTAGTATCAGTATTTATCAGAGAATTACTGGTACAAGACATTATTGGTACAAGTTAGATTTAACTCAATATTGTTTCTAACATAATTATTTGTGCAAATTAGATTTATCAAGTGGTATACTAATTTTCCTAACGGTATAGATGTTCTGCTAGAATTTTGTTTAGCCAAGTTTTCGTTAGAATTTAGTTACTAATTTAAAAATTTTAAATCCAACTTTTTTCAAAGGTTACTAAGGGAATTTAAGAAAAAAATATTGGTAAACTAATTGTAAAGTTTACTAATAAACGTTGAAATAACTATGGTTATCCACAAGCTTCATTCGAAATAAATCGCGCGTAAACATTCTTCAAAGACCTTTTCCACGTTCTAAATTCGCTCCATTATTATCTTATTACAAAAATGTAAACATTATTTGTAACAGACCATTTTTAATTTGTTTTCCAAATTTGGACTCTTTGAAACACTGTGTAGGGGGTAAGAATTAGCGTTGAAAATTGATTTTACGAACTATAGTTAATATTTTTAAGTAAAGCTTTAATTCTGCCGAATAGCCTTTTTAGCTAATAAGCAGGTGGAGCAGACAAAAATCCAGCTGTTTATGAGGTTCTATCGTTGGCCGCTACGTGGCTCTATTTAAAATGAAAGGGCTAAGATGACCTTCATTTCCAAACTCCTTAAATTTAAGGAGGTTTCTCTTTTGACATCGATTATTAAAAATTGAAAAGGAAAATTTCTGGTGAAATTGAAAATTTCCTACTACACTCGCGAAACATTAATAGTACGACGTGTTTGACATAGTTTTATCATTAAGTGACGATTCAAAGTACAAATTAATTTGTTTTTCTTTAATACAAAATTCGCGATAGCGTGATAATTTTAAACCCGCCAAAAGTATTTTTTCTTTATATATATATATATATATATATATATATATATATATATATATATATATATATATATATAAACCTCTAACAGCTCGGTTTGATAAGCTTCTTAGATATTTGCGTAATAAGGTTTAAAAAAAGATATCCTCCAAGAGAGCTTTGGACAATCCCTTTGTTTGAAACCTCCCGTACCGAAAATAGGCCTATTAGTGAGAAAGAGAAGCCAAACAGAAATAATAAAAGAATGCAAACCCCTCCGAAGCCGTGGCGTAGAAATAATAGACTCTTCCGCTCAGCATTGTCGGTCTACCGGTCTGCCTTCC
Source organism: Leiobunum rupestre (assembly GCF_980474605.1). Classification (NCBI taxonomy): domain Eukaryota; kingdom Metazoa; phylum Arthropoda; class Arachnida; order Opiliones; family Sclerosomatidae; genus Leiobunum; species Leiobunum rupestre. The sequence continues at coordinate 36,700,536 of NC_143387.1, forward strand.
CCTCTTTCGCTTTGCCCCCCTCTCGTTCCACTCGCTTCGGCGCAGGCGTCAACTTCCACGAAAAAAAATCTCGCCACCAGCTTCACAACGATTTTGGAATCGGAGAGAGCGGCGTGTCGGTAGCTCGTCGCGAGTTCTGTGTTTTGGAAACGATGCTGGCCATTTGCACGTGAGACCTCCACCGAATCTGTCAGTGAACTCTCAACCTGCCGCGTGTTAGTGTTTTCATTCGGTTTTCGGCCGCTTCCACCAGCGCTTCGCGATATCGTTCTTCCATAGTCGCGGGTCTTCTATTGTAATAGTTGACGATTATCTCTTAAAAATACTTAATAGCGAGACTTTGAATATTATTTCCTTCAACCGGTGTTTCGGTCTTCGTTCTCTTCTCCGAAATGGGTTCGACCCGTTCCGAGATGATCATGGTGCATCCGCCAAAAAGCAAAGCCGCTTCGCCGTTGAGCCACGAAGTTGGGTCCCGATTGGCCGAAGCTGGCGGTGACAAATTACCCGCCAATAACAATACCATTCGTTTGCTGGAGTTCATAGTGGATCCCGGTACTAAAACGACCTATTTGAAAGGGAAATTTCTCGGAAAAGTGAGTGTTTCCTTCCACGCTAATTTGTTCTATTTGAACACGCGTGTTAGTTGCATTTAAGCTTACACGTTGGGAGTCGTTTAAAAAAAAATACTCTAATGAAAATTCAACGAAATTGTTGGCGTGCGTTTCTAGACTCTTTCGTTGGAATTTTCCTGGAAGGTCGCGTACGTTTGTCCTAAAAAGAAAATTATTTTTCGTTTCACGTCATAAGTCATTTTTGGATTCTTACAAATTCGAGGTGGGCTCGAATTAAGATTCATTATTAGTCTTGTTTTTGCGTTTACGTCTTCCCCATTTTTGAGACGTTCGTCATTCCCGCCGTACCTCGAAATTTACTTTTTCGAGAAAATAAAACTTAAGAGGCCAGTCGTTTTCCGACAATACCTGTTTTGGGTTTTTAAATTGCCCAGGGAATTCTCTTGTTTAGAACTTGAAACGATTTCGGTATTAGTCATATCCCCCACTCGTCTTTCTTTCGGGTGTCTTATAGCCTTCAGTTCTTATTAAGTCATCTCTTACGCTTAATCACGGTCATATTTGAAACTTTACCTTTGGAATTTAGGTGATGACGCTAAGGGCGTTATGCCAGAGAGTTTAAGCTAAGCGTTCCGTAGACGGTTCTACCTAGAGTAGCTCGACCTTTGCTAATTAAATTTGCAATCAGTTAAGTACGCTTTCAACTCAACGGCGAACGACAACGGTTAAAAAGGATTTCTACACGTTTTCGGGCAATTTCGCTAAACCAGCATACACGACGACCAAACAAGTGTTTAAACAATACTAAAGGGCGTTTTATTATGGCGGCGAGCGTCGTCTAAACACATTTTGTCGTTTTACCGAAAATGTGTATCTTGTATCCACGCTTGTTGCCTTGTACAAAGCGCTTTTCATTTTAAACAATAGTTTCACTTTCTTTAACACGCGTGGCGCTAGAATAATAAGTTTCTCGATAATTTTGATATCTGCATAAACTTTACAGAAAGTTTCGCCGCTATTGTCCAAACTTCTAGAGCGTTTTTTTTTCACTTCGCTATTAAATAGGTCTTATGTATACGTAGTTTCCTATTCACTTTAAGCGGCTTTTCAACGTCTATAAATAAATTAAATAGTCAGCGATATAGGGCATGAAAGTGATTAAATTCGAAATCTTTTAATCAATATTTTGTGTAAAATATTTCCTTCGAGTTTATCCTTATAAACGTTCGTACTGGATTTATACTATCACAATGGCAACGCGTTAGCCCGCTAGTGAGGGAAAAATATTATCAATCGAATTGAATGGAAAAAAATCTACATCCGCCCTTATTTCTAGCGCGAGAACAGTTTTTACTTTCCAACAATTTTTTTCTGTCCTAAAGTTAGCCCAAATTACTTTGAATGAAAGTGGTCGGCACTTAAAATGGGGTTATTTTGACTGCTCAAAAAATGAAAATTCCCCAGACTGAGCGATTAACATAAAATAGCGGGTAAACTTCTTTGGATTTTAATAAAAAATCGAGGAAACCACGAAGCATTGGTTCCCCGCCCCCCGAGAGGGACCTGTTGGGGCAAGTCCCGGAGACGTTCGCATCCTGCAGAGCGCGCCCTTCAAAACGGACCTGACCTCCGAAGAATGGGCACCCCCGTGTCCCCCTACTCGCGAGATGGAAAGTTTTCTCTCTCATTTGAAGAAAGGTTAGGTCAAAAGAAATCTCCCCGCGTTCGACTGGCAGCCGTGTTTCATCTCTCCTCGTCGTGTAATTAGAATTGGCCAAAAATGATGCCCCTGGGTGAGGGTGTGTACCATTCGCTTAGAAAGTTTCTCTTCGTTTTCTCGTTTCGATTCGTTATTGTTTATATTACATTTAAAATAGATGAACAATTTTGAAGACTCAAACATTCGCGATATGTTATAGAAATAATGAAAATAAAATGGCGTTCAAAATTGATGTAGTAGTAACCCGCCACCAGGTGTCTTTTCGAGCTTTCTTTCGTTAACCTGCTAATTATGTCGGTGTTAATTTCGAATTTGAAAATCCTAGCACGCGTGTTTTTCGTAGAGCTCCCCTGGCATTTTTTTCGCGACAGTCTGGTTACGCTTCCTCGGGTTTTTCTGCAGTTGGCGACCCGCTTACGACCGTTTTATGTTAATATGTCTGTGGTACGAATTAAATTAAAGGACAGGTTATGTCTATTTCGAAACGACGCCACTTTTTAATAGACCCGAGATTAGATTTCTGCTAAATCGTTTTTTAGCTTCGTTTATCTGGCGATGTCTCGAGTGGTTTTTTTTTGTTGTAAATTGGCCAAAGATGGTTCCGTGTAGATTAAAAGCTAGAAACTCTTCTTTATCTCGATATTATGTTACGTTAGTCACCCTGTTTTTTCGATATTTAACAAATTTTAATTATAGCTAAGGGTTATTCGAGACCCCGTCCTTTTATGTCGATTTGTACGGCGCACGCGCGTATATGAAAGGATGAAATTCGCGTCGAAATTTGATACGGAGGTTTTGTCTTATCCGCGTGTTATAGAAATGAGCTCCATCCCCGAATATGTAAATGTCGATTCCGATGACGGTTCCCTTTTCTTTCCCATCAGTTTATCAGTTTCACTCGGGCTGATATCAGCCGCGCTGAAGTGGCAAACCGTGTATGTATCTATTGGATGACGCGCTCAGGAAATATTATATTGTGTTAGAGGTTAAGCGAAATAGTTTGAACTGGGGACGTCACGCGTTGATAATACGACCGAGGAAGACTGAACGTCACGTCGGTAGTCGACGGGGTGTAAAGTCTGAAAAGATAATTTTATTACGCAAATGATTTTGCAGCTGAAGAGGAAATGTTTGTTTACGTATTAAGAGTTCCGAAAATTATAACAACGGGGCTTACAAGGAGACATCCCGAAGTGTAACCCACCGATTTTGTTCAAACTCGGGGGATTGGTAGACATTCATGTATCATGAAAAATCCTAAAGGGAATTTATTCAATGGGCAACCGTTTTGCCATGGCAACGAAAAATGTTTTTGACAACACAAACTATTAAATTTTCCCAATTGAAAATAACATGGGATTTTGACCTCAAGTTGATCAAAAGTTGATCAATTTTGATGTTTTTTTTATCAATTTTTATATTTTTTTTTCTATTTTTGGCATTTTCGAAATTTGTTAAAATATTTCACAGGGGGTCCTAGGAATCGGTCAGAATCCCATGTTATTTTCAATGGGGAAATTTCCATTTGTTGTTGTCCAAAAATTTTTGGTTGCCATGACAAAACGGTAGCCCATTGAATAAATTCCCTTTAGGATATCTCCTTGTTAGTAATTTGCTTTTGGTTTTAGTTTTGTTCAGGAATTTTCGCAAACAATCTGCAACTTGTAGTTGGTACAATTTCGATGTCTAAGTTTTTAATATTACGCGAAACAGAAGCTATCAAGTGGGCCTTTTCTTACGTACAATTTTTTTATGTAACTCGAGAAACGTTTTAAGGTTTTATTGTTTTGACCACTTTTTACGATCTTTCGGATTTTTTTAGTCGCGTTTCTAACCTAAAAATATCTCGGTATTTCGTCGGAAATATGAAAGCTGCGTCAATAAATCAAAACGGAGACGGAAAACAACGGCTTGTCTTTCGAAGAGTTGGGAAATATTTATTGTCGGCTCTTTTTCAAAGCAAATCCCACTTCCGAATTACAATTCTTTTGAAACCGAAAAGATTAAAGGTCGACGTAACAGTTGGCGGAAAAACCACGTATTAATATTCATATGAATATTGATATTCCATATTTACCAAACACAAAAAATGAAATGAAATAGTTTATTTAACGTGTTCAACAACAGTTACAAATTGAACCTACAAGGTTGAACACGGGAAGCGTGTGTATTAGAAATACATTTTTATAAAATCAGGAATACATTTTTATAAGTTTAGAAGTTTAGGAATACATTTTATAGGTTTTTGGTAAATTTGGTTAACATGTTTAATACTGAAAACGTGTATATTAGGGATATGTATTTCAAGTTTCTGATATTTACAATAATTTTTAATAGTTAGATTAAACAGTGTTTTTAACGTGGAGTATGTGGAGATATTTTACAATTACAAAAATTTTACAAACGATAATTTAAGGGTTCTTTGTTTTCTTTTAAAATTAGTATGTCAGCATATTTACACGAAAAAATATCTATGGTTTCGGAAAACGAATTGCATGTCGCCCTGCATTCTGCTTAACGGAGAAACAAGTGCGTTGCTACCGAATGTGGTTTTGTCTGGTGCCCTGACTGGGTACGTGGAAATTAATCGAGTTTGTTAGCTCAATAAATCGGCAGTATACAATCCAATTGGTACTAATTATAAAACTTTCGGTACTTAATTATATTTGTATTATATTCTTAAAACGAGCTAAATACTTTATCAGAAGAAAGACATTTCGTATACGACAACTTTCACTTCGACCTTGTTTGAGCAGTCGGTAATTTGTAGACGTTGAATGAGCATTTTTAACTTTCAACCTCACTTTTTTTACTTGATTCAAGGAAATTGGAATTTTTAAACCATCGCCTATTTTTTGTCGTCGTTGGAACGTTTCATTTTGACTTAAACCCTTCAAAATTGCGAAGGATTAAACGTTAACGAAATGGATTTTTCAGCGAAGGGGGTTCCCATTTTTCCTCGAAAAAAAAGGGTGAAAAAGAATCCATATTGACTTCGTTTAAGTCCTCAGAAATTTCGATCGCTTTTGGCATCGACGTTACGCGAAGCCGTCTGTGATGATAGTAGACACATTCCGCGGCTCGGAAGGATTTGGAATTCACCCAAATTAATTATTCATTCCAGTGTCTATAAAATTCCAGGTTATTAAGGAAAACCTCAATTTTTAAAAATTATCGCGCAGGCGTCTCGCTAATTTTAACTTTAAAAATAATGTAAGTGTAATTTTCCGTACCAGTATGCCATTTACTTTCTTATTGATTAAGAAAACGTTCTACAACTAAAGAACACGGTAATAAATTTTTTTTATGAGACGGTGAATTGTATATTATATTAAGTACGCTTTCGAAGCGTATAAATGTAATATTACATAGGGTGTTCCCAAGAGTTGTTTTTCTTATCTCGTAAAACGTCGCTTTTCATTCGAAATTTGACGAGCAAATGGAGTAAATTCAGATGATTATTTTTCAGTTTTTGTTCGAGAGAAACAAAGACTCCCCTGACGGCCAGTAATGGATAAAATAAAGCGGCGATCCCACCCCCCGTTTCTGCTAGAAATTGTTACGCCCTTATCAAAAGGGAGCCAGTAACCTAACCAGAAAATCTTCCATTAATTTAATGTCAGGAGTTCATAAACCTCGCGTCGAAATTCCAACCAGTAATTCAATAGCTGATAAACGCCGACAATGTTAATCTTATCCATTTTAATATTCCATATCTGTCACTAGCGCTGGTCGGTTGACCCGGAATTTGGTTGTTTCGAAAGTTTTAAGTTATTTTTATAAACCATTAATTAATTTCCACGAAATTTGGGGGTTTGACCCTTCACGAGCTTGCTCTATTTCTGGAATTTAAATAATAAAGTTAACCGCTAAATAACACTGCATCATTCGCGAATTTTATTTATGACTGGAAAAAATGTAAATTAACATTTTACTCCTTTATCTTAAATGTAAATTAGTTTTAACGTAATCGTTCTTTTTTGTCCATGACAAAAATGGGGTTACAAGTTAATCTTTAGCCTTCTGATTAATTACCTACTATTTTTAGTGGTTGAACGCTACTATTAATTAAGTCAAAGGGACCCGGGTGGGGGACAGATTGTCACAAAGAAATTTTTTCTTCGATTGGCTGCGTGACGCGGTGACAGCTCCGAAAGGAATAGATTATTTACGCCTTTAAGAGTTTAGTTTTTGCCGCGCTAAAAGAACGCGCGTTCTGACGTTATTAATTACATTTCTGCATGAATAGATTTTTTTTCCGCCACGAAGAATCGACTATGAGGGCTACTCTGCGTACAATGTATGTGTCCTAATTAAGCGGGGTTAAGGCTTGGCCCTTACGCCTGGGAATTGTTCAAGTTCCCATTACGCGCTGCTCGAGAACGTTGCTTTTTCCTCGTCCGCTTTATTAATGGAAATACTTTTAAGTACTTCTTCTTTAAACGCTTTATATACTGGATGGGTTATTATAAGATATATTTATCTTTTGTCTCGTGAATGTTCCCCGCGAGGGTGTAATAGCTGCAAAAACAATCCCTTCCTTCGCTGTAAGCTAGGAGCAACAAACACAGCACTGCCCACACAAGGAGAACGCAACCCGTCAAAAGTCGTGGATTTTCTTGCGTACATTTTTCATTGGCTAGACGCTTTAGCGCCTGCTGCCGTCGGAAGGGGAAAATTCGGAAATTGTCTTCCCCCCGCCCGTAAAACGTTCAGCGTAAAGGCTCGTGACGCTCGTCCAATGAAATTCGTACACAACCCTTCGTTAGCGTGTTTAAAGGCTAGCTGCGTTCTCCTTGTGTTTGTTGCTCCTAGCTGTAAGTATCTTAACAGATGTTGAATACATTTTGAATGAGCGGATTATTAAATTGTTCATGATCGCGGAGCGGCGAAGAGGAAATTTTCTGTTGAAACGCTTTACGCGATTGGCGGATTTGTCGTTCACGAAGCTTCCTAAGCCATTTCAAAATTATTGTTAGAGCAATTAACGTAATTTAGTTTCCTATCTCTATCTACGACAATATCCGTTTTATACGCAACTTATCTAGACGAAATGTTAACGACCGAAACCGGCTTAGCTGTAAATTTGTTAATGGTTTTTGATATCTCAAAAATGGTGCATCCGAAATTGACCAGCGCGCCAAATTTGGACAATTATTGAGCATTATCGTGATGACTGTGTCGCAACTGCTGGCACCGGAGATCCCGGTGTGGCTCCAAAAGTATCGCAACTGCTACCGAATACTTGTCTTAAACGAATATTTCATACCAATCCCGCAGTTTTCTATTGAAGCGACGCGATAACGGATTATATTAGTCTGGCATTATATTGGAGCTTAAAATGAATTCTAAACTCTTTAATTAAATATGTAGTTACGTTTACCTTTGTGTCTCTTGCCTGGCTGTTGTAATAAACCTAAGTGCCCAAGGCTGTTTCGTCTCGAGGAATTCGTGTTCTTGCATAATTCAACGAGCTCTCATTCTTTAAGCGCCTTCCAATTCGAAAGTCTGGCAAGAGAAGGTGGGTATTTTTAAAAGCTCGAACATTGGCGGGGTGGTGCACTGCTCGGTTTCATCGCGCCTCGCGACCTATAGGAATCTTTCTAAAGAAAATCTTTTGATAAATGTACGAATAATTTGAATAGGCCTTTCCATAAATTCGCTACGACTACCCAACTTGTTCTTGAAATTGCGCGGTTAAACCTATGGACGTATTCAATAGCTCTCTTTAGTTGGAGAACTGGGGGAGCATTGTAGAAGTGAGATAAACAGTAAACAATAAGGCCACGTTAATTTATAGAAAGGCCTATTACCGTTTCCTTAAACCCGTATTTCAATTCTAGTTAATTTTTGATTTCGACCCGTTAATGATAAGCGTTTATTGCATTTTCAATGACAAAAGTATTTCGCCATCCCAAAGAGTTTTTGTTCATTGAAGCGGTGAACATCAAAATTTTATGGTTAAATATGTTTACGCGAAACTAATTCTCGGTGTTTCCAATTTATACGACATTAACTTGTTATATTTGGCAAATGATACAAATTTACGATGCAAAACAAAGCGGTTAAAACGGTGTCAACATGGCTCTTACTTATCCTTGAAAATGTTTAAATTGAAACTTTTGTTGAAAAATTAAGTACTATCCCAAATTGTTCGTTAAAAATTGACGAAATTTTCAAAAACTGGTTAAACCGCTTCAAGGCAAATACAAACGGTATAAATTAAATTACAATCGTACTAATTCTTATAAAGGTGTTTTTTCATACGGAGATAACTCCACACAATTCAGTCGTGTTTATTTTATGAGAATTGAAAGGGCATTTGAACCAACCCAAACCGGCCACCCGAAAACGCCTTCGTCTGAAATTCAAAGTCAAAAACATTCGAGAAAGTGGGTCGCGGCAATAAACCGCCCGTAGTTTTTCTTTATCCGAATCCATCACACCGAAAACGCAAATGCCAAAACAGCGATAACACTTGAAATTGGGAACTACGTTATAAAATTCGCGGGTTCTCGACCCTCCCAACTCGGTCGCCGCGATTGTATCCGGTATTTTTATTTCTATTGAAACCATCTGTCGACTAATAAACGGAATTTTCCAAATTTGAACTCCCCCTTTCATATTATGATATATTTCTAGAGGGGGTTTAGCGATGCAAATATTGGACCAATTTCGTTGAACGCTAATTTCGGGAACGAAATTTTACGACGCCGCCGTTCCACATTATCAAGTCGACGCCGAATAAATATCACACTTTTTAAAAAAAAGTTTAAAAAAGGAGTTTCGCGTTTACTGTCGGCGAGCCTGCGGTGCTACTGAACCACTTAGAGCTGTTAAGTGACCCAGAAACGCGTATAGCATTTCTAGGTATTTGCTCTCTTCCAGGTAAAAACCTTTCGAGGCACTACGGAAATCAATTATCGCACCTTAATTTTGTAATGGCGGTCCCTCCCTCCCCACCTTTTTAATACTAAATTACATTCGAGACATTTTGTTTGAATACCCGGCGCTTTGATCTGGGAAGTGGTTCGTTTTAAGGTGATATTACGCGTGTGATTTGGTCAATCAGGAAATAGAAGATTCACGGTATAATAATTAAGACCATGCGGAAAATCGTTTTCAAATTTAATTTTCTGTGAAATTTAAGGTACACTTGGTTAAATTTTCTTAGTCACGTATTAATTTAATGTTTTTATATTTTGTTCAGTGTAACGAAGCTAACCACTTTCGATACATTTGAAATAAAGGTAAAGGCTTCAATAAAATAGTGATTTAACACGCAACTGTATCTTGTAATTTGTGAAGCCTGGAAATTGTCGGCTTATGTCTAAACCATGTACGAGAGTTAAACTATAAAATACTCTTTATTAATAATATATATATATATATAAATATTTACCAAAGATTACAAGGCATGGCAACTAAATAAATTCTCTAGAAGAGAGAATACAAAAGATTTGACTGGTTAGGTTGGAGTCCGTAACCAAGAGGGTTAGTCCAGTGTCCCGACGTCCCTTATATAGCGGGCCCCTCGGGTGACGCTACCGGTCTCCAACCTAATTGGCTGGAGAAGAAAGCCCGCCAAGAAATCTTTGCGGACTCACTGTGGTGCAATAGTCAAGGGTAACTTTATCCCGCTCTTAACCCTTCGGGTCAGAGGTCGCCACTTTCGGAGAATTCCAAAGGTGGACGACGCGAGCGAGGATGAGTCATCCCTACCTTCCCCAGCAGCGATGGCCCAAAACAACGAGATAACTCTCAGAAGTAAAGGGAAAGGCTGTTAGGGACAAAGCCTACATTTGCGGATGCAAATGCGGGCTTTACAAATTGTAATTTAAATTAACCAATATCGCTTGCTCGCGGTAGCTCGTAGTTTGACGATTAACCTAACATTCGGACATTTCCACTTCACCTAATCAGATTCAAAGTTATCGTATATCGAGATCCAGATTTAGTCTCTCGGAACTTAACCTTAATTGCGTTCTCAATTAGGAGCTTATTAATACGAAAGAGGCAAAGCCATCGCTATGCTGGGAAAAATACGTATATTTAAAATCCCGCCCCCTAGGACGGTTCGACTTGAGGTTTTCACCTCGGTTAATGATTTTCCAATAAACCATTTTTAATGGGCCATTATATTAATATTTATCGCCAACATAAGGACTACTTACGGCTAAAAAATATTTAACGGACCATCACTTTTTGCATTGACCTTAAAGTGGTATAAAGTTAAACCTCGAGATTACCAAGGCCCAGGAAAACCCTTAAAAGCTGCTCGGATTATTGGTTTTTATATTCTTTTTTTAATAAATTTCTTTAGAAGAAATATTCTCTAAAACGATACGCGGTATTTTATTGATTTCGCGTAAGGAAAACTAGGGTTTGTTACGGCGTTCCCCGGAAAAAAATATAAATGTCCCCTTTATATTTAACGGCGGGAATATCGCGAAAAATAATTGACGGCTCGACCGTCGTGTTTATACGAAGCGGGAAGGCAGTCGGCCGTTACCATCTGCTCCTGTTGGGCGGCCTTCTCCGCGGCTAAGGACTCCCCGGAGTGTTCGCTTACTTCCATATTGGACTGGATCTATCAATCAAAAGCCCGTTATTTTGTTTATCAACGGGGCGTGAAGGCTCGCGTCTTTGATCGCTTTTTGTCGCTGGTGTGTTCGTCTTGGATCTATAGCGTCAGAGTGACCACTCGACCGTGGGTTTTTTCCCCCGTTCGCCTCTCGTGTTTTGATTAGGAGAAATCGGTCATCGAAGTCGAGAGGCGCTCGGCACTTGTCGCCGTGATTGCGCCCACTTTAATTAAACGCTTGACTAAACAAGTTGAGCCACACTCACCGAGTACCCTTCCAACACGGGACCTATCTTAGTATTCGCTGCTAGCTTTTTTTTTGTCGTTCCAGTACGTTATTTGCACCACGGCCGATGGGAGGCAGTTGCTTGTTTTCTTTCGGAGTGACTTCTAGCTTTATTTCTGGATTTCATGTTAATTCAATTCAAATTTAGGCAGTCTCTTATGAATAACTGTTCAGAGGGAACTATTGAATAATAATTTCCAATTTTCCACAGTACTTGTTGACATGTCTCGTATATCATTATTGTTTAGCAGTATGTTTCTAAATTCCTCGAATATCTGTTTTCAAGGACTCGGTCGAAATATTGAATATTTTTTTGATAGCTATAATCTTACCTTGCTAAAAGTCTCGGGTAACGTTGATTTCCGGTATTAACTGTATTCGAAGAAATTTCAAGTTCGGGCCCAATTCCAAGAAACTTCATACTGATAAACCGAAAAGTTTAAAAATTCGGTTTTCAAGGCCCGCTGCTCAATATTTAAACTTTAATATTTAATAGCGTAACCAAATCCCCAGAAGCCTTATGCGATTCCTAGTACAAGACCTTAATTAACGTGTTATTAAATTTTAATAATTCTTTGGGCAGGCCAAATTTAGACTTAATATATGCAAATTAAACGTGTCAACTTCTCTCGCGTAAACGAAAATTTTATTAAAATTTAATTTCAATTGAAAGTTTCTGTAATAATCGAATTTTCTTAGATATTTCTACAATAGCTCAAAAACATTATTTACAGCGGCCAGGTATTTTTTTCTCACGTGGAACTATAAAAGGTCCGCCGCGTGAATAAAGGTTCTCCCATAGAATTCGGGTTATTATTCTGATTTCCAGGTGGACCTGGAAGTTTTTTTGTCCACGGTTGGCTGCTGGGAGTAGGGTGGCGGCCAAACTCGGGAATTTCGGGGTGTTTTGAACGTTAGGCGTGGATATTTTTGGCGATGGTGGCTACGCTTTCTTGAGCCCGGCTGGGCATCAAGGTGTTTGACCTCTAAACTCGTTGTATTCTTAAAGGCGCGCGCAATGCCACGGTGAGCTGCACGCTTGATACGCGGCCGCACCGGCGTGTAAAAATGAAAATACTAAATCCTTGTTTTTCGTCTTTCAACCTTTTAGCGTTTTTAATAAGTTTTTACGTATAGGTAGTTTTTTCCGAAGTCAGTGTCCCGTTAAATCTTAGTATAAAATGGCTATTTTTCTAAATTTAAGTTTTATACCGGTATTTATGAAAATGTTGGATGTTACCACCGAAACGATATTAATAGAAAGTTATGAAATTTATCATTATGTAATTGGTTACTAAAATAGGTAATATTAATAATAATAACGCAATTTCACGATACTTGCTCCTCTACAGGGTGTTTCAAATGATTATGCAAAAATTTGGTTTTTGCGCTTGTTGCAGCCTACTTCCAGGGGCTAGTAGACCACAATTTGAAGCACTCTGGCACTCTTTTAACTCATCGTAGGAAATGGAAAAAAACAGGCATACTTCTCAACTCACCCCCTACAACTCCTTAAAATTTTTGCATAACCTTTTGGAACACCCTGTATTTATTTTTACAACTTTCGCTTAATTTTGAAATACCTACAAACATTGAGGTGTCTTTTGTGTCGAAACTGACAAAAATGGGCAAATGACGACGCTCATTTTCCGAAATACAGCGTGCTTTTATTGTACCATTAGGATTTGGTAATATAGCGTTGCGTGAAGGGTAAAGCGTATGTATTTAATATTAAAGGCGGACTTTCGTTAATTTTCGGACTGATGCAATATCTTAAATGGCTCTTTGACTGGGTATTAATAGGGTGGTCGAACAAAAGCGAATTATCGGGAGCGGAAAACTGCGGCAAAATAAATATTGTCGAGCGACTATTTAATTTAATCCGAAGGCGCGGCTCTCGACGCCCTTTCCCGGGGCAATCTTGAAAAGAGCCCTATATCCATTAATACGGGGGCCGCCTTCTTAGGGAATCGCCGGCGTGGCTGGAAATCGTTTACGCCACGAATAAACTGTTAAAAATCGAAGAAAAATAGCCCGTTGTAACTCTTTCACCCGCCGTATATATTTTATTACGTACCTTTTAACCGCCCACTATCAAATAATCGCGAGGCGCTGCCGGCCGGTGGCGCGATGTACGTAGGACTGGACTAACGATCCTTATCTATTCGAGCGTAGAGGCCCTAATTATTAAATTCCAATCCCACTCGGCTCCGTAGTCTCTTTTCCCATAAACCTTCGCCGCCGAGTTCGTTGTTTTCTCCCAGAAAATGTAAATGAATTTAAATTTTCCGAACGAGAAACTTCGTAAAGTTATCGCGCCGCTGACTCTCAGGAATTTTCCACCGAAAGCTATTTAGGGAAAATTTTTAATTGTTTGGCTTCAGAGTCGCGTTGTTGTTGATGACGACGGATAAGGCTTCCGAGAATCTTGTTCCTCCATTCGCCGCGTCGTCGAAGCGACACTGACAAACCGCGTTTACTCGATTTATCTGTACTCGCTGATAAACGGCGTCTGAATCCTTTAAATATTTAAGCTTATGAATATGGAGAGTGCTGAACCTTTTAGTTGTTTGATTTGTTGATTTGGCGCCACTCTAGAAAGTAGTTCCTTCGCTCGTAAGATTCGCGCGGCTCCACGAGATGATTGTTCGCTTTAGTTTTGATTTAAATCTTTGAAATTCCGGGCCTTGATAAATGTTCCCCCGTTGCAAAATTGAAATTCGCGTAGCCTTATTTAAATTTAATTTATAATCTTAGGACTCGTTCATTAGCGACTTGACAAAGTGATAACTCAAAATATTCCAACTATAATGACGCTTTCGAGGTAATGAACCGGAAAAATAAATAGCAGTATCTTCCACTAAAAAAAAATAGTATTCGAAGATTTTCGTAGGAACATTTTCGATTGAGATTGAATTATCCGTCGATGTAGCGACGGCCCCTCTTAATGTATACAACCTCCATTGTCTCGAAGAATTAAAAGACGAAACAGCATTTAGCACTTACAAGTTAGAAAGTAACTTGTCGGGACGAGTTCCGAACTCGGGCGAAGGATGTTCCAGCGTGAACGTTGGCGTTCGCGACGAAGTAAAGAGGCAGTACGAGTACCTTATCCCGATCATTATTCAACATTTTCGCGAGTTCGTTGACAGACGTTTTGTTGAAAGACTGGAGTGAGCGATCTTCTCACGCCCTTGCGCGAGAGGAATCCGCGCCTTGAATCGAGCCTTTTCTTTATTGCCTTCGATCCGTCGTTCCACAGACCCAATCTCGCTTCGTTTTAATTGGGCGAAGGCTATTAATTAGTATAGCAGTCGGAGCCTTAAGTTTTTCTGGTCTCTCCCTTTTTGCTCGTATCCAGGAAGTGGCCAATTTTGGATATTTCGGCTCGTCTCTGAATGAAGTCCGGTCTCGTTAAGCTTCTCTCGCAATTTAAGGGACAATTAAAAATGTCTTGTTGGCTATTTTTGCGTGTGGGAAAAAGACTGTTGTGTTTATGGCCGTGTTTAATCCGCGTTATGTTTGGAAACTTGGGCCCTAGGCGCCGACGACGGGTAATTGCGTAACGCCACTTTATGAATATTTAAAACGACGGCTGTAAACGGGTTCCACTAAACGTTGAGGGGAAACGTGTCCGTTTTTGATGAATTATCTAGGTAAATGGGATAATGACGACTGGCTAATTAGTTCGTGCTATACTTAAGTCGCCGCGGTTTTAATTCTTTCTGACGATCAACGTCGCCTTTCCTTAATTCTATAAATACATTTTCTCTCCGGCTTAGTTTTTTGGGCGTAAAACTCAAACGTAAACAGGATGAACCTTAATTAAACTCGTTATAACACCTTGTTAGCGGTAAAATGTTTGACTTATTTAAAACCCGCATTCCGTTATTTTGTTTTCGAAAATAATAACAGACGTTATTACGTAAGGCTTACGCAATTTTTGTATACCGTTATTAAGTCGCGATAGTCTTTTGTGGGCTTAAGGCTCGATAATTCTTAATGGTGCATTATAACGTTGTCTCCTTAGCTTTCCACGAAAGCTCGTTAGCCATCTTTAGTAGACAGTGTCGCGGAAAGCGGGAGGTGGATACTAACAGGTGACTAATACGGGTTGTACCGCGCTTCAAGTCGTACTGTTTATAATTTCCTGTCGTCCACTTAATGACCATTTCGCGTTTCGGCTACTTCGGAAATCACGACAATCTGTTGGTGAAATAAAAGCTATCTTTTATTCTATGATCGCATGCGTTTGTTAGTACGCCCACTTAGAGTTAATTCTACCTTTTATGGTCTATTTCGCCAACGTTTAAAAATAAGTTATTGATTTCGTATTAGGCCCAATAAATACTCCCCAAGCTACCACCGAACCTCACTCAGGGTTCGTACGGATCCTGGATAAGTCAGATTTTCAAATTGGGGGGAAAGTCAGGGATTTAAATAATATCATAAAAAGTCTGGCATTTCATTAGTCAACAAACTCTGCATCGGTGAGAAAAATGAGGTATCTGCTCTTGGGCGCTCATGACTGGCACCTTTTTATCTTGTTATAAAATATAATAAAGTTGGTTATTTAAAAAAAATTGTTTAACTTTGTACTCTTTCCTGTGAAATCATGAAAATTACTAGGAATTCAGGGATATTTCCAAAACCGGTCAGGGATAACATGAATAATTCAGCGATTTGTAATCCGAAAATTTCGTACGAACCCTGTCACTGAATCAATAGTTAATTCTCTAGTGGTTTTGTCTCTCGTTATCTTTGACTATTTAATACAAAAATACCCGTATTATGTATTTCTTTTCCGCGTGTCTTACGATACGGTCCACTTAAGGTTTTTTTCCCACGCTCTATCAGTATCCCGAGTTTCTTTGAAGATATCCAATACCCCGAAGAAAATAGCTAAAGTGCCATTCTGGTAAATCTCCGCTTCAATGTTTATTTATAACGGTTTTAAGTTGGATTCCACCGAAAAAAGGTCGAACTCAAAAAGAAAAGCAAACAATTACTTGGGAAATTTGTTCATAGTCGTATTCTACGGGTACGTAGTTAAGAGTAGGATCTCCTTGGACGGCTGAATGGAATTTTTCAAGATACGAATCTATTCTTTGACTTTGAAAGAATCCCCAATCCACTCTTTTGACCGATCCTGACGGAGTGGATAGAACGGACTTGATCCACCAGCAGTGGCTAGGTCGTTTTGTTCGGCGATGCTGGTATCTGTAGGCAGGTGTTCGTCGTTCTATTCTTCCAGCGAAACCCGTATGGATCTCTTTCTTCGGCTACCCCTGGCTTCTGGACATCGGTACGAAGAAAGACGAGGGAGGGGGAAAGAAAATGAAAGAGTCTGATCCCGTCGAGACTCGCCCCAACTCGCCCGTGCGCGAATCTGGCAAGCCTAAAAGCCGAGGGAAAGAAAAAACGATTTTTGATGTTATTTTCTTTCATGCAAAAATGATTGAAAATTTTCAATCTTTCTTCGCTTATCAAATTGAAAAATCGATTAGTTTGAAAGAGCGAAATATTTTGGAAAATTCCTCTTTATCTCTAGTTTGGTTTTTAAATTGTAATTTAGAAGCACGCTCTCCGCGGCGCCGGCGACAGCTTTCGAAAATCGGCAAATATCAATGGCCGGGTACGTGATTTATGTTGAATCTCTCGCGGTTGCTCTCGCCGTCCTCATTTTTATACATTTTTTTTAGTGTACAATTTTTCGTACGCGCTTGGGAAAATGTATAAAACGCGTATTAAAGTTTGTATGTATAAATAATTGTGGTGTGTTGTATTATGACGTACCGAGAACAAATAATCTCAAAACAAACAGACGAAAAATAGTGTAGGTTTTGATACCTTTATTCGAAACTCGATCCTCCCGGTGATAACGACCTTCGGAATATTAACGTAAATATGACATTCTAACCGGTCTCTTTATTTCGATGTTTTAACAGTTTGAAAAAGAAAGTTTTAGCCGCGGTTAGTTATGGTAATATTATTTGGGAAGAAAGTGTTTGTCGGCGCACGTTCTGGTTTTCCGTCATAACACGAGGCCCGTTCCCCCAGCGTGGTTTCCATTCTAGACATGTTGCTAACAGTAATAAATAGTCTGGAGGTCAAATGTTTATTTCATACATTTTTTTCCATTTCAAGAAATTCTCCAGTTTAAGTAGCGCCTCGCGAACGTTTAAATTATTAGCGGTATCGCGAGGGTCTCCGTCACTCCGAACTTAGCCTGTCTTCGACACCTTTTGAGGGGGGTAGTGGTGGCGTGGGAATCGGAATTTCCCTCAAAAATGTCTGGGCGGAACTTCGCTTAGCCCCTCGACTCTTCTATCGCGGAGGTTTTTTCGCTTCCACACACAGCTGCTTTTTCTGGCTCAGTCGAAAGTAGGGTGAAAGTTTATCCCAATGGCACCGGCTCGTTCCAACTTCACCTCCGAAGCCTATATATCTTGTTATGGCGAGAGAGGTGTTTAAAGGTAGACGCTCGACGGAATGTTATAACGCGAACGTACTATTTTTAGCCTCTTCCTCTAGTATAGAGGAAAGAGGCTGTTATTTTCGCTCCTGATGTATGCCGTGGGGGTGGTGGTGGTTGATGATGATGCTTATGATGGTGAAGGTGAATAATACAGTGGAAGCTATAGGTCCGTATAGTCTATGGCTCCGTATAGGTCCCCGGGAATCGACGATATCTCTTCAACGGAACTTGATATAAATTTACTTCAGCAGGGTTGCCACACGTCAGGGAAAAGTTTAAAAATGGACCTAAAAAGTCAGGGAAATGTTAGGGAATTTTTAGAATTTGCAAAAAGTCGGGGAAAAGTCAGGGAATTAAATTTTATCTTGGCACTTTTTTAAGGTTATTTTTTAGACCAGACCTATGACAAATTCTACGATTATCATTTATTTCAACATAGCAATAACCTTTTTACTGAAATATAAGTTCATTAAAATTTATTAACTTCTGATAAAAGTCAAATATAAAATAAAATTTTGGCCTAAATATGTCAGGGTAAATCTCTTAAAATGGTCAGGGAAAACAGGGAATTTGAATCTCAAAATTTTGTGGCAACCCTGTTCAGGTGTTATTCGATTGGTATTAGTTATCTCTATCTACCTATGCCAGTGCTGAGCCGCGGTTTTTAATCAAAGGGGTAAAATAAAGTGCTAGGAGGAAGAGGCTACTATCGTGGCTGTGCCATCTTGTTCGCTCCACGCGGAATGGTCGCGATCGGAAATCGAAGCTAACGTCTATAGGCATTGCTCGAGAGATGAAAACTCTGGAATTTCGCCTGGTGTTTGGGGCGATTACCGTAACTTAGTATTTTGTTGGGAGCCGCTGGTTTTATAGCCCGATGTTTATCAGAATCCGAACGTCTTATTTCTTTGGTTATTAAAATTTCTCGAAAATTATCTTCGAATCGCGTATCGTGGGCCAACGGTCCCTGCTATTTCTTTTTCTTCCTGTAAACGGGTTAACACCCTTCCGCCGAAGTTTCGAGTAGGCCATAAATTTCGTCACGCCGTAACCTGCCCCGTTTAAATTCTACATACCAAAAGCGCGTACCCTGATTGATTTTCAAACCGTTTGTCTTTTCACCGACCTCCCCCGGAACGCGCCGGATAGACTTTGATCGAAGGAATTTCTGGCTTCGGGGTGGTAATTCTGCTTTTACGCTCTTTGGCATATGGCACTCGTTGGGGCCTTTTATATACACGGTAGATTCCGTGGTCCGCGTTATTGAAGTCTTTAAGGAGATGGCGGCATTCCGTTACTGGGATCCCCCGGACCAAGCTGACAGTCCTTGTTTATCAACGTCCCCTCTAGACGCCTCGCCTTCGTCTCTGTAGCCAGGGCTTCGGCGGTGCGGAACGTTCATTCTCTCCCCTCTCAGGAATTATTAAAGAGCCGCTACCACCACCAAGCACCCACCCTGCCATAGACCATAGCGGGACCGATGGACTAGGCTCTCCTTGGTTCCCCAAAACCACGACGCCCCGCAGCTACGAGATAAAGAATCTTCTCTCTGTACCTTCGCCGCAAAAATGGAAAATTTTTACTTCGGGGGATACGTCTACAAGTACGTGGACTATTTACCGCGCACGTGTCCTGGCTTGTTTATTCGGCAGTCTGAAGAGGGGTTTCCTTTAGATGGGCTTTGCTATTTCGCGATGGAGTTGCTGTAGCCTCGGGCTCATTGTGAGAAATCGAGTTCTCGCTTTTTCAAAAATGGATGATGAGGCTAGCTAAGTATAGGTATCTCTCGCTCTGGCTATCAATGGCCCACGCTTACGAGGAAGACCCTAAGTTCGCTCTCCTCTTCTCCCACTACACCTTTTTTTTAAGTTTATGGAGACGGTAGACGTCCCTTGGGTTAATCATAAATCGAAGTTTTTTTAAAGAAAAAATGAGGATTTGATCGGCTCTCTGGTGAGACAGGTTTGATAGAGATATTAAATAGATAAAAAAGTGCAGTTTAACGCTTTTTCGACACATTCTGCACAGCACTATTAAGATAAGAAATGTTATTTGATATTTAAAGCGTTGTATTTGCCAACAGAAACGAGAATTTCACGCAAATTTTCAATATCGTAAGAAATGTCAATAACACGAACAAAATTAAAATGCTAAAATGGAATCTTTCAATTTGAATAACTACGCAACTCGCGCATTTATTCAAACCGTAGAACATTTATTTACCTTGAGAAAGGTCTCGTTCAATGATTCACTTGACGCAATTTCACCAAACAAGCAAAATAAATTTACAAATGATTTTCCTTAAAAATGTACGCCCAAATTTTATGATTTTTCTTTAAAGACACTAATATTTCCTTTTTTGAAAATAAAAATTTTCCGCGGAAAACCACACTTCTACATGGTTTGCACCGAAGGGAGGGGCCTCTGGCCATTTTGTTGGTAACCTCAACGCAGCGACAAAACGTACGAAAATTAGATTTATGCTTCAAATTTTTTAAATTAATACCCTAAAACAAACCAGATAAGATTTTAAACCTGGGTTATTAAATAAAATACGAAATGACGATAGGAATATCTACGAAAAGAAATTTGACAAAGTTTATAAAATTGGCCTTTGTGGTATCGATTGGAATGACAATTTTTAACAAGGCAGTTAACCATTTTTAACATGAAGACAAATTCTTAATCTTTTTAAATAATTGAAATCCGCAAACAGACGATTGAAATTGTTAACCTTAGCGTTTTATTACAGGGTTGCCATGGTACATGGGAAACTTGGAATCCCTCGAAAAGTCAGGGAATTTGAATATGGGTATAAAAATCAGGGAAAAGTCGGGGAATTTTAAAGATTAGTATAAAAGTCGGGGAATTTTAAAGATTAGTATAAAAGTCGGGGAATTTTAAAGATTAGTATAAAAGTCGGGGAATTTTAAAGATTAGTATAAAAGTCGGGGAATTTTAAAGATTAGTATAAAAGTCGGGGAATTTTAAAGATTAGTATAAAAGTCGGGGAATTTTAAAGATTAGTATAAAAGTCGGGGAATTTTAAAGATTAGTATAAAAGTCGGGGAATTTTAAAGATTAGTATAAAAGTCGGGGAATTTTAAAGATTAGTATAAAAGTCGGGGAATTTTAAAGATTAGTATAAAAGTCGGGGAATTTTAAAGATTAGTATAAAAGTCGGGGAATTTTAAAGATTAGTATAAAAGTCGGGGAATTTTAAAGATTAGTATAAAAGTCGGGGAATTTTAAAGATTAGTATAAAAGTCGGGGAATTTTAAAGATTAGTATAAAAGTCGGGGAATTTTAAAGATTAGTATAAAAGTCGGGGAATTTTAAAGATTAGTATAAAAGTCGGGGAATTTTAAAGATTAGAATAAAAGTCGGGGAATTTTAAAGATTAGTCTACAAGTCGGGGAATTTTAAAGATTAGTCTACAAGTCGGGGAATTTTACAAATTAGTCTACAAGTCGGGGAATTTTACAAATTAGTCTACAAGTCGGGGAATTTTACAAATTAGTCTACAAGTCGGGGAATTTTACAAATTAGTCTACAAGTCGGGGAATTTTACAAATTAGTCTACAAGTCGGGGAATTTTACAAATTAGTCTACAAGTCGGGGAATTTTACAAATTAGTCTACAAGTCGGGGAATTTTACAAATTAGTCTACAAGTCGGGGAATTTTACAAATTAGTCTACAAGTCGGGGAATTTTACAAATTAGTCTACAAGTCGGGGAATTTTACAAATTAGTCTACAAGTCGGGGAATTTTACAAATTAGTCTACAAGTCGGGGAATTTTACAAATTAGTCTACAAGTCGGGGAATTTTACAAATTAGTCTACAAGTCGGGGAATTTTACAAATTAGTCTACAAGTCGGGGAATTTTACAAATTAGTCTACAAGTCGGGGAATTTTACAAATTAGTCTACAAGTCGGGGAATTTTACAAATTAGTCTACAAGTCGGGGAATTTTACAAATTAGTCTACAAGTCGGGGAATTTTACAAATTAGTCTACAAGTCGGGGAATTTTACAAATTAGTCTACAAGTCGGGGAATTTTACAAATTAGTCTACAAGTCGGGGAATTTTAAAAATTAGTCTACAAGTCGGGGAATTTTAAAAATTAGTCTACAAGTCGGGGAATTTTAAAAATTAGTCTACAAGTCGGGGAATTTTAAAAATTAGTCTACAAGTCGGGGAATTTTAAAAATTAGTCTACAAGTCGGGGAATTTTAAAAATTAGTCTACAAGTCGGGGAATTTTAAAAATTAGTCTACAAGTCGGGGAATTTTAAAAATTAGTCTACAAGTCGGGGAATTTTAAAAATTAGTCTACAAGTCGGGGAATTTTAAAAATTAGTCTACAAGTCGGGGAATTTTAAAAATTAGTCTACAAGTCGGGGAATTTTAAAAATTAGTCTACAAGTCGGGGAATTTTAAAAATTAGTCTACAAGTCGGGGAATTTTAAAAATTAGTCTACAAGTCGGGGAATTTTAAAAATTAGTCTACAAGTCGGGGAATTTTAAAAATTAGTCTACAAGTCGGGGAATTTTAAAAATTAGTCTACAAGTCGGGGAATTTTAAAAATTAGTCTACAAGTCGGGGAATTTTAAAAATTAGTCTACAAGTCGGGGAATTTTAAAAATTAGTCTACAAGTCGGGGAATTTTAAAAATTAGTCTACAAGTCGGGGAATTTTAAAAATTAGTCTACAAGTCGGGGAATTTTAAAAATTGGCTAAAAATCAGGGAAATGCCAGGGAATTTAATTTCGGTGGCAAATAGGAAACTTTTACTAAAATAGTGGTTAAAAAATACAATCTTGACGCAAAATAAGTCAGGGAAAATCTCCGGAGATGGAAAAGTCAGGGAATTTGATTGTTAAAAAAACTGGAATCCCTGTACTAAGAAATCTAAAATGGCGGCAATGTACGATTCATTCTTAAATTACATATTTATTCTTGTTAAGTATCTATACTTGGAACTGTGTCATTGATGACGTAGGAATGCAAACTATGTATATTCCCCAAACTGACTAATATCTTAATACTAACTTGGAAATTAATTTTGGTCTGAATAGACAGGCTAAGCCATCCTTCGAGAACGCGAAAGGGGAACTTGCGCGACTACATTCTTAAGTGTTCCCCCTACACGTTTTCAAGGTGTTGCTTAACTTGTAGAATAGTGAATTATCGACTTAGTTATAAACGCGTACATTTATCTTATTAATTATTCGTGATTGTTCTCGCGTGAAGCTAATTTGAAATTTTTCGTCTTCAAAGTGAAATATTCGCGCTAGCGGCTACCAATCTGAACAAGTGCTTACCTCGTTTTTTTACGCGCATCGTGGTGCAGCTGGTCTTTTTGTGAATCAATTCAAACGCAAATTCGGAATTGTTTTATTTTGAAAAAGGGCAAAACATTTTCGTGGCATTAATTTTACGCACGATATGAACCAATTTCTCAATTTTTCACTAAATTCTGGTTACGGCACGTTTTTGCCATCCGTTTTTTTTTGCAGTTACAGCTTATTTGTCATGAGTTCTTTATCGAAAAAATCTTATTTGTAACTTCGGCATGGTCTGTTTTTTATTCTCATTTTAATATTTAAAAGGAAATAGGCTAAAAAAAGTTTTTTTCCTGCTCTACTCGGACTAAGATTAGATGAAGTTTTTTCTCTCTGGTAAGAGAAGCTAAAAGGCTTCGTATGCGACTCGAGTTTCGAATTCTGCGAAATCCCTTTTAATTATAAGGAAGGTACCTACTCTAACTTTTTCTAAAACTCACTTAAGACACAAATTGGATTTTAAGTTGTTTTAAAATTTTTCTCGGAAGTACTTTAGTTTGAAAGGTTTTTTTACATTTTCAATAAATGACTCTTATTTAGTATTTTGCATTTTAAAATTGTTTGTCAGCAGAAAACTTAAAAGGCCTAGGTTCACCCCTCTTTGCCAAAAAGGGTTCAAACATACTTTTTACTTCCCCCTCGAAACCCCACCATTGATAGCGACGGGATTAAGTCCGGCATTGTTAGCGCTGTCAAAATTGTCAGCAGTGACAATGCCCTTGAGAACCGCGAAGTCCGAATTACGAGGGGACCGTCGCTATCAATACGGGGAAAGCAAAAATGTTTGAACCCTTTTCCAACACTGGGGATGAAATTATCTGAAACTAGGCCTTTAAATAATATTATTACCACCTTAATTGACAATATAAATCGAGGCTTTTCGAAAGGCTATTGGGAATGAGTTGGAGAAAGATGGATTATTTTGTACGGGCACCATTAATATCTAATACCAGTAAATTGTTATCGGATGATAAAATTAATCATGTACGTATTCTATAGAGAAATATATCCCAACTTGTAGACTGTATCTATCTCGAGTTAATCGCGTCAAAGTTTCGCGTTTGCCGAGCTTCTGAGAACCTATATAGGATCTTCCGCAATATGTAATCCTAGGATTTGGGGAAAATTGGCGCGCCGGTACTCTGGACGCTTTTCATTAATTTTTTATTTTCCTTACACTGGTGTAATACCCGCTCTCGAACATCGGCAAGTCATCCTGGCCAAGACTCTTACCGTTCCACGAAACTCTTATCCGGGCTAGTGGCGTTCTTAATAACATTTTTCCCGATGTGGCGGCGTCGGCCTTCCGGTTTCGCTTTCAGGTTAACCGCGGTAATTTTCCGGCTCTAGAGACTGATTGAAACCCGATATCTTCGCTTCCTTACCCCGTTATTCTAGCGCTTTGTTTAGAAGATGCTCTGGCTGGCTAAAATTGGCTTTACTTTCATTCCGCTACACCGCCGTACTATGGAAACTGTTCTTATACGTCCTGTACCCGCCGCCGGGACGTAATTCTTTCTTTTGGGTATAGCGAGGAAAAAGAACTGTACGGAACTCAATTAGGCATGATAGGGCTTTCTCTATCTCTGGTTCTTCTCGAATCTCCTTCGGCCGTAGAAAGTAATTGCCAGTATACGCCCGCGAGAGTCCCTTTCGCCCTGGGCCGCTCTTTTATTTAACTATGAAAGGAGGAAGATTAACTTTGGAGAAGTTTGTAAAACTGTTTTATGGTCTTGACCGAAAATAGTGCGGCTTTCGTATCGGGTCCAAATTGCGGCCGACGAGAAATGAGCTTGTGTATACCTTTGTATTTACTATTCCTAAATGAGAAACTTTTATAGCTGTTGCGCGTAAAATCCTTAGAATGGTAGTGTGCAGTTTTTGCTCAATTACCGTGTACCTTCGTAGAGATTAGTATAGAACCTTGAAGTACTCCAGTACAGGGGTGGGCTATTAATATTTTAACTAATTTTGGTCAGGGAAATAGTGGCAATTGCCACGTAAACCGCAGTTCAGTAGTGGCGCAACAGCAACGTCATCAGAACGAAGTCCCTCCCATCTCTGAGACACAAGAGAGACAATCTAATGCAGTTTGATATTTGTGGTAGAAATTAATGCATTCCTGTCGATACTTTGTGGAGTTAATACTCTGCGATCGAACAAAGTAAATATGCGGGTGATGTGTTATAGCGGTTGAGGGGTCTGACATTTGTACAAATCCCGTACACACTAGAGAAAAATAATTTTAGAAATCTTTAAATCAACTTGAAAATCCCGAAATCTGGGCTAAAATTAAGTCTAAAATCTCGAAATCAGCCGAAAAAATTATAAATTAACGCAAAAATTGTGCTCTGAAATCTCAAAATTAGTTTCTGATTTCTGAAATCACTTGTAAATTTAAAATTCCGTACGTAAAATTTTCAAATGTACCGGTAGTTTTATGACGCAAAATTGTACGGTACTTCTTTCCTCCGGTTACAACGGCGTAACAATGGCACTCGACTTTCATAGAGCTTAACTCTAAAGACTCATTCTAATTATGGCGGAAACCGCCTGCGAAGTTCAGTCAGTCAAAAAAAAACGTTCGCTTCAAGGACTCTTTGTCTCGATGAGACATAATGACCAGGAAGAGATGCGGAATGAAAACAAAGCCCACGGATGGTTCAAAGGCCCGGTGACAGTAACTTTCACTCTAGCGCGACAATGGCGCGGCTACGCGGTCAGCCAAATTAAAGTCAGCTTCCCTGTTCTCGACTTGTCGCTCATCCGCAAAAAGACAAACCTGATAATTTTATTATTCGTGATGGATCGGCAACTGCCGAGTGTAAAAAGGGCGCTACCTCGCGGGCACCTTTAACGCGGGGTCATATTTTCTATTTTTGAAGGTTCAGGCAATGAGATGTTATCCAATCACGTTGGGCAATTCGTATCGACGCTTCCAAATGTTTAAGTGAACTAATCGATCGTCGCGCGGGACAGAAACGCTGGTTGGCCGAAATAGCTCTAGACTTAAAGGGGCTGGAAAGTGGGGTTTTGAAAAACGTCATCCGTGACGTCATTAACGAAATTTGGCGCGTAGAACTACTTTTTCTCAAGTTCGCGAAGACGTAAACAGGCACCGCTGTGTTGAGATTTTTGTATGACGAAATCCAGCGTGGTCTTGGTTAGTGTTATAGCTGAGCTCGTAGGAAGTTTTCAAATTTCATTAATCTTTATTGAGATTTAGTTTAGTGAACAACAAATGTTTAATGAAAAATTCATTTGAGTGTTTCGGCCTGTTGTAAAACTCGTAAATAATAATTTTTTAAATTATTATTTACGAGTTTCATCGAATTTTGTAAAAAAACGCTAGATGAATCGAAGCCAATTTCTTAGGGCCTTGGTTTCACTGGAGCATTTTGATAAACCTTAGTACTACACCACAGTTTTTTGCCTTTTCCCACTTATCTAATTCGCCAACAAGAGATATTTTCGTATCATCACGTTTCCGTTTTTTATTTGAATTAAACTCGTTCATTAACATCATTATAATTAAATAAATATTAAAATACTAGAACCAAAACCACGTCCACGAAGGCCCGAATATGATGGAATATCTTAGTTCGCGTATGAATACCTGTCATTAGTCTCTCTCGGGTCGCTCCTCACTATTTTCAAAACATCTCCGTCAGAGCCAAATTCCTCAAGCGGGGAAAAAAGGAAATAAAGCAGGGTCCGGATTTTTTTGGAGATACCACGTCACTAGACGATTTCAAAACCCCACTTTCCAGTCCCTTTAACTTACAAGGAGACGACCCGAAGTGTAACCCACCGATTTTGTTCAAACTCGGGGGATTGGTAGACCTTTATGTAACTTGAAAAATCCTAAAGGGAATTTATTCAATGGGCAACCGTTTTGCCATGGTAACGAAAAATGTTTTTGACAACAACAAATGGAAATTTTCCCATTGAAAATAACATGGGATTCTGACCGATTCCTAGGACCCTCCTGTGAAAAATTTTAACAAATTTCAAAATTTCGAAAATGCCAAAAAAAGAAAAAATAAATTGATTTACAAAAAAAAAACATCAAAACTGATTAACTTTTGATCAATGTGAGGTCAAAATCCCATGTTATTTTCAATGGGAAAATTTCCATTTTATGTTGTCATAAATTTTTTTCGTTGCCATGGTAAATCCGTTGCCCATTGAATAAATACCCTTTAGGATTTTTCAAGTTACATGAAGGTCTACCAATCCCCCGAGTTTGAACAAAATCGGTGTGTAACACCTCGGGTCGTCTCCTTGTTAGGAATGGTCGACGGAAGAAGTTGGTAAGACCCCCGATAATGGCGCGAGTAATAAACCATTTAAAAAAATACTGATGGAAGGCGCAACGAAGAAAACAAATATGGCTTCTTCGTTTTTAAGTCTCGGTCGGACGGTGGCCTTTTTCTCTGTCAAAAAGGGTTAGAAACATTTTCCAAGAGTTTTCTGGCAAATGGCGCGTAACGTGAATTATTAACTTCAAAAACTTCGAGGGTAATATTTCTGCTTTTTTTATTACGAGGTTGGAACGATGTAGTATACGTTATTGGGGGGATATGATATCGGTTAACACATTGGCCGACATGAGATGGCATTTTTCTTCCTCTATCACGTTAAAAATCTCGCTGAAACCTGAGAAGAGAATCGATAATAAATTTTTTACATAGTTTTCGGAGCGGTGTCTTCGTAAGACCAGACGGAAGCGTACCCTTAATGCTATATACTTACTAGAGATTGGATGACCCGGAGTCGTTGGACTACGTGGCCTATATATTCTAGCGTAGGAGGAAATTATCTTGACAGACTCTCGGGTCGAAAACAAAGTTTAACGACATATTTCCCGACATATTTGCTTTTTGAATGACAAATTAACTCTATAGTTTATAGCTAATTTTAGAAAATGACGCGGGTCAGATATGATACTCTCGAACGTCGTATTTTACACCACTTTTCGTATACTATATATTTTGAATGACACGTTATGAAGTCGAGTATCATTCCGATTAATCTTAGCAACGTAAAATTTCAAGATTCTTCGCGTCTTGTACTCCAGAGAGCACTGGACATGCTCCCGGAATAATTACGCGTTTGCATTACAGGGCCCCCAGAGGTCCTATAATTCCTATAAAATCCTTTTTTTTTTCAAAAATGTACTATAACATCCTATATTTTTAGAAAAATCCCTAAAAGGTCCTATAAAATCCTATAATTTTGATATTTCGCCCATTTGAAATCCCGCCTCTGTTAAATTGCAGCTTGCTAGATTTATATATATAGGACAAATTCCTATACAAAGTCACTCTAGTCTCTACTTTTGTTAACACGGTTAGCTACTAACTTTTTTGTGATAAAATGGTTATATAGTATTTTTCAAGTGAAAATCAAAGATTTATTTCACTAAATATAGATTTTGTTTTTAAATGCATAAAGCTAGTAAATGAAATAGCATATTTAGTCCTATAAAATCCTATAATTGGAAAAAAATAGTCCTACAAAGTCCTATATTTTTAGAAATATAATCCTATTTTTCCTATAAAAAATTTGAAGATATGAGTGGGGGCCCTGGGTTAACAAAATTGCGAGGAACACAGTCGTATAAGAACACTAAGCGGTTACACCCCCAAACTGCAATATCTCTAACGCGAGCCAGAATATCGTTGTTCTTCCAAGTCATAACGTAACAAGTCCTCGAAATAAATCTGCCGTTGTTATTTCCGTCGGTGCGGGCTATAACGCGCGGAAGTAACTGGTGGGACGAAGAATCGCGTGTTGTCCTTCCATTTATTAAGGTTCCGACAAACGGGCGTGGAGGAAAAGGAGGAGACCTCTCGCTTGTTACGTTGTCTCGCGTCTTGTTGTTTTTGCCGAAGGAAATTTCCCTATTCGGCCTCTCTTCTTTTCAATTTTGGAGCAGGCTTAGCGAAACCATCCCCTTTCTCCCGCCTGTTTCTTTCGAAAATTCGTCGGATGAAAGAAAAGAAGTAGGCGAAACAACGAAGTCTAGCGGGAAAGCCATCGCGTAGGCGCTGCCACCGAAAATGGGATTAAGCTTCTTCAAACTCCAAACTACCGTCCTAAAGTTTCCTTGTCCGTTCGTTCGCTTTTTTTACGGCTATTATAGATTTTACGATGTTTTCCAAAAAAGTTATTGGTATTTTCTCCTCCTTTCTTCGACCTTTATAATGCGAAGGATTTGGCGTGCGAAAGAAGACTTAGTCCTTTGTAACGGGCCACGAAGAAGGAAATAAACTTTTCTGATACGTTCTTGTCGTGTATACATTTTATATTGGTTCTCGTATAAACTCCTATGAAATTTTTACGCATTCTTTTTATGTAATTGTATACGCGGCGATATACGGTGATATGTACGGTAACCCGCACCCTCTGGTGCCAGGTACACCTTGGAGATTTCTTGCAACGCCGTCGTCCATAAAAAAAACCCCTATCTAAAATCATCCTGGTTTAAATGGCTTCTCCTGCAGATTGATATCGAAGTGAATATTTAAAGTCTTCAAACTATTGCCCTGTAAATAGACTAAAAACAATAGTGAAATGTTTTCTTTATTTATAGTTATCTGGTTCGCGAAGTTCGAATTTCTTATATAAATTCGCTCTAAGTTTAAAATTTAGCTTTTCTTTGCGTTGCCGCTCTCACCAGCAATATTCCATAAAACATTTAAATTACTGAGAAAGTTTCAAATAAAATTAGTGAAACTAAAAACTAATTTCCTTTTAGATGTTTTTCAGGGTTCGTACACGACCTGGAAAGTAAGTGAATTTGATAATGATTCCAAAAGGTCAAGGAAAAGGCTAGGAATTTGAAAATTGTCCCAAGAGTTAAGGGAATTTTAAAATGACCGCAAAAAATGGGGCAAATAAAATTTTAATTTTTGAAAGAAAATATTTTTCAAGATTTTTACCTCAAACCATTCATTTATTCTACAAAAACGGTCAGGGAAAATTGGCAATTTGGTCAGGGAAAATCTGGAAATGCCAGGGAATTCAATTCTGGAAATTTTGTACGAACCCTGTTTGTGTAGATTACGCGGTCCCGGCTATCCCGAGAGTTTTACGGACGTAGAAATTATCATCAATGATTTGAACGCTATAAAAGCTAAAAAGTAAACGGAAATAATTTGAAAGATCGAACATTTGAAATGTCTGTAGATTCGTAATTTATCTTCAATAATCGATAGCGGGTAATAGAGCATTCTATAAAATCGGTGTGGTGTGCTTTCCCCCTTTTGAGTTCCGAGAAGGTGAAGGTTTGGCCGGTTTTTCGTATGAGAGAAAAATATTAATCTGGCCAACCCTTAAGAAATTGAGAGCAGTCGATTGTTAGGAGTAGCGTAGTTGCTAGCCTATGCTTCACTAATTTCCGTTTTTCTTATTTTAAAAGATTTTTGTAATAAATGTATGATGGCAAATAAGCAAAATATAGTCCCAAATCCACGGGTTTAAAAAGAAACTTAGATCATGAAAATATTCTTAACCCCAAACATACTTCAACACCTAGGGTCCCTCCTACCACTCCTAAAAGGTACGTCTCTAAAAATATTCATATAAAGACAGGACATAAGCCGAATTATCCTAAACCAAAGAATAACAAACGTTGTTAGTCCTGCTGAACTAGCCCTATAGTCTGTATGAAACGTTTGGCCGGTTTTGGGCCGATTTTATAGAACGCTCTATTCGTAACTTTAAATATATTACTCTGGTTACGATCAAAGGTGAACTAGCAAAGCAGCCTCTGTTTGCAGTTCCAAAAATGCTCTCGTACGCGCGGCTTTAAAATTAACAAGCGAGCGCACACCCCCGTCTCAAATGAAAGTTGTTGGAACAACGACATTCGAGTGTAGCGAGACCATTAACGGCACTACACGCCGCGTGGTTCTAGTTAGCCGTATCTCCTAAATTAAGTTAATTTAGCCGCCTTTTTATTACGTCGTAACTTTTCCCAGACTACGGGGAAACAAATTCCGCAGAATCCCCCGCAGACCCGGGAGATGTTTTGGGGGTTTTCTTATTTTTGCTCCGAACTTGGTGAGTTTATAATCAGCGCCGAAAAAGTATAAACAATTAAGCCACGTCGGCCTGGACAATTTTTAATTAAACTTTTGCGCAACTTCGGCAGCGGTTGGAACCCCTTTGCCTCACGCGCTGCACTCGCGCGCGCTCTTTGCCGTACTCGATGCACCAGCCTTTACATCTTCTTTATAGGCGTAAAACGGGAGATAATTGAAGATAGTGGGGAGAACTGCACCGGAGAGTTCCTATCTCGGGAACCAGGACGGAGCCTGATAAATGACTCCTCTACGACAGCGATGCGGGAGAGACTATGTCGTTGGCCATAGATTCGCTTCATCCAACCCTTGTTTAAACCCATTCATTGTCGACTCTTTTAATATATTTTTCGCGCAAAATTACGATAATGACTCCCAGTTGCCATAAATGAAGTTTAATGGCATCGACGCCGGGATTTGGATGAGCATAAAAAAGAAATAGGAAGGAAGATTATTAATTTATTTATAAAATCTGGTTGTAAAAATCATAATTAGCCGCTGATGCTTGTTACCGACATCGTAAAAAAGTCATTACTGTTGCGTAATTCATATTTTACTCATTTTGTGAAAATAGTTTTCTTTTTATTCTAGTACAATATTATTCGTTCTTGCTGCTGCCCGTAGATCATTTAATGCTTAACGAATAAGACGTAATATTGAACTTGGGTGTTATAAAGAACGTGGTTATTTTCCTAGCCGATTCCAGGGCTTACGTCAAGTTGCTAAGAAATCTCGGTGATTCTCGCGAGAATGGTAACAATTCCGTTCTTTTGACTTTGCTTTAACAAAAACACTCTCGCGAGAATTCTTACCGTCTAAACCCCGGTATCGCTGATTTTTCTTTCACTTTTGAACTTTCTCTCGCTAAAGGTATTTGTATATTACGCCGAGAGTAGACGACGATAGGTCCGACGTCAGCTTGCAGCGTGTGTAGACTTAATTCGTTTTGGGTGACGTCCGTCTTTTCACGATTCGTCGTATCTGCTCCGTCCAATCTACTACGTAAACAAACTTTTTTCGCTCCCCGGGTCGTGTTAGGGAATAGTTTGGTGGGAGATAGTCCGGAATTCGTCGCATTCTGTTTACTTTACGTCTCACTGTCGTATCTTTTGTTGGATTCGGAACTTCCTTTTATACGTCTCAGTCCGGGACGTATTCGCATTCTTGCCCAAAAAATGTAGCGTATTCTCTTTATCGAGTTGGCTTTTTTTCGCCGCTTCGTCTTCCGCGAATTCCCTTTTCCGGATCTCGTTAAGGTCCACGGCCTCGTGCAACCGCCTCGGATCATATTCGAGGAATAAAAGGAGATCTATTCTACGCGTTGTAAGCCTAAAAGCCCATTTTCCGCGGGGACCTTCTCCTTTCGTCGCCATGGATACACGATTGACCCCAAAATCATCTGTAGGTTCCACGCTCTCTACCCCCCCCCCCCAATCACCACCCTTAGTAAGTTGCAATAATTGAATTGGTACATCGATAACGCCACTCGTAAATTGTCACGCGCAGATGTCAAACCGTGCAAATATCAATCCGCGTTGATTCTCCAAAGTGAAAAATACATTTACAAAAACGGCCTTTTCTAGTTATTGGAGCAAATCTCCCTGCAGGATCCCGACAACAATAGTAATATTAATTCCTTTTCAATACGGCGTACGCGATAACCGCGAGGCGTTTTGACCGAAAATTCGTCGTAGCGAGCTAAATGTCAAATTCAATAGGCGCGCTTGAATTACTCAAGCCAAAAGGTTCGTACCAGTTTTCATCGAAACTGACGAATTTGGTTTTGGTCAAAACAGCGTGGACAATGCGCCTCGCTGCGGGGCTTTTGACTCTGATATCGGACGAGCTCGGTCCGCGCAACAGCGAAAGGGAGTTCCTCGAGAATCGTCTTTTGATTCGGACAAAAGTCAGTCCCGCTCTTCCAAGTTTTAAACGTTTTTCAATAAAACCGAAGAGATCCATTTAATCTCGTCCATTGTCCGACCGAACTTTTCCGTCGCGAATTCCTCGCTCTTTTCAAATCAATACGAAACGCGCTGCCGTTCATTGTTTAAGTATTGTTGGCGCTTCTCCTTTTGATGAGCTTTCTTCTTAATTAGTCCCTCGGCGCCCTGTCGCCTTTCATAATGCGAGTTTAATGGAAACGGCCTTTTCTATTTTGGTTGCCAGCATCCCGATAAAAGAATCGACGGGCACTTCGCTTCCAGTAAACCTCGCAGCCGCGATTGAACTGTGAAAATGTCGCTTTCTGATATCTGCCGTACGCTTTCGGATGCTAAGAAAAGGAGGGATTATCTTTTAAGCTTTCATTTGAAAAGGCGAAATTCCGAAAATCCTTTAATCGGGCAAGGAATGAAAAGATTTCCAAACTAAGAACTTTTGTCGATAGCGGGCTTTACTAATCTTACAACGCGGCGGAATTAAAAAAAAATTACTTTATTAGGTCGTTTGACAATGTCAGCCGCTATTATTTTGCCTATCTCAATTTTCGTTTAATGTGACTGGGTTGGGCTTTAGCCAACTGATAGGGGGGGGGGGGGGGGTATTTTTCATTGGCGTTAATTTGAAAGACTGAAGTTCGTTTTCCAAAAATAACTACGTTCTACACTGGGTTAAATTTGGCTATTGTACTCTTCAATTATTTTTCCGTAAATTGAAAGATCCCCCTTTTATAAGCGGGTAAAGATTTGGCAAAAATCCAAGACGGAATAACTTTAAGGGAAAATTGTTAAACCAGCTAGAGTATTGAAGCAACCAGTGGACGCGCTATTGGGCAAAGTTTATCGAAGCGTATGGTTCAAATTAGGTCTCTCTCATAAATTAAATTGTCATATTTCCCGCGTTAACGTATAAAATAAGATTAAAATATGATCCGTTTGGCGCCATTAGCGACGGCGCAATTTTAATTTGAATAAACGTGTGTCCTAAACAATCCCCGCCTTTCTGATTCGAGAAAACGGACACGAATTTCAAAATAACGGTTCCTTGGCTTTTCATTTAGGAGCTTTCAGACACTGGCGAGTAACCGAAGCGAGGCAGCCGTTGCGAAGAGCCACCAGCGCCGAGGTTGGTTCGGAGTCGTTCATTTGGCTTCCATTATGGTGCGCCATATTTATAATGGCTTAATAATTCTCGCGAGGACGAAACAATGGCGTTACACCGGCCGCTATTAATGGCTGCCGCGTTCGCGATACACGCATTCTTCTCCGGGACAATCGCCGCCGAAGAGATCCGACAATTACACAAAGCTTTGTTTTGACTGATGCGAGAGGGAAGTTAATTTTAGTAAAAGCCTCTTGATTAATGTAAAGTCGAGTTAATTAATTTACGCATTAACGGGATTTACGGGTACTCGTACATCGCGATCTTCGCGTTGCCCTTCTGAACTACTGTTTAATCTATAGAATTATGGCGGCCGCCTAATTAGATTAAAGCGTGCCCCGGGGATATGCCCTCGCTGTATGTCACGCGACAATGGACACTTTCTCCAGACATTTCGGTGCCAAAATGTACCATCGCCCTTTTAGGTTAAGGGGCGTCTTTGAAGATGGAATTGACGACGTCTTTTGATCATCGCTTCAATTGGCAGGGCTATCACCGCTTACCGCGAAAGCGTCCGTAGAAATAACGCGAAAGGAGTGAGTCGCGATTTTGTTGAAACATGTAAATAACTCGCAGAGACACGATGTCTGACGAGGGAATTTCGTCAAAGACACGAGGCTGTAGGTGGGCTGCGGAACCCCCGCTGAATCTGATGACAAAATCGAAAAAAGGGCCAACATATCGGAGCCTCCCATCATTTATTTCACCAACCAATTTATCACGCCCGGGTTTCCATGACTACGCCGAAACTATCGAATTTTAAGCTTGGTTGTTTTAAGGGGGCCTTGTTTCAAGCCGGAACCACCACCGTCGGAGAAACACTGCCCCGGTTTCCGCTCCGGTGAACGCTTATCGCGTTTGACTCGAAGTAAGCGAACGGGGTTGATCACGACCCGACGAGAGTGCGCTTTTCGACGGAGGAATGGGTTGCTTTCGCTAGCTCGACATCAGTCTCCCTAATGTGGCGCGATTTCAAGTAGAGCCCGTTGATAAATAGCTTTCTCCGTTCGTCTAATATCGCTCCCTTTCCAATAGTCGCGAATCCCGATTTGCCCGGCGCCATAGAGGAAAGGCTCTGATTTTGACAAGTAACGAAATTGTTTGGCAGTGGTTTCGGCTAATGCGCGCTCCGACTTGAATGTTGTATCCTTTGAGCAGCAGCGCGAACGGTGTCGTTAAGATTAGGAGAACGAATCGAGGAATAATCTCTTGGCTGGAGGGCTCAACTACACTCCTACGGAAATGGTTTTTCGTGCGCGCAAAATATTGTAATTCCATTCCGCCGATGCCGCCGCGTATACAAATAAAACGTTGGAACAAATCAAGCGGAAGTTGCAAAAACCATCAAACCGGGAGAGAGAGAAAAGGGTGGTAACGCTGCTCAGTTTGCGGTCGTTTATTTGGCACTGCAGCGGCGGTCCAAGATCGCGGTTGTTTATACGCGTTTTATTATGATTTCCTTCGTATAATTCCACGCTGGCACGCGGTCGAAGGTCATTGTGGCGTAAGATAGATGTGACGATGTCCAACAAAATATACGCTCGTACGAAGGTTTATTTACTCAATTTTCATGAAATAGTAGAATATTTATCAAAACAATGGGTGAACCTTAAATGACCATTATCTCGCGTCAGGGTTGCGGATGACAACCGGAATTCTTTCCACGAAGAGAAGCGATAGTCTTATACAGGGTTGCCACACGTCAGGGAAAACAGGGAAATCAGGGAAAAGTCAGGGAATTTAAAAATGGGCCTAAAAAGTCAGGGAAATGTCAGGGAATTTTAAGAATTGGAAAAAATTCAGGGAAAAGTCAGGGAATTCAATTTGATCTTGGCACTTTTTGAAGGTAATTTAAATCTAGATCTATAACAAATTCTGTGATTATCAATGATTTCCTTGAATGTTTGGCTAATTTTTTCAACATTACAATAACCTTTTAACTGAAATATAAGTCCATCTAAATTTATTAACTTCTGATAAAAGTGAAATATAAAAGAAAAATTTTGGCCTTAATAAGTCAGGGAAAATCTCTTAAAATGGTCAGGGAAAACAGGGAATAGTCAGGGAATTTGAATCTGAAAATTTTGTGGCAACCCTGTTATACCATTTCCTTAGTGCGGTGGTTGGCTTGGCTAAAATTTATTGGAGTGAAAAGTAAATCTATCACTGTTGCGAAGCACTTTCCGACTTGACGCTATCCGTTCGTAGTTAAGTACTTCCTAAGATTAACTACTTAACGGTAATGTATCTTCCCGGAAGTAGTTAAGTTTTAAGTTTGTTACAGATATAGCGAACAGAGTGAATGTGATCGAATCGTGAAAAAAGTAGCCTAACTGCGTAGGATAGAAGAAGGAAGGAGGTAAATCTGCTGTTCTTGTTGGGAATCAATGGATATTTGTCATTTTGGCGCACCAGCTTGTCTTTTCGCGCCAGATGTCCCACGTCAGGGCTTCCTTCTTTCCCGCGAGGTCCCTGGTTGAGGATAACCCTACTTTCAGCCTTTCATTGTTCGAGTGAAGCGAGGTTATGTCGCCAATCATTTATTAAATCTTCTTTATATTCGGCGCGCGTCTTCTCCTTCTCGGATAGGATAGCGCCGTTCCAACAGCAACAGCAGCTTCGTCCAATTTTCCCTGGCACGCTCGCTCTGCGGAATAGCAATTAGACGAGGGGCATTCGAGACTTACTCGATTGTATCCGTATACTATCGAGCGGATTGGAAAAAATCTCTGCCTTCTTTGTTAGATTTTTGCGCGACAAATGACGTTTCCAGTGTATTCCCGAGAGGTTTCGTTATTGCGCGTATTAATTCCGCCTTAAGAGTCTAAACCGATGCACGGTTTGCGATAATGCTTCCCAAACCGAATAAATGGTTGTCGAGAAAATTAATAATCACGCGAAATGCCACTTACTGGAATCAATTTTCAAATCAACCAGCCCGTGCGTTTGCGATTGTTTAAATTGTCTCGTAATTTCGATAATTCCCGTTTGTGAGAGCCTAACTGTAAAGATCAATTTAAACAATTATAGAATAAAAAAAAAATATATATATATATATATATATATATCTTTATTTAGTTTAATCTTAGGCTACTTACGAATAGTGCACTACACTATCATTAGCGGATCAAATTGCTCTAAAAAGAGAATGTCAAAGGATCGAAAGGTCAGTTTTTTTCGAGTAAGGTGTCAAGAATGCAGAGGTCTCCGAGAAGTTCGGTACGGCGCGTAGAAAAGCCGATATCCGTCGAAGCATAAATGGTCCCAAAAATAAAACGGCAGAAGAAGCGATCGTATACTCAGTTTCTCTGATTTAGGCATACGAGAAAGTGCATCTTGTCACGGACTTTGCTCGGCATTGTAGGGTCCATCTCCTCTCCGCAGCCACGAGTATATAGATATGGCTTCTGGCCTTTACTTTAAGGCGGAAGAAGGGATAACTCTGATTACCTCTAGCCGCCAGAAATCGATGACTTTTACGCGATCTTACTTCTGAGGGGAGCATTGTCAGATCAGATTTCGCGGCTACAAGACGTACCGCGCCAACTTTTTCCCATCAGGACGTATCTATTTCTCCGTGACCTTTGTCCGTTCCCTTTCGTATCGGGTTTTCGAATCCGACCATTTGTCAAATTCGTCTCCGCTTGACGCTAAGGGATCGATATAGCCGCGTCAAATGGTCCGCGTATTCGCCGCCATGATGGACATTTAAAAGTTGAAAAATGACTTCATTGTCGGTGAAACGCGGAGTTTTCAATTCTATCCGCGTCAAGCTTGGCGTTACTAGGCGCTTCCTTATTAGGTTATTGTTTGCTCGCGTAATCTAAGCTTTTCGGAGAATCTCCGGGGAATACGGTAGATTAGTTGGAAATCGTTAAATCGTGCACATATCCCGGTGTGTTTGTTACGCGTAATAATCGTAGCGTTTAGTACTTGGGCGTATATACGGTTGGTTGGCATTCGTACGTTGAACTCGGGCTGCTAGGACTCCCTTTGATTGCACCTGCTCTCGGATGTGTTGCTAGCGAGCCATTATCCACGCCATCATCGTTCCAGGACGATGCTTAAAGGGCCCCAACTCTCTCTTATCAACCAGGGCGCCTCTTCTCGTACCTTTTATCATTTAAATTGTTCATTTTCATAACAACGATTCTCGGTTTTCAAAAGAAGAGATACGGTAAAGTTTTGAATGGAGCTCTTGATTTCTACTAGGAGCTTCTGGGAGTTTTGCGAGTTTAAATAGCTTCATTACAATATTTTAGCGCACCCGCGTGGGCTGTAGCCATCTCGATGCGATATACCAGATGGTCATGGTAATCGCTGTCCTCCGTATAATGAGCTTAAACTAACGCGTAAATACCCGAGAAAAGCAATTCACGTGTGTCAGTGGGTTAGCGAAGAGGTTAAAAACTTTTACCATTTTAAAACCAAATTATTTTTATACGAACACACTTGTAAGACAGGTGCATTTGCGCTCGCGTCCCTAAAGAATTGGCGCTCTCAATGCATCTAGTCGCTGGTAACGTAATCGACATAATTATCTCTCTTTATTTGACGCCTTCGAGTGAAAGTCCTGAGGTTTACCACTCGCTGTAATTCTCCACGGGCTAACACCGCGTTGTCAGACATTTAAATGGCTAGAAATGTAAATGCACCAAATATTTATCCGGAGTCACGAAGTAACGATTTAAACGTGAGGGTCTCCCCCCCCCCCCTTTTTACCGCTCTTACGGCAGAGAAGAAAAAGTTGGAAAATAATGGATAAACTGGGAGTGCCCCGAGATTATATGAGACTCGAAATTATTATTCTCAACCGTGAAGTGTCTATTGTGCGGCCCTAAACAAACCCTCACGAGTAGTATCCTCATCGCGTTGGAAGGATTGAGGTTCGTCGGGTTCCGAGAAAGACTCGTACCCCTTCTATTTGCCAAAAGACAACACTAGATTTCTAGCCATCTTCTCCTTTTGTTACGAAAACAATCTTTTCGCCTTCCTCCCTTTTCACCGTTTGATACGATATATCGCTCTATATGTTCCATGTTTGGTTTACCGCGTCTCTTTGTTTTTACAATGTTACGAACTTCTCGAAAATGTTTGGGGATATCGCGGTTTGATTTGACTTGATGATAACATTTCCCCTTTCTTAAATTTGAATCTCTATTAGTATATGAAATGAATGGTATAAAATTACGCGTAAGAATTTATTCGTACGTGACTCTTTTTAAATTCAGTTTTAAAAATTCCTGTAACGAAATTAAACCGCAATCAAGTGACAGATACGATTCTAAACCTCGTTACGAAGTCCCAATCGAAACTAAAATTAGTTCAAGACGCGAAGTTTAATCTCTGGTTGTAACGGAATGTCGGTCAAGTAAGGATAAGCGACTTCCAACTTGTTCCAACTATGTTTTCTTATTTCGTTTTCTGTTCTCCGAATTAATAGCAATTACCCCTAAATCTAGAAACGATTGACAAGTAGCTCGATAATCCTTTTTCATTATCGTAATTACCGTTTTCCTCGGACACGCGGGTGAATATTTTCATTCTAATCGAAACACGTTTACCCCGAAAGTAGGTCCTCATTCGGGAACCAGGACAAAGCGGGGACTATAGAAAAGGGGCATTATTCCGAAAAGGTTTAACCGAACTTAATAAGCCTCGTTTAATAATAAATCCTTATCAACCCCCGCCCCCCTCCGCCGACTGCGCCATTATATATTCAACTGCCGAACAAATATCTTGGAAAATGTCTGTTTAAAAATTTTCTATAAAGTTAGCGATAAAAGATAGCGAGGTGTAGGGCTTGGTACATGACCCCCTTTTGGTTTTGGCACACGCGGGTTCCCCCCATTTCGTTTTATGGCCACGAAGGAAGTAGACTATAGGCGCGATAATAATGATACTCTATAAACGTGTATTTGGGAGTGGATAATTCTCGCTTGTCGTAGGATCTAGACGACCGGTGAACTGAAGCTTTTATTGACAAAAGGACAAACGTTCCGAGAAAAAAATATCATTGAATATTCAGCCTCTTTTTGAAGAACGAGTTTACATCTGTCGCGTTTCTGGTAGCGCGTGACTTCCTATACAATTTTATTTTAATCGTAATTTTTCGACTTTGTTAGAAAACGTTACTTTTGACAGTTTTCTGTTTATTCGCGCTTTTGGATCGTATCAAGAGGTTTTCTTTGGGGCGTTTTTTTCCTGATAACTATAACGTACCGTTTTTCCCGCTTGATGTTCCTTTAATTAGTTTTGGTGTTGTTTTTTACTCTAATGTTTAAGTTAATTTCGGATAGATTAACGTCGCCTCGCCATTAACAGTAATGAATACCTCCAGGCGGCGTCAAATAGTTTATTCAAATTTCGCGTACGTAAATTACGTAGATCGTAAACTAACTTCGGGCCGTACACGATGTTAGTATTGAGATTTTTATATTTAATAACTCGTTTTAGCTTTCTTCGACATACATAATTTTAAACTTTTTCGATCGCATTAGACATTTTTTTTTGACTCCGAAACCCGAAAAATGTTCGGATCGAGGCCGAGTGTGCCTCTTGGCAAAGTTTTTAACACGCATTTTTCGAGACATGGATGAAATGGAGGCTAGTCGGCCTTGAACTTGCGCCGCCGAGAGGCTTTTCATCCCCGAAATCATTGTGCTCAGGGAAATTCTTCTTCAAAATATTTTTTAGCACTGCTGTACGTATATACCAAAAGGGTCGTTTTAGAGAAGCACGTTTTGCCCGCGGGTTGCGCGAAGAAAACGCTGTTCTTGGGGGAGAAGATCAAGAGCGCTTTTGATGGCCAAGTCCCATTTGTGTTTTATTAAAAGGGTTGTTGAGTCACTGTAGAAAGTTGATCTTTGTATCGTAGCCTCTAGATTGGAGGAAATGTTCTCAGCTTTGGCCAATATTTGTAAGGCGTGCGCTTCTGTTTGGGTGTAATATTTCTCTTTTGGATATTTCGTTTTTTCTTCTTTTCTGCTGGTAATGGTCTTGAAAATAAATCACCTGCTAATAAAGTACTCGACTCTTTCGCGCTATTACGACGACAAAGAAGAATTGTAACGACGGTCCTTTCAGAGATCCGTACTAAAAGAGTACGTAAGGTTGTTTCGCGTAATCCAATATGTAATATCATAAGTGTATAACATTGTTACATAAGTGTGACACTTCCTATTCTTCACGTGCAAAGGTTTTACTGACAAGGAGCCGACCCGAGGTGATAATCACCAATTTTGTTCAAACTCGGGTATAGTGTACACCTCCATGTACCTTAAAAAACCTGCAAGGGAAAAGTTGCGACGGGCTTTCGTTTTGCCATGGCAACCGAAAACGTTTTTGACATCATGATTTGGAATTTTTCCCATTGAAAATAACATGGGAATCTGAAGGATTTTAAGGGTCCCCCAATTGACCAAACTGCATTTAAACTTGATTAAATTTAATTTTTAAAATCAATTTAAATGTATTTTTAACGTTTTTTTAAATTTTCAAAATTTTTCATTTCTTTAAAGGTTTCACAGGGGGGGGGACGGACCCTTAAAATCCTTCAGATTCCCATGTTATTTTCAATGGGAAAAATTCCAAATCATGATGTCAAAAACATTTTCGGTTGCCATGGCAAAACGAAAGCCCATCGTAACTTTCCCATGCAGGTTTTTCAAGTTACATGGAGGTGTACATTATACCCGAGTTTGAACAAAATCGGTGATTATCACCTCGGGTCGTCTCCTTGTGAGAGCTATTCACAAGACACTGCATTACGGGCTTCTTCGCCGTTTTGCGTTCGCTTGCACCCGCGTCACAGCGCCCCGCTAGGGGGAGATTTTCCTATTGTGATGACGTCACTTCGTTACTACCTCTCAGTAAAATATTCAACAAAGTGACAAACTTATGGAACAATATTATAGACTTATGGTAATATCAATTACGCAGAACTGTTATTAGGTATTTACGGTCATCTAAATTATATTGTTTTCGTAAGTATTTTAGGAGTGATGGATAGTTGGTTTTTGGCCGCGAAGATCATTAGTACTCTGATAATTGGAAGAAGCTCCCGCTGAGGCACTTTGCTGATATTAATATCAGATTTGGAGTCGTTACAACGTACACTATCGAGGCGAAAAACGAAACGAAAAATATCGTCATTTAAAAGTCAACCTATAAATAGACTAGGTCCGTAAAAATTCCTCACGAGTCGAGTCCGAGATAGAGAAGATAACCCTGTCTTTTATTGAATGAGGATTTATAGCGGCGGCACTAATCCGTTACATAAAGAGTGACTGAAGCCATTTTTCTCTTTACTTAACTCGCTTCTTCCTTTTATCTTTCTGCGCGCGGTGGTGATATTTTCTTATTTGCTCTCCATCTCACACTTAGCAATCATAAAAGAGAAGCGAGCGTTCGTGGTGGAAAACTGTCTTCCAACTTTCCAGGATCGGTCACG
Source organism: Leiobunum rupestre (assembly GCF_980474605.1). Taxonomy (NCBI): domain Eukaryota; kingdom Metazoa; phylum Arthropoda; class Arachnida; order Opiliones; family Sclerosomatidae; genus Leiobunum; species Leiobunum rupestre. The sequence goes on from NC_143387.1 coordinate 36,743,170, forward strand.
AATGCCCAACTTCTTTTTTCCGTCGCGGCCAATGTGGCACGTCCGGCCTTTCGCACGTTCCTCTCATGACTCGCCGATGCCATTCCGGTAGGGGTCAACCCGAAAGGTCAAATTTGTTCTCTTTTTAAGGGATGATTTTCTCCCCCGAAAGTTACGGGCAACAGGAAACACGCTTACGCGCATTTTTCCTAATTTTTTCTGATCAAAACATTTCTGATGCAGGATAGTTCAACGAACACGATGAACGAAAAAAAAATAAATGGCTAGCCACGCGGTTTTTTGGCACGTTTTGCCGTAGCGTTTTCAGTCACGGTATATCGCTTTTTTTTGAATGGAAGTTCCCGAATTTTGAGTTTCATAAACTCGCCTTATTTGGGTTTATGTTGCGAATCGAAAATGCGCGGACTCGCGTCGTGAGGGCCGAATAAAAGGTTCGAAATTATATTTTTTTCTATTTCGGAGTCAGGTGTTGTGTACTCTACTCTTCCTTATTTCCCAAAACAAAAAGGGGCCAACGTTTATTAGTATTAACTACGAATACGATAGAATAATTCGGTAAAATTGTCTTTTTACTATTAAAGCTCTGATAATATATCAGCAGTGTTAAATTTTCCGAATCTTTATTGGATTGGCTATTGATCATTCCATTTAATTTACTATTGATTTTATCTCGGGAGAATATATTACTTAATATATTAGAAATTTCAATCAGCTAATGATATTGAAAATTTCCACCAGCTATAATGATATTGAAAATTTCATTAATCAAATTTAAAGAGTCCTTTTGTCCCATAACATTTACTAGCTTCGAGGGACTTTTCAAGTAGTTTTAACAAGATTAAAATGTTTCTGTATCAGTCCTTTTATTAATTCCGCTATTATGGTGCCTTTGAATAGCTTATTCGGAATCTGCTTTGTTTATTGGTATAAATTATATTCAAAAGGATGTTGTACAGTTTTGTTGTACCGATGAGTTTATGTATAGCCACAAAAACGCGATAAATAATGCATATTAATTTGTCAATTTGCGACGAATATGATTTAGAAAAAAAAAATTGCGTAGGGTTATTTATGGGCAGCTAGGTTTCGCTGTAAAACATGACCTATAAACAAAGTTACGTTTTTAGACCTAAATTTACTACTTTTTTATGTGCCGCCGTAGTTTATACGATATCTGCCATTAAGAAGGTTAATGTTTCGTATTCCTTTCTGGGTCTGGTGGCTCCTACGTCTATATATAACCGAAACACGTCTTGGGTCATATCAAATCGCCATTCCCTTTTTAAATGGTCATTAGGGCGGAACGTGCCGCCGCTGTCTACCCATCCTTCGACACCCCCCAAAAAAAACCCAACCCATCTTCGCGCCAAAAAGTCATCCAGTTCCTCTGTTGCTGTTTTTGGGGATAGAAAAAATCTCATTACGGAGGTTGAAATGGCGATAGTCAATGATATAAGACGCGTCATTAATATTTGGTCGGGCCTTACCCTGGTTTTAAGGCCATTTCTCAAAGTGACGCTATTTTTAATTCGGGCGTTTTTTTTTTGGAATTTGTTTTTATCTCGCATTTGCCTGTTACTCTTTGCCTCATTGGCGTGATAAAGAGAGCTCTTTTTTTACAAGCGCAAATTACCTATTCCTGAAAACTAATTAGGAGTTTATTCGCCGGTAATGTTATCTCACGTCGCTCGTTAAATGAATATATACATTTTTATTACTCATTGTATTAAATATTTATCGCGTAATGCTAATATGTTTAGTTACTTCATTTACTTTGTTAAATTCTTTATCCTAATGTCATTTTTGACGCGCTTGAATGCGTACCCATTCTAGCAGACACTGTCGGAAGTACCATTAAACAATTGTACGTATTTTAAGCGATTATAAAATATCGTTTTTAAAATGTGAAGGGTAAATTTGCTACGTAAAATTTAATTTATTGTTGTTGGATATATTATAAACGAAAGTTGTTAAAGAGAAAGTTCGAAACTTTTCATTTGTTGCGCGAAAATAGTACTCTTTTGCTATATTCGAAAACTTAAAAGTATACGATATACGTGTAATTCGTTAATATATTTGGGAATATTCTTAAAATAATTTTACGAGGATGAGTGTAGAAACTGAGGTATAAACACGTTAGGGATGGTTCGTCCGCGAGAACGAAAATATTTCCTTGAGATGAATTTTCTTGGAAATGCGAAGATAATGAGTTTGGGAAGATACGCTGTATGGTACCAAAACATTTTACCATTGAACTTCGGAAGTACATTCGAAACTTCATTTAACTTTTGGATATCAACTGCTGATAAATACCTAAGAGCAACAAACACAAGGAGAACGCAACCCGTCAAAAGTCGCGCATTTTCTCGCGTACAGTTTTCATTGGTTAGACTCTTTAGCGCCTGCTGCCGTCGGAAGGGGAAAATGCGGAAATTGTCTTCCTCTCCGCCCGTACAACGTTCAGCGTAAAGGCTCGTCCAATGAAATTTGTACACAACACCGCGTTAGCGTGTTTAAAGGCTAGCTGCGTTCTCCTTGTGTTTGTTGCTCCTAGATAAGGCAACAGTTCGACTTGCATTTCGAAGAATATTACAAATTGGTCATTTGGTAATATCACCCAACATTTCCGGTGTTTGAACGTAACTGGGAAGGTTCAATTAAGTTGGCAAAGGCAGTTCGTGGGGGATTAAAGGCCCCCGGAAAAGTCGCTCGCAATAACGGGAGAAATTGGGAAACATAATATCCGCGGCTCACGCTCGAAATACGCGTGCCGGCCCGAATGTTCGCTGACTGATCTTCGAGGCGTAAAGTAGTGGGAGCCCGACAACGGGCCCAAATTGTCAGCGCCTAGTGACGGTGGCACTCGAAGGAAGAAGGCGACTCTGATTGCGAATGCGGAAAGAATGGCAATTTTCGTCCTGCCGTCTTAACGGCAAATTTAACGCTCGATGACCCGGCTTTTGGTATTTTGTTCCTCGCTCGCTCTCAGTCTCGCTTCTGTTTTGGATCTAGTTTCGCTTGGACTAACTGGCGCCATTAACATAATATCCTTCCCCGCTGAATTAATCCGCTTTTAGCCTTCGTACGCCCCCAAAACAAGCCCCAATACTATTCGCCAAAGCTAAAAATAAAAACACGATCGCTTTATTAGGCGGACGCGGTCTGTCGCCAGGTGTAGCTAAGCGTACCCTTCCAAACCAAAATGAGAAAAACTCTACTTTCAACGTATACTTTCTAATTTATTCTTCCAGCTAATGTTGTAGCTCGGACGTTTTCTTATAAAACGCGCGTTGGTCAACATCGAAATGGATGTTGCGGAATCCATTTGAAAGAAATAAAGATAACCCAGTCTATCAATCCACGACTGTAGCGAAGGCGTGGGCCGGAGAAGGGATTTAACTCTCCAATCTCCGATATTGCGGGGTAGTTTCGCGATTAAGTCTCCGGATTGTGTTTTATTTTTGGCAATTGCGCGTACCCACGCGTTAAGGCATCTTGGAAGAATCCGCACATCCATCGACCCAAACTAGAAAATTCCGTCCTTTTTTATTGGAAGGGCTGGGCCAATTACGTGGTATAAGTTCCTCTAAATAAGAAAAAAGTCTCGTTTAATTTGATTTTTGTATTTTTTTTAACTTCTATCTCTTTTTTTCGGTAAAAGAGGGAAATTGGATACGGGTATTTTCGTGTTTTACGGAAATTAATTTCTCCAGGCAAAAATCGAGTACCAGGTTTCGTCTTCCGTAATATAAAATTCTAATTATAGGAGTGCTTTTTATACCGAAAGATTTGAAATCTCAAGGGGCTTGACTTTTGTAGTAAAACGTAATGCGTTATTAAACTTACGTTCCAATGTTCAATTATGAAAACCTCTTTTTTCGCGTAATTTCCACAAAAGAAACCGGGGAAGAAAGGGTTTATTTCGAAGATAATTAATTTTCTCTGGCTTCTCTCCTAATCAGCCTTTCTTAATTAATATTCGAAGAAAGCCGATTAAAAGTGACTGGCACTTTGCAACACCTCGCTATTGTTTCATGGCGCTATTTTTTACTGTTTCAGTTGACGCAGAATTTCGCTTTTTCCCCTCTGGCGAGTTTCTTGAAAAGAGATTTCAAGCTCTCTCTCCCAAGTAAATTGTTAAATAGCAATAATAATTGTTTGAAATTCCCCGCGAGGAAACATTTCGTAACTTTTCCGTAATGGCGTTTGGTCTGGCGTGTAATTTTAGTTGCGCGACACATTCCCGATATTAATAAGTCTTCGCGATTTAAATATTTGACTGCATTAAGACGATAATAGTTCGCTTGAAACAAGAAGAATAAATTAAAGGCATTTTTGGAGCATTTTAAGAGTAGCACTTGTTCGGCAATTTGCTAAGCAGTTTTGGAATTAGCCCCGAAAAGAAATTAAGCAACGTTCGTTATTTATGGAAATGGTGGCATTTGTCTTTACGTCCACCCATTAATTATGACCCTTAATTTCTTTTTTATACGCGAGATGGCGTAACAGAGGGGGCGGGAGGGGCGCTGGGTTCGGTTCCAGTCGAGCGGCCTTCCACTTTTCCCCTTCGGCGTGGGATCTCAGCCATCTGAAACCACACCGTCAACTACGTCGAGATAAGGTCCCAGAATCAAAAATAAACTCTTCCGCGCTAAGTGCCCAACTACCTTAAATCTTGATACGATTGTCTTAACCCCGTTACGCGTATCAACGGAGCCCTTTATTGGCCCCAGCCCCGAGATCGTTCTTAGCGAAAGGCGCCGCAATTTCTTATTGTCCTCCCCTTCTCGCTCGCCGGTAGATGGCTCTGCGCTTATAGTCTATAGATATTGGCGAAAATCATTAGGCGAAGGTGAAAGTAGCCTAAAGGTACGACGCGGGGCCGTACCTCCCTTTCGTTTTCGTTCGCATCTCGAGGGTAGCGCCACGGACTATCTTTCCTTCCTTTTTAAGAGTCGTTTGAAAGACGAGCGAGGGGCCTCCTAAGTATATCTTCTCTTCTTTGTTCTACTTGGCTGCTTCAAAATAGTTCAGCGCCTAATTAACGAAAGAAACGCCGTAACGCCTGACATCAGACGAAGCGTCTTGTACTCCGCGTGTATTCTCATCTTTTTTGTCTACTTCAAATGTATTTGGGACTCTGAAGCCTACCCATTTCTCTAACCTCGCCGGTTTTTGAGGCCCCTCAATCTTTGGGGCTTTTTTCTCACGACCGGTTGTCTTCCGACTTAATTGAAGTTGATTTCTGCAATTCTTGGCGACGCGATTATTCTATTCGGATATGTTCAAACATGCTACGGATAATGTCAAGTTAGTTTTATTCTATGGGAAATAATTTCTTGGTTTGTCCGCGGGGCTATTGCGGCACACCCGAGAATTATTTAATCACGATTGAAATGGTGAATAAAATGTATTACGTTATTTTATATTTTGCCTTTCGTCAACGACGATAACAGGGGCCCCCAGAGGTCCTATAATTCCTGTAAAATCCTATATTTTCTAAAAAGCCTGTGGCATGCTATATTTTTAGTAAAATTACTAAAAAGTCCTATAAAATCCTATAATTTGAGATTTTTTGCCCATTTCAAATCCCGCCACTCGGATAAATTAGTTATAGGATAAATTCCCATAGAAAGTCATTCTAGTCTATACTTTTGTTATTGTTAACATGATTAGCTACTAGTATATTTTGGTGATAAAAGTAGTTAAATAGTTTCTATTTTTTAAGTGAAAATCAAAGATTTGTTTCACTAAGTATAGATTTTGTTTTTAAATGCATAAAGTTAGTAAATGAAATAGAATATATAATCCTATCAAATCCTATAATCTTGAAAAAATAGTCCTATGAAGACCTACATTTTTTGAAATATAATCCTATTTTCCTATGAAAATGAAGATTTGAGTGGGGGCCTTGCAATAATCCTAACATTTATCTTTAAAAATTTATCAAAATAATTTGTTTCGAAAGCGTTATTGACAGTACGAATATTGTAACTTGTCTATTGTATTAGCAGAAATGTAATTATTGAATTTCCCACCAAATGTTAATTGGACAGACTGTTTCATTCCCCTCGCCAACAGTTATTTTAAATTAGGGACTCGGTGAATTAGGAAAGGACTTGCAAATTTCAGTTATACCTAAGAATGCATTAACACTAAGCTAACCCTTTTAGATGGTCCGATATTCGATAAATATGAAACCAGCTCGTTCTGAATAGATAATTAATGCTCGCATCTTCGGCTCTTCTCATCTCGGTTGTCGATAGCGCGAATTTAGATAAAAGATCAACCGGTATTCCGCTATAGCTTATCGTCATCTATCATTGCCAACATATTAACCCCGCGTTAAGCGCCTTATACCGTTTTTATATCTCAACTCCCTCACTCGGAAGGACGAATCAATCAAGCCTCTTGATTAGCTGGCTGGGATAATTAGTTCTTAATGCCCAGGAAACGACTCCCCGGTTAAGCTAATTGCCAAACCGTTTTTTTCCTCAAGTTCTTATCTTACTTTTTCAAATAGAAATACTAACCGTAACTAGAGTCCAGGCGAGATTTTAATTCAGGCATTAATGCGAAACTTAAAACGTTTATTGGCATAAATTACCTCAATTGTTCTTAGAGTTTTTAAAACCTCAGCGCAATTTTTTCCGTCGTTAAATTTATAAACGCGTTTTACCCAAAAATAACGAAATGCTCTGGTCTATTCTTCAACTTCTGTCGTCTGAACTTTGATTGCGGTTTCTGGCCCGCGTCCAACGCTTCCTGATATTTCCCTTTTGTTTATCCGCGGAATAAATTTCTATTCTATCGTCATTTTTCAATTTTGCCATTTTTCCGGTTAAGTCATAATAGCGTCATTTTAAATGCTTGAAAAAATCCGTTACCTTAGAAGGCGAAATAATAGTCGGATAAAGGCCGAAACAATGAATGTCCTTTTGTTGATTATATAGTCGGGTTTTTTTTTTTCAATTTTCTTGTTCGTAAGATAATACGAAAACCTTGATAGGATCACCTTCAATTTTTTTACGAGGAAAAACATGAAATATTGAGAGAAAGTGGGCTACATAGAATACGCATTTATATTTTGAGTTACATAAATTCAATAAACGTTTCGATTCGGTTTTAATCTATGGAGACAAATTTAAAAGCCCCATTTTATTTTCGTCACTACGTTGAAATTATTTCTCCAACCAACCTTCATTAGGTAAAGATTAGCCTTAAATATATAATTATAATTATTTATAATCAGCTAAGCTAATACCCAAGGAACTACACAGGTCTAAGTCAACCAGTGACTTGTGAAGCTAATTACCGGTAAGCGGGTTACAACGCGTAGGAGGGTGGTGGACAGCCCTTCATGCCCAGCGAGCCAACAGCTCCCTATACTAACTATTACCGTTAACCTCAGCAAATGTTTATAGAAAGGGGAAACCGCTCTAAACCAGCAGGGAGATAACTTACTTGTTGAGGTTAACGGTAATAGTGAGTGTAGGGAGCTGTTGGCTCGCGTGGCTTGCAGGGCTTGCCACCACCCTCCTACGCATTGTAACCCGGCCACCTGAATTAAAGGCTTTAAAAGTCGCTCGATGACTTAGGCCTAAGGTGGTGCCTTGGGTATTAGCATAGCTGATTATTATTATTAACTTAACGCGGAAGGAGTGGTTCAGATTTTTCACCCAGTGCCACAAGCTGGCATCGAACCAGCAGGGAGATAACTTGTGGTTCCGAGTTTTCAACCAGTGCCACAAGCTGGCATCGAAACCGGTTCCTCTTGCTGCCAGGCGAGAATGCTAACCACTTCGTAAACACACATTAATCGTAATGAATTCCTTCTTGTAGTAGTAAAATATTACCGACCGAGTCTTGTAAATAAATATGGAGTTTACATTACATTTTAGACTAATTGAGATGGGTTTTTGTAAAATAAACGTTTAAAATTACAATTTGTTCTTCGATTTAATATGAGTGGGAAGTGCTAAAATCGTTCCTGTTATTATTTTAGTGTTTGGAATATCTCCCCCGGCATTTAATGAAGTGGCGTCCCGAATACCCTCAAGTAAAGTAAACGCGGCTTAGATTTGACTGGTGTTGTGGTGCTAATAATGAATCCCTCTTCCAAATAAACCGATCGAAGATTATCGATTCTCGGCGAAGTAAGCGGTTCCTCATCTCCGCTTCGTCTGGTTTCCGCTATTAACATTTAAATTTCCAAACGCCGCGTCGACCGCCTTCGCTCTGGCAAACGTTTGAAAATTCTCGTGCGAATTTCGCATCTGTAATTTTGTCCATCTGTAATATGAGGTCCGAGAGGTTTTCCCAAATCCCATCAATTCGGATTTCGAATATATGGTTTTAATAGAAAGAGGGGGAGGATGAATGGGGTCAGCTCATCCCGGCCCTGAAAGGGTGGAAAGGGGGTGGCCCTGATCCATTAGTCCCAAATGGAAGATCGCCTTCTATCAGCTGTTACTATACCGCGTCCTCCGTGCATCGCGCGAACAGCAGGCAATTTAATTTGGAAATATAGCTTGGCCCGGGACCCCTCGAAGCATTATGAGCTTGCACGCTCCCATTGTTCCCCCGATTATTGTCTTTTGAAGTGGAAAATATAGAACTGCCCACCCGCGTTCGATATTCAATCGAGACCCTGGTTAACACGCTGGAACAAAAAGGGTCTTCCTACCATCCATGCCTTCATTTCGCTTTATATAGAAATTATCTTCTTTCAGAAACAGCCCCCTTGAAAAGGGTCCGCGCTTTTTGGGGAACTGGCCCCCTTGAAAAGGGCCCACGCTTTTTTGGGGAACTGGCCCCCTGGAAAGGGCCCGCGCTTTTATTTTGGAGAACCCGGCCCCCTGGAAAGGGTCCGCGCTTTTATTTTGGAGAACCCGGCCCCCTTGTAAAGGGTCCGCGCTTTTTTTGGGGAACCCGGCCCCCTTGTAAAGGGCCCACGCTTTTTTGGGGAACTGGCCCCCTGGAAAGGGCCCATGCTTTTTTGGGGAACTGGCCCCCTGGAAAGGGCCCACGCTTTTTTGGGGAACTGGCCCCCTGGAAAGGGCCCACGCTTTTTTGGGGAACTGGCCCCCTGGAAAGGGCCCACGCTTTTTTGGGGAACTGGCCCCCTGGAAAGGGCCCACGCTTTTTTGGGGAACTGGCCCCCTGGAAAGGGCCCACGCTTTTTTGGGGAACTGGCCCCCTGGAAAGGGCCCACGCTTTTTTGGGGAACTGGCCCCCTGGAAAGGGTCCGCGCTTTTTTTTTGGAGAACCCGCCCCCCTTGTAAAGGGTCCGCGCTTTTTTTTTTGGAGAACCCGCCCCCCTTGTAAAGGGTCCGCGCTTTTTTTTTTGGGGAACCCGGCCCCCTGGAAAGGGCCCACGCTTTTTTGGGGAACTGGCCCCCTGGAAAGGGCCCACGCTTTTTTGGGGAACTGGCCCCCTGGAAAGGGCCCACGCTTTTTTGGGGAACTGGCCCCCTGGAAAGGGCCCACGCTTTTTTGGGGAACTGGCCCCCTGGAAAGGGCCCACGCTTTTTTGGGGAACTGGCCCCCTGGAAAGGGCCCACGCTTTTTTGGGGAACTGGCCCCCTGGAAAGGGTCCGCGCTTTTTTTTTGGAGAACCCGCCCCCCTTGTAAAGGGTCCGCGCTTTTTTTTTTGGAGAACCCGCCCCCCTTGTAAAGGGTCCGCGCTTTTTTTTTTGGGGAACCCGGCCCCCTGGAAAGGGCCCACGCTTTTTTGGGGAACTGGCCCCCTGGAAAGGGCCCACGCTTTTTTGGGGAACTGGCCCCCTGGAAAGGGCCCACGCTTTTTTGGGGAACTGGCCCCCTGGAAAGGGCCCACGCTTTTTTGGGGAACTGGCCCCCTGGAAAGGGCCCACGCTTTTTTGGGGAACTGGCCCCCTGGAAAGGGCCCACGCTTTTTTGGGGAACTGGCCCCCTGGAAAGGGCCCACGCTTTTTTGGGGAACTGGCCCCCTGGAAAGGGTCCGCGCTTTTTTTTTGGAGAACCCGCCCCCCTTGTAAAGGGTCCGCGCTTTTTTTTTTGGAGAACCCGCCCCCCTTGTAAAGGGTCCGCGCTTTTTTTTTTTGGGAACCCGGCCCCCTGGAAAGGGCCCACGCTTTTTTGGGGAACTGGCCCCCTGGAAAGGGCCCACGCTTTTTTGGGGAACTGGCCCCCTGGAAAGGGCCCACGCTTTTTTGGGGAACTGGCCCCCTGGAAAGGGCCCACGCTTTTTTGGGGAACTGGCCCCCTGGAAAGGGCCCACGCTTTTTTGGGGAACTGGCCCCCTGGAAAGGGCCCACGCTTTTTTGGGGAACTGGCCCCCTGGAAAGGGCCCACGCTTTTTTGGGGAACTGGCCCCCTGGAAAGGGCCCACGCTTTTTTGGGGAACTGGCCCCCTGGAAAGGGCCCACGCTTTTTTGGGGAACTGGCCCCCTGGAAAGGGCCCACGCTTTTTTGGGGAACTGGCCCCCTGGAAAGGGCCCACGCTTTTTTGGGGAACTGGCCCCCTGGAAAGGGCCCACGCTTTTTTGGGGAACTGGCCCCCTGGAAAGGGTCCGCGCTTTTTTTTTGGAGAACCCGCCCCCCTTGTAAAGGGTCCGCGCTTTTTTTTTGGAGAACCCGCCCCCCTTGTAAAGGGTCCGCGCTTTTTTTTTGGAGAACCCGCCCCCCTTGTAAAGGGCCCACGCTTTTTTGGGGAACTGGCCCCCTGGAAAGGGCCCACGCTTTTTTGGGGAACTGGCCCCCTGGAAAGGGCCCACGCTTTTTTGGGGAACTGGCCCCCTGGAAAGGGCCCACGCTTTTTTGGGGAACTGGCCCCCTGGAAAGGGCCCACGCTTTTTTGGGGAACTGGCCCCCTGGAAAGGGCCCACGCTTTTTTGGGGAACTGGCCCCCTGGAAAGGGCCCACGCTTTTTTGGGGAACTGGCCCCCTGGAAAGGGCCCACGCTTTTTTGGGGAACTGGCCCCCTGGAAAGGGCCCACGCTTTTTTGGGGAACTGGCCCCCTGGAAAGGGCCCACGCTTTTTTTTTGGGGAACTGGCCTCCTGGAAAGGGCCCACGCTTTTTTTTTGGGGAACTGGCCTCCTGGAAAGGGCCCACGCTTTTTTGGGGAACTGGCCCCCTGGAAAGGGTCCGCGCTTTTTTTTTGGAGAACCCGCCCCCCTTGTAAAGGGTCCGCGCTTTTTTTTTTGGAGAACCCGCCCCCCTTGTAAAGGGTCCGCGCTTTTTTTTTGGAGAACCCGCCCCCCTTGTAAAGGGTCCGCGCTTTTTTTTTTGGAGAACCCGCCCCCCTTGTAAAGGGTCCGCGCTTTTTTTTTGGAGAACCCGGCCCCCTTGAAAAGGGTCCGCGCTTTTTTTTTGGAGAACCCGGCCCCCTGGAAAGGGTCCGCGCTTTTTTTGGGGAACTGGCCCCCTGGAAAGGGTCCGCGCTTTTTTTGGGGAACTGGCCCCCTTGTAAAGGGTCCGCGCTTTTTTTTTGGAGAACCCGGCCCCCTTGTAAAGGGTCCGCGCTTTTTTTGGGGAACCCGGCCCCCTTGTAAAGGGTCCGCGGCTCCGCGCCTTCTGAAATCAATTCACCATTGTAGAAAAAGTCCTAAATTTAGTCCTTAAAATTTTAATTCCATAATACTTTTCTAATTCTTCTTTTTTTTTTAAATATTTCCTGTTCTATTCGAGAATTTGTTATATACTCCTTTCGGGCATCTTGTTTTATTTTCTAAGCTCTTTTCCATTATGTAATGGCTATTGGAGCATTCGCGAGACTCCTTGAAAGCATCTTGAAATGCTTTTTCGCAGTAATATATTTATTGACAACGGCTTCGGTGGAAGGCTGCGAAAAGCCTTTCGGTTTCTGCAGTGTATACTGACAATGGGATTTCCAAAATTCCTCTATGAATAATAGCGGCTAGCGATCCACGCACTCGAGAAAGAGAGCCACTCTCCCGTCGGATGGGGCTTGGATTTTAGCAATTTTGATGGAAATCGTTGATTTTCCGAAGGATGCGGGGAAGAGAGAATATATATGTAGCTCTATTGTTATCGCCGTTGTCCAGACGCGTTATTTATCGTGGCCATTGGCGACGATGCCTTCAATTTTATATCGAATACTTTCCGCATTATTATTACGATCGTAGGAATCAACGGACTGGGCTTTTTAAATTTGGTCGGTCGGGCATATTCGGGTCCGAGCGAGAAACTGTTCAATTTTGTAATAGCCGTTCTTTCATCGCCTCTACTACGTTAGACCACGTTCTGTTGTCGGCCGCGAGCTGTCGAATTTCCTCGAGGACGAATCGAGTGAGTGAAACGTCGTTAATCTTCATCTCTCTCTCTCTGTGGACCCTGGCAATAACTTTCCATCAGTACTCATATCACGCGTTACCGATAGCAGCGCCCTCTCGTATCCTTCGGCCTTTTCTTAGACGACGGTCTGCTTCGTTTTCTCCTTCATTGGTCTCTCTCGTTGCTATCGTTGGAGATTTTTAAAGGTATTTCTATCGAGGGAAAAGTTACAATCTCTGGGGAATCTGCGCCCGAACCTCTTTTGTAAACGTCGACTTTTCCTCCCTCCCCCCGCTTCCTTCAATTCCAGCTCTTTCGATGGCGGCCACGAGAATTTAAGATGGCCGATTTCCTTAGAGAAATTCGTATACGACGTGGCCGCCAAACCGATCGTCCGTTTTCCTTAGGGATCCAAACCAGGTTCTTAGCGAGGAGATGAATGCGCCCTGGGGCTGTAGATCGCCGTCTTGTATCGAGATTCCCGATCATGTTGACGATGCTTCGTGTCAAATACCCAAAGAAAACTGGTGATGTAAAAGGTCTAAAATTGATCACTCGCGTAACTCCGTCTTCCTATCGAGACTTCATCAATATATCTTTTTGTTGGAGAAAAAACTCGTAAGAAAGCTTTTGGGAAAATATTCGAGGGTCTATAATATTTGTATATAAGAAGATACCAGCTGTAACAGACTTTCCATCTCGCGTGTATTATAACATGTCATACAAGATAGTTTCAATGACTTAAAAAAAGTCCTTTTCACTTGTCGTTCGCGATATTTTTACTCGCTTACTACAAAGCATTCACCAGTTCATTTCGATTTCCATTCGCTCGAAATCACTTCGAAGTACGTCGCATTTTATTAAACCTCTCGTAAATTCACGAAGACGTTTCGACGACCATCCTCATCTTGGACGAGTCTAAATAGGAAAACCAAACCAATGCTTTTTCTCTATCGATTTTCCTCTCTCCGACTAAAAAGACCACTTTGAATGTATATTATCCTGATTGCTCCACTTCAGATCTCGTGTCTTTTTTAGAACGCGGCACTGCATTCATGAGTCTCATTGAAGCTCGTGATTCGGATAATCTGTTTTTTCTTCGACCAAATCAAGCGAAACGGTTTGTTCTTCTGATACCATTATCCGCGGCGAAAGTGTATTAATGGTCCCCATAGGAAAATGCGCAACTTGTAACATTTTTTTTTAAAAAGACCGCCTCCGATGTTTCTTTACCGGAAGAAGTACTTACGCGAATGTGGTGCGTAATTCGGCACCTCTATTGGTCGTTTCGATCGAGGAGCAGGTGGGCTGATCTCTATTGTCAAAAATTGAAAGGACCATCTGTTATATAAATGTGTATATTTTCGGAATGGCTTGGGCGAAATGTTTTTTTCCCCGTCTCGCACAACGGAAAGGTATAATCTTCCATCTTCATCATCTTGACCTTTTTCGCGGCGGTTTCTCGCTTTTCGTCTCCTCCAGTTCGAACCCCGCGAAATATCTCACGCGAAATGGCCCTTAGAAAAGTAGAAACTCCATCCGGCATGAAGGATTTGCGATGGATTACGGCGGTTTTCTCCGCGCTGTTTGCTCTACCGTCTCCATCTACCGTCCATCTTCCTAGCCGAGCCCTCGAGCATTTCTATCCTTGGCTGAAAATACCCGTTCCCTTACGAAGGGTTGAAAAGGTGGCATCCCGGTCGCATTTAACCACCTAGTTTCAACCGTGTTAAACCCCATTGAATAATACTCACTTTTGTACAGTGTTAGATATAATTTTACCTTTAAAAAATAATAATAATAATAATAATCAGCTAGGCTAATACCCAAGGCACCACCTTAGGCCTAAGTCATCATGCGACTTTTGAAGCCCTTAATTCAAATGGCCGGGTTACAATGCGTAGGAGGGTGGTGGCAAGCCCTGCATGTCACGTGAGCCAACAGCTCCCTACACTAACTAATACCGTTAACCTAGACAAGTTTTTATGGAAGGGGAAACCGAAGAACTCGAGGGAAAACCCCTTAAACCAAGTAAGATGTTGAAAACAAGCCGTTTTATCTCTCGGCAATACAATAGGCGCTTCAATAAATCCATCCTCCCACGAAACGCCAAGAAGTAATATTTTCGAGAGGCAGGACCTCCAAGTCACTGTTTGTTGAAATAATGGAAATTTTTCACCTTTACGGCAGCAACGAGCGTTCCCCAGGTAGTTTTTTTCACATATTAAGGCTTGGTAAAACCACGACGTTCTGTTTACAGGTGAAAAGTTCGGTTTATTTCCCCAAGCGCTATAAAAACAATACCTTTCGGGTTCTGACTCTCGGAAATATTACTTAATGGCGATTTCCTGCGAGGATGAATTATTTAAGCGCCTATTTAGGCGGTTTTTCAAAATTTTTGACCCGCTTTGGGTCTGCGTATAATCGTGATATTTTATTTTAAAACCGCGTAACTTTTATATACCCAATTCTCAACCTCTAGGGAGGAACTCTTTAATTTGCAGAGGCTCGTATTAACAACGTAGGAGACCCTCGGTTCAGAGCTGTAATAGCCAGGTCTTCTCTAGCCATAAGTTTAGTTTAAGAATATCAAAACATAAAAACGGACCATCCTTTTTGGGAGGAAAGCTATTGCCCAGAAATATATTTGGAGAAATAGCTCTTTCTATAAAATAATATATACGACTACATGTATAAAAAGTGTTACTTTTTGGAGCGCGTGCTTCCTAATTAATCGTGTAGAAGGTCTCTTCCGTTTTCGCGCGAGCTCAACAAAACAAAAATATGCGCGCGCTCTCTAACTTTAACTGCACGATGAATCTAACGTAATCACGTGACCTCGCGTATTTTATATAAAGAGCTATTGTCAATACGGGAAGTGTAAATAGGGTTTTGCAAAAACCCGGTTAAAACCTAAAATCTGGTTTTATCCAGCAAACAGCCAAAGCAAAGGATTTATGCCAACTCCGACCCTGCGGGGCCAACAGTATATAGCGGACTTTACTTAACTGCCTTTTTTTTTAGATTTATCCCACATTATTGGTATAGTTTTATCCGCAAAACGTTCGCCTCTTACTCCTTGCGCTGGCCCAAGACTATATATAACGCTAGTTAATTACACGGCTCTTTGGCACGCAATCCCAGAGTTTATGAATGCCGTTATCCGGCCTTCTCTATATATTTATGAAACAAATATTTAAACGGTGAGAGCTTTTATTGAAGTTTAGGGTTTCAGATCGTAGCGGTCCTGTACGAAACAACTAATGGTTTAGAAAGTATACATGTATTATAAACATATCATTAGTGATAGTTGAAAATCCTTAAGCGCCTGTTTAACGGTATCCAGGCTGCTGGTTAGTGAATTGGCATTCTTAGAAGAGTACGTCAGAGCGCGGTTTCATGGTCAGGGGCGTATTGAAAGGAGATAGAAGACTTCATTTCTGAAATTATATCCAGCGCAACATAGTTTTAGTTACGGAAAAATATAATTCCTCGAGCAATCAGTTGGAATTTTAATACGAATTAATGTAGGGATTATTAAAATTAAGTGGCAGAGAGTTTTTAATTAATAATTAAATTTTAAAAATAATAACAATTATTAAGATCAAAATATAAAAACCAATTAAATCCTAAATCCCTAACCAAACGATCACTTTCCAACTAGCTAACTTAAATAACTACATCCCCATTTCAGAAACTATAAATTATTATTATGGCCAATAGTGGCATTTTATTGAGTAGTTTAACCCTTAATCGCGACACTATGACTAGTAGTTTACGTTAAACATTCCTTATGGAATTGAAAAGATCAACGTCCCTAATTACTGGGTTATATTACCTTTTTGGCGGAGGTGCTAGCTAGCGCGCTTAGATTGCAGGGCGGTTTACCGCAATTAATAGTCTCTACTCATCGCTTTGGATCCAACTCGAGGGCTTGTGTCCACTGCGGGTCAAACCTCGCTGGCTCTAGAATGTCCCGGCGGTGGCTCGCGTTGATTTCAGTTAACAAGTTTTTAATAACTGCTCGGGAGCATGTCCGAATTAAGATGGCGGAGGACTAAGTCATCGTTGTGGACGAAAGTTCGGACTCGCGGTTGTGTATGACCACTCACCACGGCCGCCAATGACGTCAACCGACGCTTCGAAAAACGTACATTTCCCATGACTTAATAAAATTGGCATCTTTTACAAAACACTCCCAAAGCGCGGGTAATCCACATCTAAAAACCTAACCTCGAAAACATATTTACAAATAGAAATCCTCAATTCAAGCGAAGTCTAACAAAAGAATGGAAATTCAATTGTCTGGAAACTACGGTCCTTGCCCAAACCCCTCTCTTCGAAGCTAGGCCTAATTACGTAAATGATGTTCATTAATTAGACTACCAAAGGTCGTTACACAACCCTTTTTCAATGGGTTCTTAACAGTATATTGTCAATTAAACTGATTTTGATGGGTTCCTTCCCAACTTGGCCCGTCCAAATAGCCCGTTATTCGCGGTACACGAAACGCTATTGTCCCGAAATGTCATCCTTTATCCGCTTACAATTCTTTGTTTTAATTGTCTGTCGACTCTGAAGTGTAAACATCCGACTACGAATTCCAAATGTCACATTTCGCCGAAATAAGACTTAATAAATTAATTTTCGAGGAATGTATTTAAACCGTCTTATAAATCCTCTCATTTGATGGGCTTAGTTCTATTTTGGGGTACTAGGAATATAATAATTCGCCTAATAAAGGGGGAAATGGCTTCTAGCGTATGGAAATATCGATTTCATCTTAACCCCCGTTGTGCCATTCGTATTAGAAGCTTTTGTCCGGAGGAAGTAATTAGTCAAGCTGATATAAAAGAGATTTCCCTCGCCTACCAACTCTCTCTGGGTTTTGTGTGTCGAGTACCCCGGCGTCAAACGCGACCGGCCGTGACGCGTGCAGTCCATTCTGCCCGTAATAAAAGGCCAAGCCTCTTCCACCTCGGCCATTTATATGACAGTCGTGCCAAAGCTAAACTCCCCATAAAAAGCCAATGAAAAGTTTCCGGATTTCCTCGCCGTAATGAAAGATATCAATGCGAGTAAAAATATATTACTATCCAAATATGGACGTTAATAGAGGGAAATAAAGTACTCGTAAAAATCCTCGTCTAAATCCACCCAAAAAGCCAACGGGTTAGTCTTTCAATGCCCCCCCGCATACTCTGTTTCAATGCTTCATAAATGTTTAATGCCGTTTAATTAAAAGTCAACGAATAACGAGTCTCAGGTTCGGGGCTCATTATACCGAACTATAACTAACCTTGACTAGGGGAAACTGGTGGTGGTGATGGAAAACATTTTTGTAGCCATCGGTGAGAAAGTACGTATTGAGATGAAAGAAACATGAGGCCTTGGTGAACGTTTTACCTGTTTTCGGTACCACACGCTGCTTCCATATCGATGGCGTCGGGGGGGGGGACGCTTCCCTGCCGTTTTGACCCCTCCAATTGCGTCACGGGTTCGGGGTGGATTTAAAACGCGGTGACCTTGGCGATGGCCGTTAACCTTAAATATATTTCGCCCCAAAATAAGAATCGTTCGAAAACTGGGGAATATAAACCGTGGCGCGCCTTTCCCGAACTGTATTTCGAAAGTTTTTAAATTTAATTTGACGAAAATGAGATTTCTCAAACGTTACGAATGTTATACGCGTACAGTGGCCCCTGTCCACCTCGCTCGAAATAGGTTTAGACCCCGGAGCGAAACTGCACTTACGTGACGCGCTTTCTGCATTCCCCTATAAACCTTCCAATTCCATTCCGACTATACGTACTCCTTTAATATAAAGAGCGCGTTGAAAGGGGTCCTAGACTCGGTAGTCTACTTCGGGCACGATATTGACTCGCGGGACTGTTTCTTTTTCTAAAATAGCCGGCGAGGAGCCCCGAGATATTTCTGCCGGAATTGCTAGATTTATGCATTTTTGGCTTTTCTAAAGCTTCGCTTTCGCCAGCGTCGCGGCTTTTCTCGAGAGCGGACGTGATTCGGATATTTCCTCTCCGATATTAAAGTAGCGATCGCCTTTTAAATTTTACAATTTCGGAGAATAAAATATTGTATCGTGCCCCAACAACGACCGATTGTGGAAGGAAATATAAAAATATCGCTTCGAGCTGTTTATCCAAATATAACCATATATCTACCGCAATTTACGTCAAAAAAGAGGTAAATACACGTATTGGCCAAAGTTTGAAAGCCAATTTTCTCGAAATACAAACTTTTTAAAGTATTAACGAAAATATTTCCTTGGAGAGAAATTTGAAAAGTTTTTCTTTAGAAGGCCAAATTCCTTAATTTCCGTCGTTAAGACGTTAACTATCAATCTGGTTAAGAGATACTTCAATTTCTACGTCAACTTGCGGTTGGAATCGAATTTATAAATTTTTTAATGATCGTACAATCCTATGAAATATTATTAAAAATTCCTCGGGCTATGTGGAAAATGTATCGTTAAATTGATTATTGGAAATGATTTGAGACGCTTTTGAGATTTCGGAATTAGCTCGTTTTGTCGTGGGTTAGTAATTAGTATACGATTTAATAGTTTGACAGGGGGATATCGGATATGTCGAAACAACTAAAAAAACTTCGGTTACCGCTATAAGACGAGATGTAGGTGGGTTTCAAAAAAGGATTCGTCCACGCGTAGGCAGAATCCTATTTTTTCTTCGCTTATTTATTCAAAGGGTGGATATTACGAGAAAACCTACGCGAGTTTTCTAGCGTAACTCGTTTAAAATTCTTTCAAAAGGTGTAATTATCGTTCCTTTATAACTTAACACTTCCCGCGTAGGCACTACCTAGTTCATAAGGAACCAAGGCTAAAGTATCTCGTAAACTAAAACGAAATTAAATGAAATTTAGCCACGTGTTTTGATATACGCTTCTGAAAATCGGGAAATAGTTGAAATTAATTTCAAACTGCGTCCTTCCTAGTCGTAACTACAGCGTTTTTTAAGGAAGGCACCACTGCCACCAAGCGGATATGGAAAATAAGATGAAATTTATCGTCATCACCTTAAAATAATATATCTTATTACAGAAACCAGTCTTATATAGTTTTAGTAATAAATCGCGTTAGGTTTAACGTAAAATAGCAAATTGAAATCCGAAGGAAACTTGGAACATTTGCTGAAGCGTTGCAATATTTTTTTGCGTTGCTTAGAAGATGGCCAGAGGCATTTCTGATGAATGATTAATGTTGACGAGCGGAAGCGTAGAACGAGGCCCTCCCACCGCGACCCCAAATCCTCGGAGCATAATTTTCCGTTTCAGTCCCTCCAGGCCTCGCTGAAGGGAGGAAATAAACCCCTTCATTTCAAACTCTTCGGATGCGCCTGCCTTAGCACTCCGTCACTAGTCCCCGAAGTCAAATCCATCCGACGTATTTAAACAGGTTGCGTAAGGTTCCTTTCATTTCAGACGCAATTCGACAGCCATTCCTTTACATTAACTATAGAGGGGTTTTCTATCACTTACTGTCACGTGTATAAACACCGCTTACAAATCTAACAAATCGGCCCCGAAAACACCAAAAATATTCCGAAAGCGCTGCGTCAAATCGATTTTCAGACTTATACACGTTTAAAAGTCCCTTTATCTAAAGCTTTTCCCTCCCGATTTCGTAACGCTCGCCGCTTTTCCCTCTCGATTTCGTAACGCTCGCCGCTTTTCCCTCGATTTCGTAACGCTCGTCGCTTTTCCCTCTCGATTTCGTAACGCTCGTCGCTTTTCCCTCTCGATTTCGTAACGCTCGCCGCTTTTCCCTCCCGATTTCGTAACGCTCGCCGCTTTTCCCTCTCGATTTCGTAACGCTCGTCGCTTTTCCCTCTCGATTTCGTAACGCTCGTCGCTTTTCCCTCTCGATTTCGTAACGCTCGTCGCTTTTCCCTCTCGATTTCGTAACGCTCGCCGCTTTTCCCTCTCGATTTCGTAACGCTCGTCGCTTTTCCCTCTCGATTTCGTAACGCTCGCCGCTTTTCCCTCTCGATTTCGTAACGCTCGTCGCTTTTCCCTCTCGATTTCGTAACGCTCGCCGCTTTTCCCTCTCGATTTCGTAACGCTCGTCGCTTTTCCCTCTGGATTTCGTAACGCTCGCCGCTTTTCCCTCTCGATTTCGTAACGCTCGCCGCTTTTCCCTCTCGATTTCGTAACGCTCGCCGCTTTTCCCTCTCGATTTCGTAACGCTCGCCGCTTTTCCCTCTCGATTTCGTAACGCTCGCCGCTTTTCCCTCTCGATTTCGTAACGCTCGCCGCTTTTCCCTCTCGATTTCGTAACGCTCGCCGCTTTTCCCTCTCGATTTCGTAACGCTCGCCGCTTTTCCCTCTCGATTTCGTAACGCTCGCCGCTTTTCCCTCTCGATTTCGTAACGCTCGCCGCTTTTCCCTCTCGATTTCGTAACGCTCGCCGCTTTTCCCTCTCGATTTCGTAACGCTCGCCGCTTTTCCCTCTCGATTTCGTAACGCTCGCCGCTTTTCCCTCTCGATTTCGTAACGCTCGTCGCTTTTCCCTCTCGATTTCGTAACGCTCGCCGCTTTTCCCTCTCGATTTCGTAACGCTCGCCGCTTTTCCCTCTCGATTTCGTAACGCTCGCCGCTTTTCCCTCTCGATTTCGTAACGCTCGCCGCTTTTCCCTCCCGATTTCGTAACGCTCGCCGCTTTTCCCTCCCGATTTCGTAACGCTCGCCGCTTTTCCTTCAAATTTCTATTTACCATAGCACTCGCAAGCTTTTTATCTTTCAGCAAAATTTTAAGACTGCTTTGAACCAAACAGTTAGCTTGGCAGCTGTAAGTTTTAAAAATGAAAAACGAACAAGACTTTTGAGAAAAATCGTGTTCTTAGAAGGGCCGCGGGGACTTACTTTCTTTAACCGTTTATCAGATTAGATACCAAGAAGTTGGGGAAGAGAATTGGTTTTCTAATCTAGTTTTCGGCTAGGCACTTCTCTCATTTTCCACTAAATGTTATTTTGTTAGCACCGAAGACCTTTTCCTTTTTTATCGATATTAATTCTGACATTTTGTTTTTCCGATTTCCCTGACCTTTCTTTTTTGAGGGCGCTCCAACCGAGCATTGCCCGAATTCGTTCTTCCTCTTTTCTTTGTAAGCTCAATCCAAATGGGCCATTTCCAAAATCAATTAGAAGGTGAAGGATTCCGCTTAGCCGTTCGATTTAAAAGCCTTCAGTTGGAATGCTCGCAATTCTCCTCCCTTTATTTTTCCTCTGCTTAAATGAGCTAATTTTCTTTTTATCGGTGACCTTTATGTACTTGACGAGAAAATAGACCTTTCACGAATTAGGTCCAATTAAAACTTGTCAAATTGAACATTGCACGGATTATAAGCACTGGGGCGGAAAGTTAGCTTCGCGGGACTTGTTGTTGAACTTAAACAATTTTTCCGATAAGTTGAGATTGGAAACGATTGTATATATATTATGTAAAATAAAATGGTTTAACTTTACTAGTTTTAACCTCTAAGTTTGGGAATAACTATAATTGCAAGGACGTTATTATTACGTTCAATGATTAAAGTGATAATTTACGACGTCCCAAGTACTGCCGAGACGAAAGTTATCTACGCTACGTGACCATTTCACGTAGCAACCTTCCTAACCCGCAGTTGCCTCTTTATAATATTTGAAACACCGAAAAAGAAAGTTTGATATTACACGGGCAACGACTTCCTTCCCATTGATAGAAAGGAATTTAAGAGTTGAAAGTGGAGTAAAGGAAGATGTTTTTAGAGATTTCCTCTGTGACTTATATCCGTTTCCAATTAATTTCGGATTTTGGTGGTAGCGTTGAAGCGCTGGAAGAGAGGCAGTGGGCGCCACTGGCAGCGACGGACGGTCCGGCTCTTAACGTAATTGCTTCCCTCGTTTGAGGACTCCCGCGACCCTCTTCGCGCTGTATACCTGTTGATCTGTTAGATATCTCTAAATGGCCGTTATCGACGACGTACACCGTCTGCGTAGCCAGTCCTTCGGGGAACGTCGCGTTAGTCCTCGCGATCATCGCGAAACTTCGCCAAAAATATTCTCGGACTGAGGCTATTTACGTGACGGCTTTATCGCCAGGTCCAAATTTAATTAATAGGCATTGTCTCTTTGATGAATATTAATAACTTCCCGCGGTTCTAAAATCACGTTCGAGATTAAACTTGGCAATTAATCAAAATGTTTACTCGAGTGCCCAGTCACGCTGCCAAATATTTAGTCGCTGAAACTATTGGTAAATAGTTTAAAAAACCACGATTAATTTTAAATCTTAAACGTTGACAAATACTCACAGCTACAAGCCTAGTTTTCTTTGCGATTATTCTATCGGTTAATTCGGGCAGACTTGAAGTCTGAGCGAGTTTAGGTACTTTGCATTTGTCGTTTTTTAATGCCCTCTGGAGAAATATATATAATTAAAAGTTTGAAAATCGAGTCGAGATGTAGGACGACACTTTCCGTCGTAATCTATGTTAGTGATGAAGCCACTTTTTTCTCTATTTCTGTAGGCACTGCCCCTTTTCGTAGCAGACAAAGTGAAACTTGAACGATACGACTAGAAGCGCGGGGGGGTGGGGGGGGGGGATGAGGCCAAATCCATGGGAAAGCGCCCGCGGTCTTCTTTGGTGCACTTTTTTCTTCTCGAACCCGGTATATCGGCGTCGACGTCGCCTCGCCGAGCCATCAGGTGTACCATCTGACGGGGCGGTAGTCTGTACGAAGCCTGGCTTCCTGTCGCCTTCCTGCCCTCCCGCGCGTACGTCTTGACCCCGAGGCCCGTGATTTAGTGCCTCGTTCGCATTCCGATAGAGGTGGCGTTTTTGTAATAATAAAGACGTAAATATGGAGCTTCGAAAACCATATCTCGATCCCCTTCGCTTCAATCAAAGCGGATTATTGATTGTAGAGATACTTCCCCAAAAATACGGAATTTGGCGCCGTACACTGTGCTTTTCACTTTATCCGAGATGGTATTTGAACGTATAGAATGTGCCTAAAAAAACCAGGAGTTTCTGAAAAAGTCGGTGAAATTGGCAAAGATTGACGTAAAATAAGTCGGGAAAGTTTTCAATGTTTGACGTAAAATAAGTCGGAAAGTTAGTGAAATTGCCCAAGTTTTACGTAAAATAAGTCTGAAAGTTAGGGAAAGTGGCAAAGTTTGAAGTAAAATAAGTCGGGAAAATTGCCAAGATAGACGTAAAAAAGTCAGGGAAAGTGGCAAAGTTTGACGTAAAATAAGTCGGGAACGATTGACGTAAAAAAATCTGGGTGAATTGGGAAATTAGCAAAGATTGTCGTAAAATAAGTCGGAAAGTCAGGGAAAGTGGCAAAGTTTGACGTAAAATAAGTCGGGAACGATTGACGTAAAAAAATCTGGGTGAATTGGGAAATTAGCAAAGATTGTCGTAAAATAAGTCGGAAAGTCAGGGAAAGTGGCAAAGTTTGAAGTAAAATAAGTCGGGAAAATTGCCAAGATAGACGTAAAAAGTCAGGGAAAGTGGCAAAGTTTGACGTAAAATAAGTCGGGAACGATTGACGTAAGAAAATCTGGGTGAATTGGGAAATTAGCAAAGATTGTCGTAAAATAAGTCGGAAAGTCAGGGAAAGTGGCAAAGTTTGACGTAAAATAAGTCGGGAACGATTGACGTAAAAAAATCTGGGTGAATTGGGAAATTAGCAAAGATTGTCGTAAAATAAGTCGGAAAGTCAGGGAAAGTGGCAAAGTTTGAAGTAAAATAAGTCGGGAAAATTGCCAAGATAGACGTAAAAAGTCAGGGAAAGTGGCAAAGTTTGACGTAAAATAAGTCGGGAACGATTGACGTAAGAAAATCTGGGTGAATTGGGAAATTAGCAAAGATTGTCGTAAAATAAGTCGGTGGAAAATTCCAGAAAATGGCCAGGAAACACCGGGAAAAGTCGGAATTCCAATCCATTAAAATATTCCTACATAATTATTTCATAACGATTATTTTGAAACATGATTAAAGGCCTAGTTTCAGTAATTTCATCCCCCAGTGTGGAAAAAGGGTTCAAACATATTTTTGCTTTCCCCTTCGCTATCCCCGTATTGATAGCAACGGTCACCTCGTAATTCGGACTTCGCGGTTCTCAAGGGCATTGTCACTGCTGACAATTTTGACAGCGCTAACAATGCCGGACTTAATCCTTCCACATGAAAAGGTCGGGAGAGCGAGCTGACCCGTCGCTATTGATTGTGGGGTTTCGAGGGGGAAGTAAAAAGGATGTTTGAACCCTTTTTTGGCAAAGAGGGGTGAACCTAGGCCCTTATTAACGAAAATGCGCTTTGTCTAATCTCTCAACACTGTCCTCGGTACGATTTATGACGTCATCCCCGATCAAGTATACGGTTACTAAGTTTTCTCCTTGAGTCCTTTGACAAGCAACTCTACCTTCTGGTTCGAAAATTCGTTTCCAACAAAGTCCTTTGTTTAAAATTACAATATACTCGTAACCGCTACTAGAGGGATTCTGGAATTTAGGTACCGCGGAACCATCGAACATTTTCAGTATTTTTCGGCAAGTCTGTCGTTAATGAAAACATAGAGTGGTATCCGTATCGAAATTAATATCGACGGAATGCGGGAAATTCTCGCGAGGGGGCCCCCAAATTGGAAGGCATCCGGATCTGGCAGCACTCCCTCCGTTCGGAATTGTAAAATTACAACTGTCGAGAGGAGTTTCTGGTCCTTAATTACATTTCTGCCGCGATCGGTTTACGGAGAAACGTAAAATAAAACGTAAATAAACTCGTACGTCGAGGAATTCGAAAGAGGAACGCTTGAACGGGAAATGACGAATTAGCCGTTATTGTTGTTTTTAAGGCCGCCAACGCGGAGTATTAAAGGGGCCCTCGCTTTTTGAGCCAGAAGAGGCGAAAAACATTATTGCTTCGCGAAGAGGAAAAAAAAAGGTTCCAGCTGTTTTTCTTTATCCATGAAGCCGGCTCCGTTCGCCATTCCACACAAATTATTTCTCAGAGCTTCGTGGCTCCGCGTTGATGCTGGTACAGCGCCTTCCCCCCCCCCCCCGACCCCTGTTGGCCGGCGGCGGGAGGGGGGGGGGGGGACACACACGTTCCTTGTCCGGCAAGTTTTCTTAGGAAAAGTGAAATTTAGGACGTTGTAGCCACGAAAAGGATGAGAAGAGAGTATTTTAGACGGCCGCCCGTTGATAGTCATCAGCTGGCCGTAGTTAAAGGCCCATCAGCGACATAGTAACCTGGAATTAGCGTCCCCCGTTACGCGCACTTAATGTCGGGTTGTGGAGGTTCTTTTATCTTGAATTGGTGATCCTCGCGGCCTTGAAGCCGCACTTCGCCGGACGCGTTCAACAGTCATTTTGAATCTTTTAGGACTCGATACCAAATTACATATTCCAGCGGTTAGCTATTTTTTCTCTCTCGTTCAAGGTAAAGAAGTTATGTCGATGCTAAAGAATTTTTATGGATTTTTTTTACTCGGAGGCTTCTTTCGGGGTTGAATAACCACTATTCTTTTTCTCAATTGTTTCTTTTCGTTTCTCTTTTCGACATTTTATCGTTATTTGGATAATTTTTTCCATAAAGGGCTGGTTTTCATTAGGGCAAAAACGCCCCAACGGTGTACGTCGACGCGAAAAATTCCCGTTAGGCCTAATGTAATATTTTTGCGTCGACTCGCACCGTTGTGGCGTTTTTGTCCTAGTGAAAACCAGACTTTTCATTTTCAATTTATTGCAAAACGGAACTCGGCGATGAAAAAGAGTTCTTTTCGCCAGCTGCTTTTAGGAATTTCTGTTGTAAGGCGTCATCCATATTGCTCAAATTAAATCTAGGCGTATTCTTTCCCGAAGGCGCTCTTACGGCGATAAGGGAATGTTTTTTCCGCGTAGGATTATTTAAAACTACGTAGATTGCCGTTTTATTTCTGCGTTAATAATGACGTTTTCTGGATAATTTTCATTTCGCGTTTTCTAAGTATACAGAAGCGAACGAACTTTGACTCGGATAAAGGGCCTCTCATTTATATTTTTCTTTACTCCCACGGAATTCAAAATAATTTTTGTTTAAGAATTACATCCGTAAGATATTTTGCTTGGCGTTATTGTCGATAAATGATGGCCAAGGTTAAATCCAAAAAAACCAACGCGGCTATAAAGTTCCAAAATGTGTGGATTTTCAGTTAAATAGATCGCTATTTATACAGACCTGGGAAACCTTGAAAACCTGGAAATATCAGTTAATTCGATTGTCGACAGAAAAATAAGGGAAATTCGCATTTTCAGTAGAAATCTGGGAAATTTAGGAGGGTTTAAAAAGTTTTCCCTTTACATCAATAAGATTTCTTATACAAAATGTATCACAAATACATTTTCACAAATAATAATAATTGAATTTGTTACACCTTTTATAGGATAATATCATGAATTGATTAACTCTGGAAATCTTAGTTTTAATTTTGGTTATCTGGCACCTGGAAAAATCAGGGAAATATTGGTGGGAAAACCTGGAAATATCCGGGAAATCAGGTGGTCATTAGTTATGAACCCTGTTTATCTGCTAACCCAACTGGTTTCCTATCATCTCGAGGAAATCGATGTATTCAAATTCTTTCTTGGAAAATTTTAACGTCAACGTTAATACGGTTTGTAAACGTAATTGTCAGCGCGTCTAACTGGGACGCGATAGGAAAGTTTCCAGTCCTTGATGGACGAGGAGGATGAAGGACCTTGTCCAAAGTCTAAACTAAACGTAAGCTCCTCGTAAGTCGTAATCCGCTTTCGCGATAAACTAGTCAAGTAGCGCAAGTAGGCCAATGACATTTTATTTGTTTCTATTTGTTTACGCGACTGAATTGGATTTTTCCACAGAAGAGGAACGTGGTGTATCTCACGTTTCCTATCTTATCTCGGCGTTTCGTCTCGAGGAGAGCTGGACGGATTTGTACTTGAAATCTTCTCGTAGCTTAGTGGATTCAATGTTTAGAAGCCGCGTAAATGTTTTCTGTCAACTTGACGTTATTCAAATACGCGGAAATTTCTATCCTTAGCCGCGTGAGGATTATACGCGCGTCTTAATATTGGACGTGGAATGTTTCGAGTCTTCTGTTAAAGTACCATTGATTTCTCATAATTAAACTAGTTTTTCAAGAACGAGTACCAAAATTTGAGTTATAACAACCGGGATTGGCAAATTTTGATTTTTTTAAAAAAATCAAATGAATCGATTTTTTTAATTTAAATCGGATTTTTATTAATGTTTTGGATTTTTTGATTTTAATTAAAATTTCAAAGTTTTATATAATTAGTATCATAATTTCACCTAAAACAAATTAATCATATAAAAGTTTTTATTTTTTTAAAACCTATTTTGGTACTTTACAAAATAAATTCGGCGGAATCTCCACCCACAGGTAGAATCCAATGCAACATTAGGGTGAAAGTACAAGAAAGATTATATTTAAACATGAATTATAGCAATTGGCGAGGTTTTTCTTTTTCAAAAATACTTAATAAAAATGGATTTAAATCAGCCAACCCTGATAACAACCACTTTTTACATATGTCTAAAGGAAATAGACATTAATTTATTCTTGTCAAGTGTAGATTTTCTACTCGGAAAACTCCAATGCAATGTTTTCTATCGGATAATGAAAACCTATGTAACTACACTATGCTGACTCACCCCTAAAACTGAAGACCGAGAATTTCAACCCCTCTCATCTTGTACTTAATATTTTGACGAGTGAGAACTGATTTAAATCTCTGAAAGCTTAAATCACCACTTGGAAAATTCTGGATATTGTAGCTTGCCTCTTTTATTGATGCTTATGTATATACTATTCAAAAACAGTCTGAGCCACAGGTCAAGCTGTCCACCCTGTCACTCCTCAAGAAATCGACAAGTTCAGTTTTGCGGGGCTCAAAATTCGCGCACGATAAAATGGATTTTCTGTTCTCGGCCTTTGACACTCAACCCTTAAACTGACCATCTTGACATTTTACTAGTAGGACGAAGCGTCCGGCTGGTATCAATAGCGACCAGTTAATTATTTGAACTCGTGTCATCACTTGCCGGAAACGATGTACAAGCCCGCAGACTTAACCGTCCTAAACTAATTACGTAACGGTTTATAGATTTAGCATTACTAAAGACTCTTATTTCTAAACTTTCGAAATCGAGTAATCAATATAGGCAATCAACAGATTGATAGTGATAGTTTTTAGCCCAAGCCACCCTCATTTAAGTGAAAGTGATATTTGGAACGTATACAAAAACCTAATGGCCATTATATCGGAGAACAATGATCGACCTAATTGAGCAAGCACGCGCGCAGCCCATTCCGCCACGACCTTGCCTTTTTATCTATAGACTTCGTGACGTTTCATTTTCTCTTTCTTTTGGGATTACAGGGCTTCGTTACTTCTTTTGTTTGTCCAAATTGTCCGCCGGAGATGTTTCTTTTGTCTCTCATCCGTGAGACATCCATCGAGACTCGCACTTTTTTTCTCCCGGGCGAGAGCCTTCGTTACTTAAGATGAATTTCTCGTGGTTATTGATGTTTGGTGGGAAAGGCGGCTTACGTCAATTACCCGGGCCAATTGACTTTTGTAATTTGGCCGAATGACTGCGAATGATATAATCGTTTATCTTCCGAGAATAGATAACTCGTTCGTTTTTGCAAACCATAGCAATTAATTGTAATTGCTCGTAATTGGCCATTCATTCGTAAGGGTGGTGGCGGCGGCGATTACGCGCGGTGCCCTGACCGCTGTTTGTGTATTACTTCTTTTTGGCCCTTCTTTCGAGGCGAACCACCGCGCGGGCTCATTTCTAAACTTAATTCATCGCGAGCGCATAAAGCGAATGACCTCGACGTAACATCTCACTCTCGTAACAAAATCACGTTTTACATTTGTCGTTAAAAATATGGTTTTAATTATACTAAAATAATTAGCGTAGAGTGGTTTGTCTATTAAATGGTGGTTAAAATTATTTCCATATAAGGATACAAGAGTGGTTGAATATTTTTTATTTTTTTTTGCTAGGCCATTAATTCAGGTGGCTGGGTTACAATGCGTAGGAGGGTGGTGGCAAGCCCTTCACGCCAAGCGAGCCAAGCACCTATACACTAACTATTTCCGTTAACCCCTGCAAGTTTTTATGGAAGGGGAAACCGAGGAGTAAGACGGTCGCAGATAATCTGTACACCGAGTTCGTGCATTTAACACTGTTAAAGGTACATATTTTCAAGAGTTCACGAGTTCCATTTAGCACTGTCAAAGGTACGGCAGTGTACACAGAGTTCGCAGAGTGTCTTACCCCTCGGGGGAAACAGAAGAGCTCGGGGCAAAACCTCTTAAACCAGTGGGGAGAGAACTTGCAAACTCGACGCGGAAGGAGTCGTTCCGAGTTTTCACCCACAAGCTGAGATCGAACCCGGCTCCTCTTGCTGCGAGGCGAAAGTGCTAACCACTCCACCACCCCATATGAAATACGATAAGATAGTTTGGGACGAAGAGTAGTCTATATTTCTCCCCAATTTCGGACGGGCGTAGTCATCCACCGGGACTTCTATATTCAAAGGCGCCAATCCGGCAATGATTCCATTATTAGACTGTCAGTAGCAGCATCGCCACCGCGACCTCCGTTGTCGCGCGCGCGTTGGTGAAAGTTTGTAAAGAGAGCGAAGTAGAAAACGATGTTCCGGAAGTCCTTCCTCGCTTCTTCCGCGTCCCACTCCACTACCGCCGCAGTTGGCTCGGCGACGAAGGACAAGCAGTTCGTATAAAATCTATTTGGTTCTCTTCCTTCGATATACGTGGTAGAGAAGGAACTATTTCGGATGTCACTGAGAAGGGACCGTCGTCCTTTTTGTTTCTAGAGGCTCCGTAGTTTCATCTTAAGCTGACCGGCGTTGTAGTCTAGCGGAGATCGTGACCTGTTAAGCGCTTTTGAGTGTAGTGGCGCCATCTGTAGGGAACGGATCGGCCGACCAGAAAATCGAATTTTTCGCAAGCCTCTCGAAGGAAACACTAGCCCGCCTTCCTTCGTTACTTTTTGCGTCTCTTTTTCACTTTCTCCCGCGCGCCTTTTAATCGGATGCTGCTGCCAGAAAACATTCGTTCTCTCTCTCTCTCGTTTGTGGTGATTTATCGCTTTCTCGCTGCGCAAAGCGAAGATGAATCGCCGGCTTATGTAAAATAACAATCACTCGGAACAATAGAATCACTATTCCGGTTTCGTTTAACCTAAATATTGATATAACGTTTTTTAATAATCGTCTAGATAAAATATTAACGTGATGTAGCTCAATGATTGAGGAGTATTTCATCCCTTAAAGGTAATCGCACTACGGCTACCGTGTCACCCATTCCCGCGAAATTCCGTAGAATTAGAATATTTTCCAATTATTGAGTCTGGGAATGCGCCCAACCTCTCTCTCGTTTGGGAATTTGACTACATAACGACAGTTTCTTTTAACCGGTTGGGCTTGACGTAACGCATTTTCTATACATGCCTATAATTTTATTTGTTGATTTTCTAATATGCTTATTCCATTTTTGACATAAACTAATGGTTACAATTTATCTTTTTTTTCCCTCAGGGTGGTTTCGCTCACGTCCACGAACTCACGGACTTAACGACCAACAAGGTGTACGCTGGGAAAATCATACCAAAATCAAGAATAACCAA
Source organism: Leiobunum rupestre (assembly GCF_980474605.1). NCBI lineage: Eukaryota > Metazoa > Arthropoda > Arachnida > Opiliones > Sclerosomatidae > Leiobunum > Leiobunum rupestre. Next base: position 36,774,181 of record NC_143387.1, read on the forward strand.
ACCAGTGCAAAAAGAAAAGGTTAATATATTTTTCAAATTGGTTGATATTATAAAATTGTTAAGAAAAAAATTGCAATCAGGCTTGTCTGATTTTATTGAAATTGTTTTTTTTAAATCATTCTTTTAACTCCCCTATTTCTGTATTTATGAAAATGTACAAAAATGCTTGCTGTAGCAATGAAAGTTCAGGGCAAAATAATTACAGGTACTCGGAAATTTGTGAATACCTTTGCCCGGGGAAAGGATACGTAAAATGTTTAAATATCAGTAAAATTAAAAAAAACATTAAAGTACGATTTAAATAAATTTTTTTTTCAATTTAAAAAAAAAACAGCAACCTCGCCCGGTACGAGTCCAATTTAATCCTGTTTACTTGGCTGCTTCTTAAAAACAAATTTACTCAATGTGTTCCACTTCTGAGCAAATTTGCAGCGTGGCTGTCCAATAATGTCAGTAAGATCGTATAAGAGACTTCATATAGGACAAGCAAATTGATGACGGCGATTTTTCAAAGGAACGTTCGAATTTTCAATCGATCATAGACTGCAACGGCTATTTATTTAAGAAAAGGGGAATTCTGTGCCGCCAAAATCGGACCACTCAACCCCGCCTGGTGGAAATAGCACGGCACTTCCCGAAGAGCTGATAAAGACGAGAAGGGAATCTATAGACTCGTCCTTTTCTTTAAAATTTTTACAAAAGAAAATATTTCGCTCCAAATAGGCGCTTTCTCTTTGTCTCGAGGGTTATAAAGGGTCGAGAATTAATGTCCGAAACTTACGGGGAGAGGTTTCCATTTGTCAGGGTGGATCTAGCTGCGTAGCGCGGGTGCTGGCGAACAAGTGAGAGACTAATGATATCACCCTGCGGAATAATTAATTACGCGAGGAAAAGAGTTCTTACTTTGAACCCTAAAGGTTGGATACTTCTTACAAAGGTCACCTAGCTAGCTGTATTTCCTTTTGAAAAAAAAACCCAGAATTTTTATTTAATTATTTTCATGGTATTTGTTGATTACTCGAGATTTCTTCCAATATTTCTCGAATTAGACATAATTTTCGGATATTCCGATATTTCAAATTTCTCCGGATATATAAACTTTCTATATTTCATATGGATTTCAAAAAATTTTAAATAATTATTTACACAAGATTTCGTAAATTCGAGAAACAATTATATAGGTTCCTCGCTACTTTTACACAAGATTTCGTAAATTCCAGAAACAATTATATAGGTTCCTCGCTACTTTTACACAAGATTTCGTAAATTCCAGAAACAATTATATAGGTTCCTCGCTACTTTTACACAAGATTTCGTAAATTCGAGAAACAATTATTTAGGTTCCTCGCTACTTTTACACAACATTTCGTAAATTCGAGAAACAATTATATAGGTTTCTCGCTACTTTTACACAAGATTTCGTAAATTCCAGAAGCAATTATATAGGTTTCTCGCTACTTTTACCCAAGATTTCGTAAATTCGAGAAACAATTATTTAGATTCCTCGCTACTTTTACACAAGATTTCGTAAATTCCAGAAACAATTATATAGGTTTCTCGCTACTTTTACCCAAGATTTCGTAAATTCGAGAAACAATTATTTAGATTCCTCGCTACTTTTACACAAGATTTCGTAAATTCGAGAAACAATTATTTAGATTCCTCGCTACTTTTACACAAGATTTCGTAAACTCGAGAAACAATTATTTAGGTTCCTCGCTACTTTTACACAAGATTTCGTAAATTCGAGAAACAATTATTTAGATTCCTCGCTACTTTTACACAAGATTTCGTAAATTCCAGAAACAATTATATAGGTTTCTCGCTACTTTTACCCAAGATTTCGTAAATTCGAGAAACAATTATTTAGATTCCTCGCTACTTTTACACAAGATTTCGTAAATTCCAGAAACAATTATATAGGTTTCTCGCTACTTTTACACAAGATTTCGTAAATTCGAGAAACAATTATTTAGGTTCCTCGCTACTTTTACACAACATTTCGTAAATTCGAGAAACAATTATTTAGGTTCCTCGCTACTTTTACACAAGATTTCGTAAATTCCAGAAACAATTATATAGGTTCCTCGCTACTTTTACACAAGATTTCGTAAATTCGAGAAACAATTATTTAGGTTCCTCGCTACTTTTACACAACATTTCGTAAATTCGAGAAACAATTATATAGGTTTCTCGCTACTTTTACACAAGATTTCGTAAATTCCAGAAGCAATTATATAGGTTTCTCGCTACTTTTACCCAAGATTTCGTAAATTCGAGAAACAATTATTTAGATTCCTCGCTACTTTTACACAAGATTTCGTAAATTCCAGAAACAATTATATAGGTTTCTCGCTACTTTTACCCAAGATTTCGTAAATTCGAGAAACAATTATTTAGATTCCTCGCTACTTTTACACAAGATTTCGTAAATTCGAGAAACAATTATTTAAGATTCCTCGCTACTTTTACACAAGATTTCGTAAACTCGAGAAACAATTATTTAGGTTCCTCGCTACTTTTACACAAGATTTCGTAAATTCGAGAAACAATTATTTAGATTCCTCGCTACTTTTACACAAGATTTCGTAAATTCCAGAAACAATTATATAGGTTTCTCGCTACTTTTACCCAAGATTTCGTAAATTCGAGAAACAATTATTTAGATTCCTCGCTACTTTTACACAAGATTTCGTAAATTCCAGAAACAATTATATAGGTTTCTCGCTACTTTTACCCAAGATTTCGTAAATTCGAGAAACAATTATTTAGATTCCTCGCTACTTTTACACAAGATTTCGTAAATTCGAGAAACAATTATTTAAGATTCCTCGCTACTTTTACACAAGATTTCGTAAACTCGAGAAACAATTATTTAGGTTCCTCGCTACTTTTACACAAGATTTCGTAAATTCGAGAAACAATTATTTAGATTCCTCGCTACTTTTACACAAGATTTCGTAAATTCCAGAAACAATTATATAGGTTTCTCGCTACTTTTACCCAAGATTTCGTAAATTCGAGAAACAATTATTTAGATTCCTCGCTACTTTTACACAAGATTTCGTAAATTCCAGAAACAATTATATAGGTTTCTCGCTACTTTTACACAAGATTTCGTAAATTCGAGAAACAATTATTTAGGTTCCTCGCTACTTTTACACAACATTTCGTAAATTCGAGAAACAATTATTTAGGTTCCTCGCTACTTTTACACAACATTTCGTAAATTCGAGAAACAATTATATAGGTTTCTCTCTACTTTTACACATGATTTCGTAAATTCCAGAAACAATTATATAGGTTTCTCGCTACTTTTACACAAGATTTCGTAAATTCGAGAAACAATTATTTAGGTTCCTCGCTACTTTTACACTAGATTTCGTAAATTCGAGAAACAATTATATAGGTTTCTCGCTACTTTTACACAAGATTTCGTAAATTCGAGAAACAATTATTTAGGTTCCTCGCTACTTTTACACTAGATTTCGTAAATTCCAGAAACAATTATTTAAGTTCCTCGCTACTTTTACACAAGATTTCGTAAATTCCAGAAACAATTATGTAGGTTTCTCGCTACTTTTACACTAGAATTCGTATTTTCGAGAAACAATTATTTAGGTTCCTCGCTACTTTTACACAAGATTTCGTAAATTCCAGAAACAATTATTTAGGTTCCTCGCTACTTTTACACTAGATTTCGTAAATTCGAGAAACAATTATTTTGGATTATCTCTAGCATCCCTACTAAAATAATGGCCGTCGGTTTATCAGACGTAGAGCTAATTGTGCGACGGCATAATCGGCATTTGAGATTCGATGACGTCAAATATTACGTAGGGTACAAATGGCGCAATATCTGTGAAACAAACCGTTAGTGAAGAAATAGAGCTAGTAGCATACTTACAAGTTATTATGTTACATATGATTTTAGCCTTAACCCTAAAAATTACCAACAGAAATAAGGGGATTAATTTCAAAGTTTGTGGTTACCGTTTTTCCAAACGTTTATTATACTGTAATTTCGAATAAACGTAACGTAATGTATAAACAGGGCTGCTACACATCAGGGAAATAGAGAAGTCGTTGAATTTAAAAATGGGCCTGAAAGGTCAGGGAATTTTAAGAATTTGTAAAAATTCAGGGAAAAGTCAGGGAATTCAATTTTATCTTGACACTTTTTGAAGGTAATTTTACTCTAGATCTATGACAAATTCCTTGAAAGTTTGGCTAATTTTTTCAATATTACAATAACCTTTTTACTGAAATATAAGTCCATTTAAATTATTAACTCCCGAATAAAATATAACAAAAATTTTGACCTTAAGAATTCAGGAAAAATCTCTTACAGTGGTTAGGGAAAACAGGAAATAGTTGGGGATTTTGGATCGGGCATTTTTGTGGCAACCGATAACTTATTAACTAATACCTCGTGGAATATATTACAAGTCTGTTTTGTAATATTTCGGCTTTCTAATAGTTTTAGAAAACTAAAATTCGCAACTCCTTAATGCAAACCGGAATGAGGATTTTCAAAATGAGACGTTTCGCGAGAATGTGAGAAGAGCTAAACGGAAAATATCCCGCAATTAAAATTTAATAAGTACGTCAATTAGACGGAATGTTAGGTTCTCAAGAGCCCTTTTACGTTTGCGTCTATTGCCAAGTTAACTTAAACCGCTGTTCGATCACGTTTGTTATTGAAATTTTGAATTTAATTTCCAACTTTTTAAGTTTCGCGGAATATTTCCAAAAAGAGGGACGTGCTTAATTGCTCGATTCCTAAAATATCATTAATTTGTCGAAAGTCTGGAGTCCAGCTAGCCGCGGCTATCTTACAAACCTCGATTACGGAGACACTCTCTACTGGAAAACCAACTCGATCCGTGTCGTTTTGCGTGAAATACCTCGAACCGGAATTCCTTATTCCTCCATTTCCTTTTTAGTTGGTCGGGGAGGGGTGGCTATTTCGGATGATGAAGGACTGGAATAACGTCGTTCCCGGTTCGATACTTAAGTCCTTCGTCGAGGGAATGTATATATATTTATATACATATCTCGCTGTCTCTGTCTTCTCTCGCGCCAACTAATTTGCAATTCAAAAACGGGGAATAAAACCGCGTGAAGCCGAGGCTTAGGGTTACGGCATTTTTCTTTCCCCACCGAGAAAGCGAAGCGTCTAACGCGTCTTTTCGTTTTTGTTTACAAATTCCAGATACTCGGCATTATGTAAAACACTCGGCGCGAGATTTCTATATTTTAAAGAGCCCTTTTATTTCATTTTTCTCTTATCTCGCTTTAGTTCGGATGTATTTTATGGTAATCAAGGTGCGATTCTAGACCCCTCTCCGCGTACGCAAGTCCGCCGTTGGTTTTGTGTAATCGAGAAGTTGAAGGACGAGCGGTTTCAGAGGTCTAATCATTTAAACTTAGACTTATAAACAAATTTAGACGCGTCTTGTTAAATGAAGACTTTCTTTGGCATATCTTGGCGTCGAAATTACGATACCACCGAGAGGTATCCAATAAAATCCTGTGTAAAGCAAATTCTGAAACCCTGCTAGTGCCTGGAAATGTTGAAAGCGTCCAGTTTGCAACAATCTTTTGGTTGCTCTAGCGAGAATTATCTCGAGCGACCAACTTACTAGGTATTGTTGGCATATTATAAATATTAAATTATATTAACTAAGTAATTAAAAATGGTACGACTATAAAAGATCGTTACAAGTTATCACCATTTACATAATTAAAGAAGCACACATCTTCCCAATCCTATTCCGGAAACTAGCGCGTGAAACGGGTCAAATTCAAACATAGGTGTGGCCCTTTAAGGGCCTAAATTATAAATAAAATCCCCTCTGTTCCTAGTCTAATATATTTAAGAAAAAAGACCAGTTTCTCGAAAAGTGAAATGAACAAATATTGCGTTTTTGAATATTTCGCCCATGTTTGCGATTTCTAAACACCACAATTTGAGTTAACAAAAAACCAGCGTGCGTTCCAAAAAACAAACAATTATCTTAATCAAACGCTAATAGGCCTTTTCATAAAGTAGCGTTGGTCTTTTGGTTTTGATGTTCCTGTTGTGTCACGGGTGACGTATCGACGACGTTTTACTACGAAAAGCCCTGGACATAAGAGTAAATTTGACGAGGCACTCTGTTTCTAAGCATAAACTGAACTGAACTTCTAGTATTTCGTGACGAATGAGCTACATAAAAACAAGCTCAGCAAACGTAGCTTAAGGTAATCTTCCATATTCCTAATTAAATCTAGTATTTGAAGTAGAGTTTAATTTAACACTCGGGACAAACGTTGAAGATAGGGTACCCGTAAAGACGCTGATAGGGAGGTTAATAGTTAGTGTAGCGAGCATTTGGCTCGTGTGGCACGAAGGACTTACTATCACCTACGCATTGTAACCCGGCCACCTAATTTAAATGCATTAAAAGTTGCTAGATGACTTGGGCTTAAGGTGGTATTAGTTAAGCCGATTATAACCTCGAAACTCATATAACGTGCAAATTATTACCTGTTGTAGGTTAAATTTACTTTAGGTAAACATTGTTTTATCCGAGTCTGGCATTCGAATATATACATCAACCTATAAGGCGTCTGATAATGTCTTGAAACAGTTTTAATTTTTGCTAAATGCCTTTTTTTGAAGATAGATTTTTAGCTATGAACTAGGGAATTGATAAATCGTTACATTTTCAAGGTTTTTTATTCTTATCATTTTTTCAAAGCTTAGTTTTTTTGTTATCCATATAAGGCCTCGCGAATTTCAAATTCGCTGACGATTATTTTAGTGTTATAGACCACTGAAAGATCCACGCGGTAACCCTATCCCTATCCTTGGCGTCGGGTCGAGGAACGTGTATAATTTCACGAGTCAGGGACATTAGCGTGATAACATCGAAGGTGGGATGGTTCCAAGAATATAGTCCATCAATGGAAAAGCGCCGTACATTAGCCAGGGATCCGACAAACCGAAACTGTGACGGAGAACGTTAAAAAATGTTGGGGAGTGTGTGTTCGCGATCATTTAGGTCGAGGTGGTCTTTATCGTTTCTAACCAAAACCCAAACCATTAACATCTTTTCTTTTTTATACACCGGCGAATTCAATGGAGGCGACCCGGGTCGGGCTCGTCATTTCGTTTGCCACTATCACTCCGGCCGACTACCGCGATGTAGTGTTTCCCGTTGTCATTAGGGGGCGCCTCCGACCTCAACCGTATATAGATTACGTCACCATATTTTCGTCGATTACTCGTAAATGTTCGATGTTCTTCGGCGATAATGAACCCGAAATGAGTCATCTTTACGATCGAGGGTAATTTCATTTCAGCGGCGACAAAACGGCCACAGCGCGCTCCCTATTAGAATATCAGTGAATCATCCGATTTGACACCAGGGGCGCGCCGATCCGATTTGCGGTTTATTAAAGCGGTATTCTCCGGACACGATGCCCAGGGTAGACTGCTTTATGGCCCCCAAGTATCGTCCGGGCTTACTGTTTAATGGGGCAATGATGACATTATACGACGCTAGCTGGGCGTTGTTCCACGGTTCAACGGGTTTTACTTGGCCGCTCCACGCGCCATTTTGTAACAACAATGTCGTCAATTAGCGAGGGACCCATCCCAGTCCTATTTGTTATGACGGGTGAACGCTCATCTGGTTGTGCCCGCTCGCGAGTAATAGTTGGTAATTGATAGGACAAATTATTCGTCACCGTTGTATATAATATACGCGATAATATCTTCCAGGTACGGTCGCAAAAGATCCAGATGGTTTTTTGCGCCTAATGAAAATATTTCAACCCACTAATCTGTATGAAGTATAGATAGACTAGAAAAGTTTAGTAAAATACCGGTAATTGAAAATTCAAAATCTTTCGCGTAATATTGGTTGTAGCGGGCAATAGGTGTGAGAAAATTGAGCCTAGTGTTGGATAGAACACTGGCTATTGTTTTTTCATTCCTAAACAAATTTTGTTTGTAGGTATGAAGATAAAGCGTTCTCCAATGATACAGGGTGTTAACTAAAAAACGATACAAGGTCAATAATTCCAAATGTATTTTAGCTAGGAATTTGCCACTTTAAGAAAGTTCAGGGGGACACTTGTCAACGGAAATTTCCATGACCTTGAACCAAATCTTCGAGGTCATTTAAAATTTATCTCGAGAACCATTAGAGATATTAAGTTGTTTTCAATTAGAAAAGTGTTCCCCTTCACATTTTAGGTATAAATAACTTTGATCCTTCCTTTTTTGACCAATAACAAGTCGAAAGAATTTAGACAAAAACATGAAGGTCGTGATGAAAATAATGTACCAGAGACCAGGTTGAAGGGCTAATCACCCGAATAATTCTCTTTAGAATTTGCAAACTCGGATGACATTCAACTCATGGTTCAAGGTCATTCAAAGTTTATCTCGAGAACCAATGGATTTAGAGAAATGATTCCAATTTAAAAAGTGTAAATTTAAATTCTAAGTCTTAATGTCTCTTACCCGATGCAAAACACCATGATTGAAACTTTTCAAATTGAAACAATTTCTCTAAATCCATTGGCTCTCGAGATAAACTTTGATTGACCTTGAACCATTAGTTAATCTCGAGAGCCAATGGATTTAGAGAAATTGTTTCAATTTGAAAAGTTTCAATCATGGTGTTTTGCATCGGGTAAGAGACATTAAGACTTAGAATTTAAATTTACACTTTTTAAATTGGAATCATTTCTCTAAATCCATTGGTTCTCGAGATAAACTTTGAATGACCTTGAACCATGAGTTGAATGTCATCCGAGTTTGCAAATTCTAAAGACCTCCTATTAGATGAGTAAGTCTAGCAAATTTTGATACTCTAGCATGAGGACTTCACAATACGGGTAACGGGTACCACATTTCCAAGCGAAGATTGAAGTAACTTGGAAAAGGGAACCGTAACTCGATTCCCGGTAATCAAATTTAGCGATATATTTCTACATTAAAAATAAGCGAATGGTATGCCGGTGGAAGACGGCGAATGGTATTGGATGTCATTTTCGCGCGTAAATCGCTTACCTAATCCGAGCGAACGTCAAGAGGCGCTCTCGATGGTTCACCTTCCTTCTGACAGAAATGATTCCTATCTTTGCCTTGATGGATTCGTTGGCGGCGTCGTTTTCTTGGAAAAAGAGTCTCTTCGAGGCGGGGTGGCTGCCAGAAAAAGGAAACCCCCACCATGGCGGGCTCATATATTCATATAGTCGTCAATATATTTTCCGTCATATATATGTCGTGCGGGAATTTCGCCTTATTTCGCTGTCATGTTATACCTTCTTCAATTTCTCTTCCCCGCAGATTGTTCGAGAGATCGACTTGCACCGGAGCCTCCAGCATAGAAACGTCGTCCGTTTTCATCACTTTTTCCAGGATGACGAGAACGTCTACATTATGCTCGAATACTGCCCCAGAAAGGTGAGTTCTTATTCCATTTTCTAGCCTCGCTTTCTTGGTTGCTAAAAGCAAACTATAGATATGCCCTTTTCGCTGTATACATACGCTGTGCCGTATTTCCGCCTAGGCCAACCTAGGCCGTGGCCTAGGGGCCCATCCTAGGTCCCTTAAGTTGGCCCACCAGTGACGTGAAACTCGATCAAACGCATACGAAATATTTGCACTAAGCTTGCACCATCTTGCACCATAAAAATTGGAGCTTGAACCGGAAGGGGGCGGTGCCCATCGACGAACTTAACTGGTGGGCCAACTTAACCGTAGCCCACCAGTATATTCGAAAACGCTTTTTAAAAACATAAAAAATATGCACCGACCTTGCACCAGTTTGCACCACCAAAATTAGAGCATGCACCGCCGCGGTTACAAAGTTATAGCTAATTATAACCTGGTGGGCGAACTTAATACGCAGCCCACCAGATGTCCGATCGAGGAAATAGTACGCGTTTCTATACGCACCGACCTTGCACCAGCTTGCACCACCAAAATTAGAGCTTGCACCGCCGCGGTTACAAAGTTATAGCTAATTATAACCTGGTGGGCGAACTTAATACGCAGCCCACCAGATGTCCGATCGAGGAAATAGTACGCGTTTCTATACACACCGACCTTGCACCAGCTTGCACCACCAAAATTAGAGCTTGCACCGCCGCGGTTACAAAGTTATAGCTAATTATAACCTGGTGGGCGAACTTAATACGCAGCCCACCAGATGTCCGATCGAGGAAATAGTACGCGTTTCTATACACACCGACCTTGCACCAGCTTGCACCACCAAAATTAGAGCTTGCACCGCCGCGGTTACAAAGTTATAGCTAATTATAACCTGGTGGGCGGACTTAATACGCAGCCCACCAGATGTCCGATCGAGGAAATTGTACGCGTTTCTATACACACCGACCTTGCACCAGCTTGCACCACCAAAATTAGAGCTTGCACCGCCGCGGTTACAAAGTTATAGCTAATTATAACCTGGTGGGCGAACTTAATACGCAGCCCACCAGATGTCCGATCGAGGAAATAGTACGCGTTTCTATACGCACCGACCTTGCACCAAATTTTGGGAAGGGGAGGCGGGTATTGCACCATTGAGCGAAAAACACTTCCATTAGCACTATTATACGAGGGATTTAATTTTAGCCTGGCTGAAGGCAGGGATTTAGTTTATATTTTATTTTAAGAAAACTGTTTAATTAATTAACTTAATTTTATAATATAAAGCGAGGGTATGACCTGTATAAATTATATTCAATTCTTATGTGGCATTCAAAAGTTATTAAAATTTTAGTTAACGTTAATTTTAATTACTATTTAACAAGCGGGATTGTTCTTATTTATTAGATCTTTGAATTCTAAGACATTTGGCTTATTGGAGTTAAGGAATTCTCAAGAATAATTATTAATAAATAGCCAAACAAGTACATTATATACACACAATCAAAAATGTTCAAGACCCGTTCATTAATTAATGTAAATAGTTTCTTTTGTTTCGAGCGTTATAGTATCTTTTGTATCGCGTATCAGTGCGCAATAAGTGTACAGCTTTTTTATCCTGAATTAAAACATTATTATTTCTATTCCTCGAGGACTTATTAAATGTATTATCAAAAGCAAATAACACACCTTAAATAAAAAAAATAAGTATTCGGTGAAAGGTGCACCTGAAGGGTTACACCGCCTATGCCTAAGACTCACCCGCAAACTCAGTGTTGAAATTGTTTTTATTTCATTTTCTGGTTTAGTGAATGTTATTCCGGCCACTTTATAATCTTAAGCTTTAATAAGTTTTTCTGTATTCGTACTAATTAAATATGACATTTTTTGGCACATTTTGAGTTGAAATGACGTATTTTACTAAGCATGAGGGCCCTATACAGGGTGTTAACTAAAAATGGACCAGGGCGAATATCCCAAAATGTGTTTTAGATACGATTTTGAAATTTTAGGTTGTTATAGGGCGCTCAGGGGGTCAACCAACTATGAAAATTTCAATGACCTTGAACCATGTCTTCAAGGTCGTTCGAAATTTAACTTGAGAACCGTAAGAGTTACGAAGCTGGTTCCAATTAGAAAAGTGTTCCCCGTCTCATTTTATGGCTAACTAAAGGCCTTTTTCACACGAGCCAACTTTTTGACCCAACTAGATGATCGAGTCAAGTTGAGTTTAGTCAAAAACTCGATCACTGATCCATTTTTGCTGACTCAGCAGTTTGATTTGAAAAGTTGGCTCGTGTGAAAAGGTCTTAACTTTCACTCGATCTGATTTGAGAAATAGAAAGTCGAGAAATGTTAGGCCAAAAACAAGAAGGTCGTTAAGTTTGATAACGTGCGGAAGACGCGTTCAAACTAAAGACCCTCAACCACGATGAGGTTGTCTAACAAATTTCAGTACTCTAACAAGAGTACTTTTAAAGTTATCAGTTGAACATCGTCTTTAACACGTTATCAACTTAACGGCCTTCTTGATTTTGGCCTAACATTTCTCGACTTCCTATTTCGCAAATCAGATCGAGTCAAAGCTAGTTAGCCATAAAATGTGACGGGGAACACTTTTCTAATTGGAACCAACTTCGTAGCTCTTACGGTTCTCAAGTTAATTTTCGAACGACCTTGAAGGTCATTGACATTTTCATAGTTGGTTGACCCCCTGAGCGCTCTATAACACCCTAAAATTTCAAAATCGTAGCTAAAACACATTTTGAGATATTCGCCCTGGTCCATTATTTAGTTAACACCCTGTATAACAGTCTATGTTACGGATTTGTAAGTCAAATAAATAGCCTTTTTTGGGAGAACAAACGATATTTTTAATTCTCAACTGAAACTCTTGTCTGAACACCACCGCTCTTACACTCGACCAAATCGCATCTGGCACTTCACCTTTTTAGTTTTGCTTTTCGCGGCCACTCCTAGGACTGACTAATTTTCCAAGAAAGCCCGTGTTATTTTCTAGTAACAATATGAACCACAACAAAAAGCTGCGAAGAAGAGCGAGCGAGATTGGGAACCCAGCTGAAAGCCATAAACGCATAAAAGTAGATAGGGATCTCTTCTCTATTCGGGCACTAATTGTTTATTTTTTAGACCCTTTTAACTTCGACCTCGAAACCTCCAATTCTACAAGCATGAAACATGCTCGTTAAATTTTATGGCATTTCCCCTCTCTGACTCCGACCCCGACGATCGAAAAGAAGTCGAGTCTGGTCATTTTTGGGGTTAAAGTTTTTGTAATTTTAAACGGTTGCACCCCACTAAAAATAAAAGATAGGTTCCTTCCGTCCCTTTTTCCTGGGCGATAATGGAATGAGTCAAATGACCTTCGAAATGCGTCGCTCTCGGTCGCTGACGCGATTTTCGCATTTTTGGTTTTAGTTTTAGAATTGTTGCCTCGGCTGCAGCGTGCAGTGGTATTTCTAGCACACGAATCTTTGTATGTTTGTATTAGTTAGTGAATAAAATAGTGGATGAAATGGTTTTTAATAAAAAGAGTGCAGAGGAGGTCGCGAATATTAATAACTTAATAATAGCGCATAAAGACGAAATTTTTCATCCTTCTGGTGGTCGTGTCATTGGGAAAAGAGAAAATATATGGAACAGAATTTCCATCGCGTTAGAAGGCTCCATGAGTGAAAATGCCCTTTACACATATGTTCATAGAAACTATGACAAATTTTTTGCTCTTCTCGAAGTTGAAAGCACCGAAGAAAAAACCAATGAGTTAGACGATTCGAATACCCATCTATCACTATCAGAAGGAGAAAGTAGCTTTAGAGAAGAAGAATCATCTTCGGATTCATCTCCTTCGAACACAACCAAGGAAACCAGGTATTTTAATATCTTTATCTCTCCTGAGGATTACCAAAAAATGTCACCAAAAGTAGTAACGTATCAGAGGAGTGATCCGAAAAATACAAATCAACGAACGAGGCAATATTTAGTTTTCAAGAAAGGCGTTTGGACAAATATCATAAATCGACAATTTATTAAAGAAACAAAGTTGCCTTGTGTAATGGCATACAAACGGAACACGATAAGTGCTGCAGATCGAATATATGCTCAGATCGTTGGCTACTGTACAATTTGTAAAGCTCAATTTTTTGGAGGCATAGAGCACGAGCCAGAAAAGGGTGATGAAGTTGAAATTAGATGTAGAATCGTAGGAAACTTTAATATGGAACATGACCCTTTGAAGAAAAGGAAGTTGTCTGGTTTGGCTAGGGTTGAAGCGGTAAAAGACATGATAGAGAAAAATATAGCTCCGAGCGCCCTAAGAAGAACTAAAGCCGATGATATTATGGAATTCGGTGAAGCGGAGCCGAATGACTTACCTTCAACAAACGTTCTTAGCGTCGCCAAACATGAAGCATTAAAAAAAAATCAACTACATGCTAATCCTGTGATCGCGCTGAGTATCATGATGGATATGAGACAATATAAAGGGGTCATCAGAGAACTATGTTTAAGACCATTTAAAGTGTTTTTTTGGTCTGCATCACAAATACATGTGTACCAAAAGTACTGTTCATCGAACGCTTCGCAATTGCAAATAGATGCTACGGGGAGCGTAGTTAAAAAGATTCAATGGCCTTCCGGAGAAAAAAGCTCCCATATATTTCTTTATCAAGCGGTGGTCAGAGACCAGAATACTAATAAACAATACACAGTCGTTCAAATGTTGTCTGAAACGCACAACTCTGATTTAATATCCTATTGGTTAAATACATGGTTGCGAACTGGAGGTATTGCGCCAAAGACCGTAGTAACGGACATGTCACTTGCATTGCTCTCAGCAGTCTGTCGGTCTTTTAGTGACACGACTTCTTTGCAATGCTATTTATCGAGATGTTTCGACATTGCGGTTTTGAAAAAAGCAGATCCAATATTTCCGTTTTGTTTTGTGAGATGTGACGTGGCACATACCATCAAACTAATTTCAGACTGGCCGAGTTTGAGAAATCAAATAAGAAGAACGAAAGCATTTTACTTAAGAGCTATGGGCCAGATTTTGCAATGTTCTGAATTGACCGATTTACAAAACTTGCTTAAAGCAGTTATTACAGTTTCACTTTGTGAAACGCAAGGGAAAAGGTGTGAAACTGAGGAACCAACTCTCTGTCAACGAAGAAAAGATTGGTTGACCAGAAGAGTATCCACCGGTGTTAAAGAGGATATTCATTCGGTTCAAACATTAATATCGGAAAACTTGAACAGCGAAACTGAAGAGAATATAATTGCTACTGACAGTCAAGTAGATTCCGATTTTGTTGATGCTACTGATATGGAGGGTTTCGATAAGTGGGTTTATGCTATCGTGGAACAATGTCGCGCAGAAATATCCAACAGTAACGAGGAAGGTGACACGGGAAATCAACAATACCAGCCAAAGATTGTTGTTGACCTATGCCGTTTATCTCGGTTAATCCCTTTATGGACTGCTATCATGACGCCATACTTTGACAACAAAAATCTTGTCGCTAGCAGTTCCTCTGTTGAAGGAAGCTTTAACCTGTACAGAGGTCAGAAACAATATTGAGAATGAGACAGTTCAAGGTATTTGGTCATATTTGGGCTAATTTCGTATGATACATGCAATTATAACCAAATATATTTCTTTAGAATGTACAATTAATGACGGACAAATACAAAGTCCTTTCGCGTCACCCAATATGCCAACATTAGAAAAGGAATCTTCTAAAAGTATTTGAAATTTTCAACTATATGTAAATAGATAGGTTAAGCAGCGCGCAGTAAAAATCATAATGTGACTTTGTTACACGATAAGTCACAAACTACCTGCTTTGTCATACTGTTTCGAGGTTTTAGTTAGATCGTGACCATATTTAAAGTATCTAAAACTGAAGGTTATCGACTGGCTCAAATCAAACAATCATTTAAAAAAAAACCTAGGGAAACCATAAGACCCGAAAGCTAGTGTTTCCCCCTAGTACTTATAACCCCAAATTTTAAAATGGCGAACATCTCCTGCACAGGCGCGCAACAAGCCCAAGCAGAATCCGCAGATGCGAGGAACCCTAAAATCTCCAGCGAAAGAGGGGAAAGGAAAGCAATTTGCTCTTGCACGACCTTTCAGTGGGGTGGGGGAAATTGTCGCCACGTCACTGCTATCCCAGTGTTGCGCCAAAGCTTATTTGTCAGTACGTTTCAAATTCTCGTTAGTTGGCCTTTGCATAACCTATCTTAGTGGTTTTATTTACAATTTTACAACCGCGGCGGTGCAAGCTCTAATTTTGATGGTGCAAGCTGGTGCAAGGTCGGTGCGTATAGAAACGCGTACTATTTCCTCGATCGGACATCTGGTGGGCTGCGTATTAAGTCCGCCCACCAGGTTATAATTAGCTATAACTTTGTAACCGCGGCGGTGCAAGCTCTAATTTTGATTGTGCAAGCTGGTGCAAGGTCGGTGCGTATAGAAACGCGTACTATTTCCTCGATCGGACATCTGGTGGGCTGCGTATTAAGTCCGCCCACCAGGTTATAATTAGCTATAACTTTGTAACCGCGGCGGTGCAAGCTCTAATTTTGATGGTGCAAGCTGGTACAAGGTCGGTGCATATAGAAACGCGTACTATTTCCTCGATCGGACATCTGGTGGGCTGCGTATTAAGTCCGCCCACCAGGTTATAATTAGCTATAACTTTGTAACCGCGGCGGTGCAAGCTCTAATTTTGATGGTGCAAGCTTGTGCAAGGTCGGTGCGTATAGAAACGCGTACTATTTCCTCGATCGGACATCTGGTGGGCTGCGTATTAAGTCCGCCCACCAGGTTAT
Organism: Leiobunum rupestre; assembly: GCF_980474605.1. NCBI lineage: Eukaryota > Metazoa > Arthropoda > Arachnida > Opiliones > Sclerosomatidae > Leiobunum > Leiobunum rupestre. The sequence continues at coordinate 36,790,472 of NC_143387.1, forward strand.
AATTAGCTATAACTTTGTAACCGCGGCGGTGCAAGCTCTAATTTTGATGGTGCAAGCTGGTGCAAGGTCGGTGCGTATAGAAACGCGTACTAATTCCTCGATCGGACATCTGGTGGGCTGCGTATTAAGTCCGCCCACCAGGTTATAATTAGCTATAACTTTGTAACCGCGGCGGTGCAAGCTCTAATTTTGATGGTGCAAGCTGGTACAAGGTCGGTGCGTATAGAAACGCGTACTATTTCCTCGATCGGACATCTGGTGGGCTGCGTATTAAGTCCGCCCACCAGGTTATAATTAGCTATAACTTTGTAACCGCGGCGGTGCAAACTCTAATTTTGATGGTGCAAGCTGGTGCAAGGTCGGTGCGTATAGAAACGCGTACTAATTCCTCGATCGGACATCTGGTGGGCTGCGTATTAAGTCCGCCCACCAGGTTATAATTAGCTATAACTTTGTAACCGCGGCGGTGCAAGCTCTAATTTTGGTGGTGCAAGCTGGTGCAAGGTCGGTGCATATTTTTATGTTTTTAAAAAGTGTTTTCGAAAATACTGGTGGGCTAGGGTTAAGTTGGCCCACCAGTTAAGTTCATCGATGGGCACCGCCCCCTTCCGGTGCAAGCTCTAATTTTTATGGTGCAAGATGGTGCAAGCTTAGTGCAAATAATTCGTATACGTTTGATCGAATTTCACGTCACTGGTGGGCCAACTTAAGAGAGCCGCCCATCCTTGGAAGGGGCCCCTCCAGTGTCCGTAATTACTGTATTCGAATACATAAATCTATAATATCAATCGTAATTTATATTGGATAAATTCCTAGGTAGAAGATTTTGTTTTAAAATTACCAAAAATTCTGCCTGGCAGTTTACGGACGCAGCCTTAAATCGCAATGTTGCATAATTATCGCATATTTAGTCAACGATTGTTAAGAGCTATTAATTAATATAACCGTAGAGCTCAGACGTCTACGCTGAATCAGGGAAATTCAGGCATAGCCTAGTTCCAGGGACAAGAGTAAATACAGCGCGTGAAAAGGGGGCCCAGACTCCTTATCTGCCTATGGGCCCAGGAAGTCCGGCCCTGTACATACGTCTTCAAAATACCCAAGTATGGTGAAAATATCCCTCATTATTTTGAATCCCTTAGGTTTTGAATGGTGATTTGAATTTGATTTCAATTGTCATTGGGATTTATACTCGTAATCTAGATTACGTTGCGTACTATATTGGCTGAAAAATATTTGATTCGAGAAGACATTCGAAAATTAGAGGCAGGGTCGCGTGTTCCCTTCAAGGTTTGACGACTTGATTGATTGATTGTGAGTGCCTAAAAAAAGGAACAAGTTACGCGGATCCCCCAAACGTTTCTCCGTGGAAAATCCAAACTTATTCCAGCAAACCCCGGATTGAGAGACCAATATTAACACTACTTGACATGTTTACTCTTCATTTCCATCCGGGGAAACCTCCTTCGACTCTCGGGAGGACCTTCCACTCTGTCTACCTCGGGCGGCCACCGATACATTATCGGGGATAGAGCGCTGAATAAATTTGCTTTCCTCTTGTCACTTTGCATATGAAGTTCTTCGTTAATTTTCGATGAAAAGTTACATAAGGCGCGTGACTTGGAAGAATTTCGCGGACGTTGGGCTCGGAGTCTGGGTGTTTGCTCCGTCTGAATGTTAGAACTGTGAAGTTCTCGGAAATACTGCTGACTCTGCCCGTCTGGATTCTCGGAAAATTAGAGAGAATCTGAATCGAACGGGTCACACGCCACAGTAGCTAGACAGGCAAAATGAGAAAGTTTGACTTCGTTTAAAATATACGGTAGGGATCGTACGTGTTCTTACTGTTTTTAAATCAGCATTTTCGGGTCGATATTCGATGCCAATAAAATATTAAATATTTTTATAATCTTGCTCAATTTGTTGTACAATCCGAAAATATAAATTTTTCGCTAACTGACACCATGAGGCCAAACGTTCCTTTTACGAAATTTCTGTGAAATTCTTTTGCCAATGCATTTGTTAGGTTGTCATTCTAAAGTTTAGTGAGCCTCGATAAATTATGGTTGATGTCAAGTGCACGAAATATTTAAAATTGGTTCAAATTGTGGCTTCCTCTAGCTCTGTTTATGTAAAACGGTGTCAGGCGTCAGTAGCTATCCGATAATTTTTTTCGGCGGCGGTGATTGGAAACCTTTATCATTAAAAAGTACTCAAATTTCGCGAAAACCATTCGTAACAGACTGGAAGACGGTGGTTAGAGTGAAATCAAATCGAAATTTTTGCTTTTTGAAACGCGTTTTTTAATAGCTTTAAAAAAGGTAAAATATTTCGACGCCGCGCCGTAAAACATCCGCGCGGTGGCTAAGCTCGGGGAACAGTCCACAACCGAGGGGTAAGACACTCTGCGAACTCTTGAAAATATGTACCTTTAACAGTGCTAAATGCACGAACTCGTTGTACAGATTATCTGAGACTGTCTTACCCTTCGTCCGCAACAGCGGAAATAAATTATAGCGTAAATATTTATCGAAGTAACGAATCACGTATCTCGACAAACTTCAATTTTCCCGGTATAGAGGAAGTTAATTCTTTCTGGGGGATATTTGTAGAGCAAAGTGGCTTCGAAAAGGGAAGGCTCTTTGATCAGGTTTGTTGTTTCGGTGACTTAATTTTCGTTCGTTGCTTCCTTTTCCGTCCGGGGGTCTCAGAATGGCTAAAACTCTTAGCGCTGTCAATAGAGGGTTTTACGCCTTTCCCCAGTAGCGCACTTTCTTTTTGATTTGTGGTTTGTTTCGATCGACCTGTGCGGCTTACTATTAATCGATCGACTGCCGTGGCCAGTTTCCAGGTTCATAAAAGGTCGTGGGCGCCGGGGTGGACGCGATTTATGGTGGCGGGGTGGGCGCCATTCGAATAGTGCCCCGGGTCTCCGTGAGACCATCGTACCTTGGCCGCGTTACCAGGGTCTTGGTTTGAGCTCTATCGGATTCCGTCCCGTCGTTTTAAATTGCTCAGAGAAAATGATCTGGGTAGTTTGATATGAGAATGACCAAGTGTTCCCCATTCAACGACCTTTTCTTCCTTCTTTCGTAGAACTGGAAACCAATGAACTTGGGCAAAGGACCCTTTCTATTTTCGAAAAAGTATAGTGGTTATTAAGTCGTTTGATATATAATTAACGAAAAATAACTGAAAGTTTTTTTAATTTTAAATTTGTATGGAACATTCCACGTGCAGGAGGATATTCACTAGTGTAAAATGGAATAACCATGTCTTCAAGGTCATTCAAAAACTCGAACCGTTGGGTTTACGGATTTGGTTCCAATTAGAAAATTGTTGCTCGCCATATTATTAGTTCAATTAACTTGGATTTGACCAAATTTGACAAATCAGAAGCCGAGATACTGAAGATTAATTAATTGAACCTGATTTCTGTAAGGTTGGTTGTCATGACAACAAGTTTTAGAATAATTGAACTGCGCCGTTAAACGAGCTCAAGCATGTATCGTAGCCGACCGTGGCATAATTGAACCGTTGTAAACTATTCAGTATTTATTTTATTTAGTTACATTAAAACTAATCAGATTATTTATTATCAAACACTTAATTCATTAACCTTCAAATTATCGGCTACTGATTTGAAGACATGGTTTAAGGTCATTCAATTTTATACTAGTAAATGTCCGCCTGCACGAGGAATGTTCCATGAAAATTTTTTATTTTAGAAAAAAAGTTTTTCAGTTATTTATAATTTTTCGTCTTTAGTGGACACCCTTTATACAGGGTGTTTCGGAAGGTTGTGCAAACAATAGGACGTGTTATACTTATGGTTATTATGTTACTTATGTTGGAGCGTAAATAGAAAGTAAATTGATCGGTTTTGAAAGAACAGTCTTACTTGAACACTTTATATTGACTACTTGTCGTGAATATGGATATTTCGATTGAAACCTGCAGGGGGATGCTGTTACTGAGTATCATTTGAAATTCGATTAGCATACCCTTTTCTTCACAAAACAAAATATATTTTATGTCCATGGAAAGCTTACCGATTTAAAATAAAGGTCTTCGAAAATAGTATTTCCCCCAAATTTGGACGAAAGTGATGGTATCTTAAAACGGGGTCGTTGAGAAAATGCTCTCGCCAACGCTTACATCCGTTCTTTTTGTCCGAATATATGGTTGCAATTTCGATTTGAAGAGTGAAGAAGGTAATATGATCACATAATGGACTCGATCACCATTAAGTGGGTCGCCAGATGCGTCAGGAATTTTCTTCGGGTGTCCACCTCACAGATTTAGGAATCGTATTAAACTTGTTTTTCTATCCGAATCTTATATCTGATGTACAATATATCCTAATATATCTGTATCCTACTAACGGAAACATATTTAAAGGATAATAGAACTTCGTTGAAAAAGTCTATATAGCAAACTCGTTGAAAATCGGTTTTCTCTTTTCATTTATTTCCCAAAAATGAGATTCTTTCTTTAAAGTATCTCCTTTATTTCTTTGCAGTCTCTGGTTCATGTCCTCAAGAACCGGAAGGTACTTTCTGAGCCGGAAGTACGATACTACATGTTTCAGCTATGCGAAGGAGTCAAGTACATTCACAGTCAAGGAGTCATTCATCGTGACCTCAAACTCGGAAACATGTTCCTATCCGAAGAAATGGAGGTCAAAATTGGCGACTTTGGTCTCGCCACCAAGGTCACCAGCGATGGCAGCAAAAAAGTGTACGTACAGCTCTTTTGAACATTGGTTTCACGCCAGACATTAACAATTGCTCTTACCAATAGCACCGTGTGTGGAACACCAAATTACATAGCTCCCGAAGTATTAAACATGAAAGGGCACGGTTTCGCCGCCGACATTTGGTCCATGGGGTGCATAATGTAAGATTTAAGGCGATTGGTGTAGTAGTACTGTAACGACCAGCGTTTCTGACGTTCTGTTTGTGATGTAGGTACGCCATGCTAGTGGGTATGCCGCCATTCGAGACTCCGACGTTAAACGAAACGTACGTTCGAATAACGAGCAATTCCTACATGATACCGCGCAACGTAACCGAACCCGCGAGAGACCTCATAGAAAAAATGCTCAAAGCCCAACCTTTAGACCGTCCTAGTATCACCGAAATCATGAGACACGCTTTCTTCACCGCTGGTTTCATGCCAAAAACGCTGTCTACCAACTGCTGTACAACTGCTCCCAAACTTCCACTGGGGAACATCATGGCTAAGTACGACCGAAAACCTGACAGAAAATCGAAACGCTTTCGCGGATATTTACTAGACATTTCCCCTTTTGTCTTCCCCAAGGTCTTCGCCAACGGACCCCGAACCTCTCTCAAATGATATGAAGAAAATCACCCATTCTATGTCAACCCTAAGAGTTAATGCTCAACCCAAATTAGAGCCTCCAAAAGTAAGTGTATGACATTTTGTCTGCGATTTCTTAACTAAACGAATTGTTTCTTTTCAGGTCAATTTGCCAAAGTCTACCGAACCAAATGTGCCCAGAATTAGAGAACTCAAGAAAGAACCGACCTTCCAAAGCACGCTCAAACAAAAACTCACGAGTGTTCTATGCCCAGAAAAACGTAAGTTTGTTTCTTCTTGTTAATTTTCGAAACTATTTCGTTAATTAATTTGTCCCTTTAAATTTCGCAGCAAAAAAGATCAAAGGATGCAGTACGGCAGCTTTATACCATATGGTACTCTCCTGCATCGACAGTATGCCTGATGGTATGACTATTTTCGTTCACTATTAAACTAGTGAGAATTCGAACTTTCGAATGTAAAATAATATCTTTTTACTTTTGACAGACGCCGTAAACAATCCAGCTCCACTAACAAATAATCCGCCTCTCTTCGTTTTGAAGTGGATCGACTATTCCAACAAATACGGGTTTGGGTTTCAGCTCTCCGATCACAGTGTTGGAGTTTTGTTTAACGATACATCCAAAATTAGCCTCGCGTCTGATAGATCGTAAGCGGTCTTTTTATTAAAATTTATCCCCAAAAAATGGGCTAATATTGTGTTTTTCCTAAATCGAAATCCAGGCGCATAGAGTTCCATGATCTGTCTTCTAAATGCAACATCCACTCCGTATCGACCATTCCGTCTCACTTAAACGAGAGATACACGTTGCTCAAATACTTTACTCAGTACATGGATGAAAATTTGACCGAAGTAAGTTGAAACACGATCCTTTCGTATATTAATTGTTTGATATTCATAAATTGTTTGTTTCAGGGAGGAGATTTCCACCAAGCCGACTTAGTTAAACGAAAGGGCACAATTCCATTTATGAAAAGATGGGTTCGCACTTCCAGAGCCATCATTATGCAACTAAGCAATGGAACCTTACAAGTACATCCCTTTTTCTTATAATTAGAATTCAAACTCCGTGAACAACCATGTTTGCTATAATCATAAGACAAAAATGTTGAGAAGACATTTATTGAATCTCAAATCGTGTTACTTTCGCAAGATACGCTTTTGCGGTGGTACCTCAAGTTTGACAAGTACGGTCTTCTCCACGATTTTGTCTTATTTCATTTGGTTCGATCGTTGGGGGTTTCGTGTCTTATGTTATAACCATAAACGTGATTATTTGTAGATTAACTTCTTCAAGGATCACACTAAGATAGTTTTAAGTTGCGAAAAATCTGATGGGCTCGTCACTTACATCAACGAGGAACGTCATTCGACAACTTTCTCCCTGGATGACGTTAGCAAGCACGGTTGCGAATTGAGCATTCGTACTAGAATGCAGTATGCCCTCTCAGTATTGAACGAATTCTCGGAATTGGAAGGAGAAGAGTGATGATTATCTCCGTGTAAATATTTACATTCAATTTCGCGACCAAATCGACACTTTGTATATAGCCTTTTCTGGCTTTATCCCAAAAAGTTGATGATTTCATCAGCGATCTCAAAGTTTGCAACTGTGATCATTTACCAAATACGTGTTCTCTTTAAACTCTTTGAAAGAACTTAGTCACCAAAAAACTCAACTCCAAAACTGACTGCCTGACTCGTGTAGATGAACTCATCATTTGTACCGCCTACTCTATTTGTGCTGTTTAATTTTGTATACATTTTTTGCTCAACAGTGTTTAAAAGTGCCAAGTCCCACCCCCAAAATACTGTGATACTAAGAGCTATCTTTTGATTTTCCCTTACAAAAAAGTCTTATATAATTTGCTGAAAAAAACGTGTTCACAAAAAAATGCGTTCAACTTTCTTTTTGTTTGTCTATTCATATTTTGTTATCAATTGAACCCCTCGCGAAGAAAGCGATGGAGTTTTCCAAAATCAAATATAATTTTTGTACTTGTTGTATAAAAATGTACATAATAGTCATAAACAAGAAAAATTAACTTTTTGTCCCATGGTGAAGGTTTGTATAATCGTTTATCCTCATCTGAAAGAATAAACATAATTTATATAAAAAGCTTAGTAGCGTTTATTTATTAGGAGACAAATTTCTTTCAGCTGTTCAATTATGGAGCTCTTATTTGAAGTTGGCCGTTATACGACGTCTGGTCAAAAATGTACTAATCTGAATGCATTTTTGGTGCGGTCTATTGAATTAATTAAGTTGCAGTTAAAATGATATGCCCTTATGGTTTTTAGGAGATAAAAATCTTCCTTTAAATTGACAATGGCACTGAATAACGATTTAATACATACGTCATTAATATTTATATATTTACAATTATGGTTTGTTTCCCGAAAGATGTATTAAAGAAATATTATTGGTTGTTCAAAAGGCAGGCCCGTACATGGGGGGGGGGGCGCCAGGGGATGCTCAGCGCCCCCAAATGAGTACTTGAGCATCGCCAATCCGACCGACCCAAAATATTTGTATATTAATCAAAAAGGAAAATTACTTTTACTAGCGAGCTGGTATCAGTATATATTTGAAACCATTTTACTATAGTTTTTGAAAATTGCTTTCGCGCGTCTCACTGCACCAGAAAAACTTTTCAATTGTAGAAATATTGAACCAGCTTATCAAAAATGTTTTGACGGATATTTTAGGGCTACAACCGGATTAGTATATTTACTAAATTCATAGGTGCGGAGATAAAAATTACTCAAGGCATTGGCACCCCAAAAAGAATTTGAGCACCCCCGAGTTTTGGCGGCTGTGTACGGGCCTGTCAAAAGGTATAAATACCCCGAATAACGAAACTCTCGAAGTAGATAATTTAAAATATGCGCCTTTCTCTTAATAACGGCATTAAAATGCTTATAATGGTAAGCTATTGCCATCTATTGAAATCTGGAAAGACTAAAGCTACGTTCTTACGTTAGCGGTATCCTAGAGGAATAGCACGTCGGTATTAAACGATTTATCACACAACTCGTTCGTAACGTTTTGAATCGATATCAAGGCTTAAGAGAATTATAAAATGTATGTAGGCTAGTCAAATACTAGAAAAGTGAGAAGCGTATACTCGAAATTTAAAATGGGGGGGGGGGGGGCAGAATAACGTGGGAGAGTGAGATAGGTGTATATATAGCGAGAAGCCTTCACACCAGGCGCGCAATTCACAAACGTTTACCCGGAAAGGGAGCCGCGGGACACAATATTCAGCCTGGGCGTACAAAAATACAGATGGGGGCACAGAAAAGTAAACAATTTAACAACAAATTAAGTTCGAATCATAGAGATAGAAAAAAAATAGAGGCACTATTGTATCTGGCGAAGTTGACCGCGAGTGCCGACCCCCTTTTCGCCCAAGATAGGAAGCCATGAGATGGGCAGATTACGTGGCGCCGTCGACGCGCGGTGAAATGAAATACATTATGACTTTTTGAAAATCAACTGTCATTTGATATAAACAAAGGAAGGATTGATGGCGTTGCAAATTCTGCCCATCTCCGCTTTAATGTCTGTAGAAGAAAACGTCGGCACTTACGGTGCTTGGGGTAGACAAATAAAACATGCTGAGTATCTTCCCGTGCCCCACAGTGAGGGCAAGAGTCTGTGGGGCTTAAACGAAATCGACTGAGGGTAGAATTGGTGGGGAGCCATCCACACCCGAGCCGCGCTAGTAGAGTGTCGTCACGCCGCGAGAGTTTAACGGTTAAGACATCCCTAGAACTGGGGAATGGCTTCGCTTCGCGTAGGGGCCATGAACCCGGAATAGACTGTCATTGCTGTGTCCACGCGGAGAGGACCGACCACGCACAGGCACCCTTTAATTCCGCAAGAGTAGAAGGTAGAAGGAAGTCTACCTTCGAAGTTCGAATCAACCGAGTAACAGTTCTATAGGAACTCCAACGTGAGCCGGACACCACAAGAAGGTAATTGAGATAGTGTACCGATCGCATAAATTATGAATAAGCGTAACCACCGCGTCAAGAGATCGCTGACATAGTTGTGTGTGAGCACTTTGTGAGTCTGAAAAAATCACTACAGCTCCTTTAAGATGCGTGAACGCGCATGAGAGGGCCATTTGGATCACGAAGAGTTCTCTCCTATTAATAGGATGAACCGAGGGGCTGATCACTCCGCCTAATCGGTGTACAGAGCCGTACCTTTGACTGTACAAATGGGACTACGCGTAATCTTTGAAGTCCCTGCCTTTGGCAGTGCTAATCTAAGCGTAATCCGGTGTACAGACTTTCTAAGAGTGGTTAGCCCCTCGGTCACAGAGCTCCACAACACTGGCAACCAATTAGGTGATTAACACCGAAAGATCGCTAGCCGTCAGGGAAACCGGTGCCGCTACGGAACTAGTAGCCGAAACGCCGGATTCCGATGGAACGGAACGATGCGGAGTAGGACTCCTACGACGGGCTGCAGCTTGGGCATACGACTTCTGGCGGACGATCAGCCTGGGCCTCCCGAAATGTGACGTCTTCCGTCTTGCGAACTTGAAGACCCTTAAGTTCGCGATGAAGCCTGGGACATTCCGCTGACTTCGAAGCATGAGCGCCTTTGCAATTAACACAAAAGGCCTTGGCTGTGCATCATCTGTCGGGATCAAAAGCATGATCCTTGCCACACGTAGCACAAACCTCATGTGTCACCTTTGACCGGCAGTTGGCCGCTATATGACCGTAATGTCGCCACTTGTAACACTGAATGGGGTGCGTTGTATAGTCCATAACGGCAAAACTAATGCTGTAGAGAAGCACCTTTTTGGGAATCTTGTCGTTTGGGAACCCAATGACATACGTATTAGTGCGCCCCCTAGCCTACGAACGGACTTAAAATCCACATCAGCGGCGTTAGAGCATCACGTGGATGATTCGCCGAAGAGCCACCTCAGACCCCTCAGAGACCCCTACAACTTCGAAACGGAAGTCACCAAAAGCCTTTGCCGAACGAATAGCCGCCTCTTGTACAGCTGATGCCGGGTAAACAAGAATATCCCCTTGAAGGAGGGGCCGAAAATTAACCCCTTCTCCAAAACTCCGTAGTGCGAGCTCCTGCAGGGCTCTTCTACGTGCATAGGTCTAAGAATTTTGCGGCCGCCTGATTCCCATTGCGTTCGGCCGATTAAAATATCACTTAAAGAGATAGCGCTAGTGCTTGCTATTATTATTTTGAAATATCACTTAAAGGGATGGTGCTAGTGCTTGCTATTATTATTTTGAAATACACTTAAAGAGATGGCGCTAGTGCTTGCTATTATTATTTTGAAATATCACTTAAACTCGCGATTCAACGATATTTAACAAGTTCCCCAGTATTTATGAGGGGTGCTGTTAAACGATATTTACGCGCGTAGCTGCACACCAAGGCACAGTGTTTCGAAAAGCCCAAAATGCGGCAGAAATTAAAAAAATTACCAGACACATATAATATTTACATATTTATAACCAGGAAGTAAACAGGAGTAACGCAGCACCAAAATTTTAATGCTGCGCCCCCTAGCGACGAAGTTAGCTTCCCCATAGGAACACAGGGTTACCGTTGGTGAAATTCGATAGCCCTTAAAGAGTTTAGAGAGTTGACAAAAATTCACCGTCGTAAGTCTTACCATACAGGGTGTCCACTAAAAAACGATCCAGGGCGAATATCTCAGAAACCGTTTTCTCTAGGAATTTAAATTTTTTATGTTACGTAGCACGTAACCATGTATTCAAGGTCACCCAAAAACTATCTCGAGAACCGTAAGTGTTAGAAGGTTGGTTCCAATTAGAAAAGTGTTCCCCGTCACGTTTTATGCCTACATAGCGTGAACATGATCGAATTCGACCAATAGTAAGTCGAGAAAATGTTTACCAAAATCACAAAGGTCGTAAAAGGGAAAATTGCAAGACAGCGCTAATAACTCCAAAACAAGTCGTGCTACATTATCGAAATTTGCTAGACAATCGCATCATGGTAGGATATTTTAATATTTGGAAAATTGTATGACCTTGAACCATGTCTTCAAGGTCATACTAAAATTATCTCGAGAACCATTAGGTTTAGATCAAAAATTCCAATTAGAAAGTTGTTCTTCGTCACATTTTAAGTATTAATAACTTTAAATTATAATTTCTAATTGGAATTTTTGATCTAAACCTAATGGTTCTCGAGATAATTTTAGTATGACCTTGAAGATATGGTTCAAGGTCATACAATTTTCCAAATATTAAAATATCCTACCATGATGCGCTTGTCTAGCAAATTTCGATAATGTAACACGCCTTGTTTTGGAGTTATTAGCACTGTCTTGCAATTTTCCTTTTTACGACCTTTGTGATTTTGGTAAACATTTTCTCGACTTACTATTGGTCGAATTCGATCATGTTCACGCTATGTAGGCATAAAACGTGACGGGGAACACTTTTCTAATTGGAACCAACCTTCTAACACTTACGGTTCTCGAGATAGTTTTTGAATGACTTTGAAGACAGGGTTCAAGGTCATCGCGGTTATCATTCTTCTTTGGCCCCCTGCACGTGCTAACTAACACAAAATTTTTAAATTCCTAGAGAAAACAGTTTCTGAGATATTCGCCCTGGATCGTTTTTTAGTGGACACCCTGTATACTAATAAAATTAAGTTTTAGGGTTGGAAAAGTCCATTTTAGAGCATGTTCACCCGAGATTTCTTCCGAAACACGCAAGTGGATACCCAATATTTTTCGAACGTTTTCTAGTAAACGTTTCATTATATCCATTCCATAAATATTTCCGGTTTCCCTTCGCGACCGTGAAGAAAGTTGAGTTTTAATATTTAGAAATTAGTAATAAAATTCCTAGCCAAAATTTGGCTAAAACGAATAACAGAAGAAAAGCCCTACCGTTATGCTAATTAGTATTACCCTAGCTTATACTAATTTGCAAAAATTATATTATAGAAAACAGTTTAATCAGGCAAAACATCACTTGATAATATACAAAAATTATGTTAACAAATATCTTAATTGCTTATTTTTTTAAATATATGAAGCAAACATAGCTATTCAATATTTTCAGTTGCTAAACGCATATTTTTCAGAAAATATTTGTCGTTTTCATTACACAATTCTATCTCGTGTTCAGAATTATTTAAACTGACTGGATAACAAACACAACAGACTCAACAAACACAACAGACGCAACAAACTCAACAGACGCAACAAACTCAACACCCACAACCGTCATTACATAAACTCAACATTCACACCCTACACATAAACATTACAATAACGAAATATCCAATCAAACTGAGTTAAAACCGTCGCGACGGTGAGCGTTAACGAAAAAAAACCATCCAAACCAAACCTAATCGCAAATTAAACGCTCACCGTCACACGGTGGTTTGGCAAATCCTTCGAGAAACTGCGAACGCAGCAATTTCGAGAAACTGCGTACGCAATGATTAACCTTTGCACGGATAATGCTAACGCGTTCGCACGACAGACACACAGACAGACAGACAAGGTGATTGTATAACCCCTCCTAGGGGACTTTGTCCCCTCGGAGAGGTAAAAATTCAGGAAGTGTAATGCAATTTTACTATATTGCAATAAAAAAATGATTTATAGCGTTGATAACAGATTAGAACCTCATCAAAAAAGCGGTCAGAATATTACGCGATTTTGGCTTTCAGCCAACGATATTTACATTTAATTGACATCTGCCAAATCGTATTACCCAAATTGGTATGCATAAGTTGCTTTACCCACTGATGAAATTTATAGCCAAATATGGCGGTTTCAGCCTAGATTTACAGTAATATTCTACAAAACTTCCAAGTCAACTTTCTTCAACGGTCGCGAAGGGAAACCGGAAATATTAATAGAATGGATATAATGGAACGTTTACTAGAAAACGTTCGAAAAATATTGGGTATCCACTTGCGTGTTTCGGAAGAAATCTCGGGTGAACATGCTCTAAAATGGACTTTTCCAACCCTAAAACTTAATTTTATTAGTATATGGTAAGACTTACGACGGTGAATTTCTGTCAACTCTCTAAACTCTATAAGGGCTATCGAATTTCACCAACGTTAACCCTGTGTTCCTATGGGGAAGCTAACTTCGTCGCTAGGGGGCGCAGCATTAAAATCTTGGTGCTGCGTTACTCCTGTTTACTTCCTGGTTATAAATATGTAAGTATTATATGTGTCTGGTAATTTTTTAATTTCTGCCGCATTTTGGGCTTTTCGAAACACTGTGCAAGGCAAGCCGCTTAGGGCGGCCTTGACCCTTCTGGGTATCTATGGGGAACCTATCTAGAAAAAGATTACAGTCAAGAAATTAGTCAGCTCTAAAATTATGGAACTAAATCGGGAAACTGATGTCAAAATACGGGATACCGGTGTCGGAGCGAGTAATTGGTTTTGGTAACTCAAGATTCCGCGATCGTAAACGAGAAAAACTACCTCCCTTGAAGGACAGAGTAGGTTTGATCAGTCAACCATCCGGGAATTGGTCATGTCACACTCCGCTCTTCTGAACTCGATTTCTACCTCCGTCATTCGACGTACTCAAAGATTGACGTGACAATTCCCACTCTCTTTTTTCGTGGACGACATATTTACCGCTGCCGAATCCCCCAATAAACTGCCAGATCTTCTGAACATATGCGGGCAGTACGCTCTCGACTATGGTCTTGAATTTAACGCTCCAAAGTGTGAAACAATGTACCGGCATGTGGTCAGAATTTATATACCGGATGCTCCAAGTGCAAAGCAACCTACTACACCGGTGGTCTTTCATCAGAATGCCCTACGACAGCGTCCACAAGCCCGGGCAGGTGACAAATCCAGCATGGGTAGTAGCACCCTTCTTCACTCATCCCGACAAAAGACGCAGCAATGGGGCGACCAGCTTCTACTACGCGCACAGTTGTGGGATAGAGAGTGGATGATATAGCAACTCTAGCTGACACCCTAACTACGTAGGTAGAGAGCCATACCCTTCAGAAAGAGCTCCTAAAGGAGAACGACGGGCACACAGTGGTCCACATAACCCGGCACAGCTGGCACCCGATTTCCCGATGTGCTCCAAAAGGCCGGGAAATAGGACCACTGCGCCTCATACGGAGACCCGCCGCCCCACAGCAGACTACCCAATCCCCCGAGGCAACCAGTTTGCCAGGATCCTCTCGGTTAGCCTGAGCCCAAACTCAGTTTACAGCCCATACCTGACCGAAGTCGGAGGTGGAGATAGGACCTTTTGATCAGAGCTATCATCTCCCAGTGCACCACCGCCTTTATGGGTTAGAAGAGCCGGACTCCGACTCCGTGGTAAAGCTACAGTGAGGGTCGGACACTTGCCATTATTTTGTACGGGATTTCGGGATTTCGTAGAGATTTTGGCGATTTTATCATTACCTTTGGAAGTGATTTTGGGATTTCAATGTTAATTTACCATAGAGAGAGTTAAAAGATTTTGCGATTTTAGACAAAGTTTCCGACCCCTCGGCTACCAGTTATTGTGCACTCCAACCCGTTAAGGGCCAAAATGTACCGGGAAAGGAAACAACAGACTACTTGCGAATAACAATATTAGAGAAGACCAATATCTCCGGAACCATGAAGATAAAGTGCGAAGACGCACCGCGACTTGAATAGGAGCCGACAAACACCAGGGAGCTCACTCCTACAACACGTATACAGGTACTCGAACCCTTTGGAAGTCAATTTCCGGCCCTAGCTTAGCCTACGGCAAAGAAGTCCGCCGCTTCTCCCCAGACATCCTGACGGCGTGGGATCATAATGAAGTTGGAAAATTAGCGTTGGGTATGGTCAACCTTACAAGAAAGGGAAGCGAAGAGTAAACTCCGGTATCTCGGACGACTTCGCTACATGGATAGCACTCGGGTGGCGTACAGTGTCTATCAATATGTTCATATGATGGGTCTTCGTGCAAAGTGGGTAACACGCACCACTTATCTGTTTGGCTAAACCAATTCAAGAATGTGCGTTGGACTCCTTTTGGAAGAGGGAGGTGGCCTCCCATAATAGTTTGGAGTGGTACCTCTCCCATCACTCGAACATTTTCTCAGAATGATCGTTCTTCTTAGCGAGGACAGGCGCGCTACCAACTGCCAGTCGTCACACGGATGTTTTGGATAAATTTGGGGCAATCTAAGCCTTCCAAAATAGATCCATTCAAATACGTTGTGCTTCCTTTTTCATATATGTATATAATGTAAATAATATTTTGGTTGTTTTAACTGTTTTTTTCTATCATTTTATTTCATTTAAGTGTAATATTGTACCATAATATTATGTATATACACTCATACTTTGTACCTGAGACATTTAAAATGTAAACCTCCCTGTTCCAAAATGGAGAAATTGTTTGGAAGGTAAATAAAACATTCATTTTTGAACTAATTTTCGAACTTACAATTTTTGTTCTTAGAGAAATGACTTGTTGGAAAACGCATTATTTTAGGTTTTTGCATAATTTTCAAACCAAAACCGCATTAATGTGTTTATTTTCTTTAAAAGTCAAATCAAAACGCATTTTTTTCGCGTTTTAAGACATGGTTTTAATGATATTTCTGAAATATAGTTTGGCTTGTAAATTGTTTAGTACCAGAATATAATTTGAGTTGAAAAATCCAAGATCTTAAGGCAAAGAAAGTTTGAATTTCGCGGGTTTTCTCCATATTTTGGTTTTGGTCGTTAATGCTTTTGTGCTTTGCACGGCAGCCTAGCCTTATGTGGTCTTAGACTTACGACGTTAGTTAATATGTTCAAGATCCTGAACATATACAAATTCAATACAAATCTGCCGGTGATCCAGTCACGCGTAAAATTTCCAAGAAGATCGCGCTAGGTCATTGTATCACGGATATCAAACGCTAAGCGTTCTTTTATTGCACTGCAGTCACTTGGAATTCCCTTAAAGGTTCTATCAATGGGGCTTCTATATATGGCTCAATTTAAAGAACTTTTAAAGAAATATTTCAATTTAATAAAAAGTTTAAATTTAAAGAATTTGTTTCACCTATTTTTATTATTTCGGTTCTTTTTCTATTAATTTTCTGAATATGACTGTATTTGGAATTGAATTGCTCCAAAAATACTAGCAAAAAAACCTCAGCAGAGCACTTGAAATTAAAAGAAACGATAAAGCTGTATGTTACGCTCACATGTATTTCATAATCAAACCCAAATACACCAAGAATTAACTGTAGAGGGCGTGTTCGGGAGTCGTGGTTTCGCGAAACAAATCTGAAATTTCAAGTCGGTGCACTCCAATACAGTGTTGCCAATGTGTGGGATAAAGGGATTTTTAAGTGAAAATCATTGATTTGGTGGGATTTTTGGCCTGTATTTTTGAAAAAGCACTATTTCCAGAAATTCATAAACCGGAAATATCAGACTTCTATAATCACAATAACCATAATATTAAATCTCTTGCAATTTTAAAAATACTGCTCATTTAAGCGTACGTTTCAATCAAAGAAGATAGTAAAATGACTTAACAAAACATTTCCTATATATTTTTTTATAAAAATTATTAGTAATTTTTATTTAATTTTTTTCCCGCGCTGGCCTACGAAACTTGAAAATATATGGCATGTTTTCCGCTGAGATTTGGGAGGGGGCGTGGCTAAAAACGTGTAGGGGGTTTGGCTTGAAATTTTGGAACTGGACTGTGGGATTTTCACTCGTCAAACATTGGCAACACTGCTCCAATAGTGTATTTTCCCTATAGCTATAATTAGGAGCAATAGCTTTCGGTCGCACTTTAAAAATTAATTTTTCCAATTTTCCCTTCATTCCCGCCGCAACATGTTAAAACCAAAAAGGTCCGGAATTTTTTTAACTTTCTAATCAATTTATTCCATATACTTTATTTTGAAGGTCACTAAAACTAAAGTACTCAATTCTGATTATGTTAATTTTGTCTGCTACCGACAAATCAAAAAGTAATAAGAACGTTTATTTTTGTAAATAAACATCAAAACATAAGCAAACGATGCAAAAATTATACTAAAATGCAAGTATCATTATTAAATGAATCCCCATTTACGAATAACGATGAGGCAAAACTAATAGCGTCTGCTTTAGCCACTACCTATCTAGGTTTCAAGGACGAACCAAAGGGAGCGTAGCGACAGTTTTCGGTCGCGAATACTTTTTGGTCTTTCAACCATGTTTTAACCTAACAGAACAGTAAATCGTGACCATAGATATAAGAAATGTATATAAAGGTCTAGATAAATTTCGGGGCGTCTAAGCTAGGAATATGATAAAATACGGAATTGACACCTAGCAGACACCGAGGAAGGTACGTGACCAAGAGCGCGAGCTCTCTTATCATTTTAGTACTAAGTGCTTGACCTTTCCGCAGGCCGTAGTCTTTAGACACCATCTGTTGGTGGCTTTTAGCATAATTTTTAAGCAGGAGACAAGGGCTCTCGCGGCAGTAGCACGAGCTTTCTTACCGATAGATAGCGTCTTATAAGGATAGCCTGCAGAAATTACGCGTTTCTGCTAGCTGTCACCTCCGTATTAACTCCTTTTGAAAAATTTTATCTAGACCTTTATATACGTTTCATATATCTATGATCGTGACAGGTGTGGTCACGGGTCCGGATTCTTTAGCAACAGCGATATTTTGTGGACCATTTCTGGGTAATAAGCTTTATATGAGACTGGCAATCGTGAATGAAGTATCAAGTATGGCAATTTTGCAGACGACGTTCACGAGCTAAATTTGGAGCAAGCCATTCCTATTTAAAAGTTTTTGTAGCCTTTAGTCTTTGAAGACCCTTGTTTAATTTTGGGCTCTGCATTTTATAGTTTCAAGTTCAACTGTTTCGTGGATAGTGTAAGTATTTCGGTGAGAAGTCATTTAGTAGAAAAATATTACCGAAATGAAAAATACCTAGTAAAGTGACAATCGTTTGAAACTACCACTACATATTTATCTGATTTTTTTGCCATCAAATGTAGTGGTATTATCATGTGAAATTGAATTTTGAAATCGCACCACTGCAAGTCACTCAGCAAGAAACCTTTAATTTAAAAGCATATACTTTGTATATTGGTATTTTTATTGAGCCTAAACATTTAATTACTAGTTGAGATAATTTGTTTTTGTTAACTTAGTAGGTAATAAACAATTTCTATTTGGTAATTTTGGCAGGCAAAAGTAGTAGTATTATTTACATGGGCCCTAATTTTCAGGAGCTCTATTTTCAGCGCTTGTTTAAATATAACAATATAGATAGGGCCTCAAGTGGTTTAAACGAGCGAATGCCAAATGTAAAAACTTTGCTGGCACTCAATGAAGTGGATCTTCCTTATCCGTGATGAATGAAATAATTAATATTTACTAGATTTACCTTCGGAACTGTATCCCAAATTGATCCTAAATTGTAAATTTCCATCTGTGGTCTGAGATGTTTAAGGTTATAGCAAAGATAATTTAAACTCGTACCCTAGATTCGAAATCACTCTCTCGTGCGTTGCCGATAGCGTTTACCCCCTTCCCGCCGGAACTCAGAAAAAATTCGCTCCATGGTTTGCGCCTTACAGCAACCGATGGAGCCCGATTTTTCTGAGGTCACGTACCGGAAAAGGGTAAACACTTCGTAACAAACCCGTAAATGGGAAAGCTCTCAGTATTCCAATCTAGGGTTCGAGTTTAAATTATCTTTGGTTATAGCAAGTGTATGGGAGCTTCTATCCGCAAAATTATGCATGTCAATCAGCACGCGAGGAATATATACATCGTTTTGCAAAATTTATTGATATATTCTTTACAAGTTGATTGCCATACTTAATTATTAATATTAGTCGTTGGTTTCTTAAAAGATCAGGGCCACCGAGAGCAGGCCTGATCTCCGGTAAATTATAATTCCGGGCCCCAAGAGAAAAGTTACTACTGGAGAAAGGTATGCTCTTTTGGAGAGAAACCTGGGAGAAGTATACCTTGTTTGTTCAACAATGGGCCCTAGTAATTTGTACCGGCTTCCCCCCTCTTTTGTTGAGCCTGTAAAAAATGTTATTAATACTGGTTTACTTCTCTACTGGGTATACAACTTCGTATATTGATAATTTCTTGCCTTTTAGGTTAAACACTACAAAAATGAGTAGTGCCAGTAGCGGAAATCAGGATGGAGGTGCGGAAAACAAAGCGGATCAGGAAAAGAATGTGGATTCGGGAAGTTTGCCAGTGATGGAAAACGTTGTGGATTTGGATAGTCCTGTTGATTTAGGAAAGAAAACTGCAGAAGGTAATTTAAAAACTGGTGGTATTTGCTGAAAGAAACCAATTCTATTGGAAAAATAGTTGTCAGAAGTGTTTATTTTAAGAAAGGGAAGGATTTACATTCTTTCTAGTCATGAGATTTAAAAATTCCCCAAAGCTATGGTTAATGGTTTACAATGTTCAATATATTATCAGAAATTTAAAGGTATTTGTTTATACCAAATTTTGAATTAGACATAAATAGTTTTTAGGAAACTTTCAAGCAAGAAAAACAATTTAGCTGTTGGTTTAATGTAATAAACAACTTAAATAAGAATAAATTGAAGCTCTTGATGTGCCTTAATTGATACTGGAATGATACGGTTAGTAAAGCATAATAGAGTTCTTAAATTGTTTTGAAAAATAGCTTATTCAGAGAAATTTATAGAGTATTTTTAGTCCAGAACCGCTAAGTGGCAAGGAAACAATTGTTTTAGGGTGAAACTTTAAAATATTTTTTATATTGAGAATGCTAATAGTTCTAACGACATTAAAGCGGTATATTTAGATTCAAAGTTAAGATGGTACAATTTTTTTCGGGTTGCGTAAGTGCACTCTGTTTGTATTGGCACTGCAGAATGTTTGCTTATTTTGTTCGATACCATATTTTCTTTTCAATTTATATCAAAATATACGAAGCTTTCATGGCCCCAAAGTACAGCCTGTAATTGATCTTTCCTTGAGCTTTTTCTTACACCATATTTATCATACATACACATACAATAACTATGAATTTATCCATACGATAACTATGAATATATGCGTATGATAACTATGAATATATCCGTACGATAACTATGAATTTAATCCATACGATAACTATGAAATTTAATCCATACGCGAACTAAAAGTAAAAAAATTGGTAAAACTATTTTTGTTTTTCACAATTTAAAAAAAAAACTGTGCAAAATAAAAAACCGTTGTTTTATCAATTTTTATCTTGTAATTTTATGCAGAAGTAGCCCCAACCAATTTTATTGTTTATTCATACGATAACTACTTAAATGTACTAAAAAATTTAACAAGGGCTAAATTAAAAAAAAAATTGGATATCAAATTTGAAATTACTCAATCATCGACAATGTGTCGATGACTCGATATTCCATTTGAAAATCTATTCTCAAATAAAAGCTACCGTTACGCCCTCTTTTGGTTGCTATCAAAAATTAGATCGGTAGCCCGCCCCCCCTGCCCAATTACGCCTATAGGCCTTTATTAAAAGGTGGGTAAAAATGTCGACCCTCGCAGCAATATTTGAATTTATATGAAAACGAATTTCCTGTCTCGCGTAGTTTCGTGTTTTCGGTTTAAAATCGTCTGCGTTTCAGACGTCGTGTAACGAAATAGCAGTTTCTTATTGGTCTTACACATAAATTTAAATTTTGCTGGGAGGGTCGCCATTTTTACCCACCTTTTAATAAGGGCCTATTATAGTAGCGTGGCCCACTTCCTCTTGCTCCCATATAGGGTATGGAGTCTGGACAAGAGAAGGAACTTTTAACTTCTTCATTGGTGTTGTTCACAAATTACGTAACACTAAAAAATAACTTTTGCGACACACCGCCCTCCTAAATTACTTACTTATTCATACCTATACTGGAATGAATTAATTTTTAGGTGCAACTAGCGATCACAAACATTCAAACACTGGTTGGTTGTTCGAAGAGGAAAAGGAAGAGAAAAAGTCTGATAGCAAGACATTTTTTTTCGGCGTTGATAGCGATTCGGAAGATGACGAGGATTACCATTTGTATAATGATTTCGACGATGATTACGACGATTACGATGACGGAGACGACTACGATGGTGATGAATGGCGATGATGGACGGGAAAAGTTGCTGGTTTTTTTTGGTGCGAGCCGTCTAAAATTTTCGGTTAAATACTTGCGACAGATCTATTTTCCCGCGGGAAGGTAGCGGTGGCAGAGTTTTGAAGTTTTCCCGCTGTTTGCGAGCAGAAAATTATCCTTTTTGTCTTAAAGCGGTCACCATTTGACCTATTTCGACCAAGGTTTTACAAATTTTATGATTTATTATCGCGAAATTACAAACATTGGCAACAATTTTCACTGAATAGCACTTTTCATTTAGTGTCTGTTTTTAATTGTCGCTCTACGTTGAACGACTGAATTGTTGGGTAATATTAATGTTACGCGCCCGCGAGAAAACCGGCAACTTTTTTCACCAATTAAGCAGCGCGCATCGACATTCCATTAATTTATTTTGAACGTAGATTACGAAGGTTACGGGTCGGAGATGGACCTCGAAGATTTACTCCTAATGGACGAACTTGATCGGCGCGCGATGTTTTTCAAAGAACTCAGCTCGGACAATGGCATTACCGGCGCGAAGAACAGCGTCAAACGAGAAGCGCCATCCGAAAAAGAGCTGCGGAAATCGCGACATTGCAACAAGATTTTGTCCAAACTCTCCGCGGATCAGTTGGAGGGAGTCTTTTGCGACGTCGTATTTGTGATAGAGGGGCGGCGTTTCCCGGCCCACAAGGGAATTTTAAAAGCTCTAGGCTCGTACTTCGAGGCCATGTTCAGCGGGAAGTTCAACGAGAGCTCTGAGCAAGAAATCACCATCGGCAACGTGAGCGAAGAAATATTTCAATTTATCATCGACTTCGCGTACGGGCGAGATCTTTCACTGACGCAAGACGAAGTCTTCCAAACGTTCTTGGCGGCTGAAATGTTGTGTATGGACGACCTTGTCGAAGAGTGTAAAAGGCTGCTGCGAGAACAGTGGAACGCGTCGGAGTTGCTCGAAGGGGAACCTCGAAAATTTATCGAAGAGTGTACCAAAGTCCTTCTGTACGCCGAGAATATGAAATTGACGGAATTTAGCGGCCAAGTGTTGACGGACATAAAGGCGGAAGTTGAAAAGAAAAGCGACAGGAAGGATATCCTGTTGATGATGTCTCCGAACATTTTGTTTCCGTTGGTCAGCCAGTATTTCAAGTGGGACTCTACCAAAGAAACCGAGAAAGTGACCTTTCTAACCGAATGGTTGCGAAAGGAGCCCAACGAAAGACTGGCGCACGCCAAAGAGATGTTTCAACTTCTGAAGCTGGAGTTGGTCGAGCCGGACGCGCTCGATACGTTCGTTAACGACATCGCGCAACTTTTTGATGAGCATTCTAGCGGCGAAAGCAAAGAGGAATTTGCCGCAACCGTTCGAAAGGTCAAGGCTAACCACGAAGCGGAATCGCGGGACTCGAAAGTCAAGGTCAAAATATGTCTCTTCAGTCAGAATCCGCACACTTTGGAGTGCGACGTCAGGTTGTTTCAAGCGAGCGAAAGTGGCGAGGAAAGGTGGCTGCGCAAAACTTTCAATCTCGACGTGGTCATTATGGAAAGCGTGGAGGTGAATGATCAGCTAGTCTTATTTCATCGCGACACTTTTTACATTGTCTCCTTGAAAGTGCTCGATCAAAAACCCGTTCGTAAGAAATCGTACGGATTGCGTCGATTTAGCGGCTACGTGGCTTGCGCCCAGAACCGGCAGATCATCATCGCCGGAAGAAAGACGAAGAATGGAGAGGACCTGGGCATCACCGTCAACGCCCTTCACTACTGGAAAAGCAAACCGGTCTTGGTGCATCTCTTCAGCTTTCCATGCAGTAACCTTTATTCGTGCAAGCACGCCATGGCTCTGACCATTTCGGGAAATTCGTTTTACGTGTTGGTCCGGGATCTGAAGCAAAGGGGCAGCTGTACGACGGGGGCCCTCTTAGTCAATCAAAATCGGGCCATGACCACTTATCCCTTCATTGGTCTTCAACATTCCAAGTTGAACGAGGGAAAGTATTTGTACCACCGAGTTTTTCTTCGTTACGTTGAGAATGAGAAAATATTTCTTATCGATCAATATGACTCTTTATTCTCGGGTATTTGTATAAAATTAGATAAATCGAAACAAACCAACAGAGCTTTTTCCGCTTCAAAAATATCGGATGAACTGCCCAAAAATGAAACCGAAAATGTTCCCGGTGAATGGATCGGATCGGTGAAAGGCAATTTAATCGCCAATTGCAAAATGTCTTCGGACGAATCGGGTCACTCTCATCTGCTTTTGGTCGCGCAAGGAACGAACTTCGCTTTGTTTTCCCTCAAGTCTTTACGAGAGTTTAAATTCCACAGGTTGTTGCCCAAGTTCGAATCGACCGCGCCGGAGATTGACTTACCAAATACCAACGTTTTCTTAAAAATTGTTTCTTAAAAATTTTCACTAACGAGATGTT
This sequence comes from Leiobunum rupestre, assembly GCF_980474605.1. Taxonomy (NCBI): domain Eukaryota; kingdom Metazoa; phylum Arthropoda; class Arachnida; order Opiliones; family Sclerosomatidae; genus Leiobunum; species Leiobunum rupestre. The sequence continues at coordinate 36,814,389 of NC_143387.1, forward strand.
TCAAGTTTGTAAAGTTCTATCGCCTTAACATTTTCATTAAAAATAGCATTTCTACAATCTTGTTTTTTTTCATGAAATACCGCGTTTGTTAACATTGGGGAAAGGGGACCCTATGAAAAACACTACTTTATTTTATTTTATCTATTACATATATGTAGATTATGGCATAGCATTGTCCCGGCATTGTTGAAATGCGACGTCACGTTTTTTGAAGCTTGGAGCAACAAACACAGCACTCCACACAAGGAGGACGCAACCCGTCAAAAGTCGTGCATTTTCTTGCGTACATTTTTCATTGGCTAGATGCTTTAGCGCCTGCTGCCGTCAGAAGGGGGAAATTCGGAAATTGTCTCCCCCGCCCGCCCGTAAAACGTTCGTCCAATGAAATTTGTACGCAACACTGCGTTAGCGTGTTTAAAGGCTAGCTGCGTTCTCGTTGTGTTTGTTGCTCCTAGGTTTGAAGCCATGAAGGTTGTCTCGACATGACCATTACGGGAAGCGTGGAAGTTAACGATAAATTAGTCTTATTTCACCACTATAGATTTTACATTGTGTGCTAGAATTGTCTGCTCGTTTGTAAGAAATCGTACGGATTGCGTCGTCTTGGCGCCTGAACAGGCAGATCATCATCGCTGGAAGGAAGGTTAAGAAGGAAACCGATCTTGGTGCATCTTTTCAGCTTTCCGTCCAGTAACGTTTAATCTTTAAACCACGCCATGGCTCTCGCTGTTTCGTCCCATACGTTTTAGGTGTTGGCTCAGAATCCGTAGTTGTACGATCAAAATCGCGCCATGACCACTGGTTCGTTCATTGGTCTTCATCGTTCCAAGTTGAACGAGGGTACCACCGAGATTGTCGTCGTTACGCTGATAATGATGAAATATTTTTTATTGATGATTGTGACTCATTTGTATAAATTTAAAAAATCGACCGAACCAATCGAATTTTTTACACCTCGAAAATATCGGATGATCTGCCGGCTTCGATTCGCTTCTAGTCCTTACGAGAGCTTAAATTCCGTAAGTTGTTGCCAAAACTAGAATCAAAACTTAAAAAAAAAAATATTTCTTGGAAATTTTAATTATAGTTTATATCGTCCTAACGTGACATTTAAAAATATGCGTTTCTACCATCTTCTATTTTTTCATGAAATATCGTACATTTAAATGATAAAAACGTACTATATTCATTGTTAGTGAATTTTTGTTCGTGCGCCTTTATTTTCAGTGTAACGTTACTTTTTTTCGGCATTGTTGTTTTCTCCATATTTATTCTGAGCACCTAAATTGCAGATATTGAACCTGGAAATAAATCCTCAAATAACACGTCGGATTACGAGGACATTGACAGTGACGCCAGTGACTTTAATGAGAACTACAGTATTGACGAAGATGAAGAGTCTGAAGACGAAGATGTCGTCCATGATCCATTTTTGGTGCCCATGGGTTTCGGAAACCCTCTAATGCAATTCTTCGAGATCTTGGGTAATTTTGAGGCTGCCGAGAATGAAAGCGGCACCACCCAACAGACGGCGAAGAGACGAAAAGTGGAAAAGGGTGTCGAAGATGTTAAAAATCTGTGCCGCCTAAATCGTTGCGACGAAACTCTAAAGAAAATAATGGACGATCGTAAAAACGGAATTTTCTGCGACGTTGTTTTAATAGTCGGAGGCCACGAGTTTCCCGCTCACAGGGGAGTTTTGAAGGCGGCCAGTTCCTATTTCGAAGCAATGTTCAGCAGCTCCTTTTGCGAGAGTGTGGAGAAAATGATTAATATCGGCGGTGTCGCGAAAGAGGTATTCGAGCTGGTGTTGGAGTACGTTTACTGCCGGGAATTCGAGATAGATATCGATATAATCGAAGATTTGTACGCCGCCGCCGAAATGTTTCTAATGGACCCTCTTATGGAAGAATGTCGTAGGCAGCTGGAAGAAAAGTGGTGCCGGTCGTTGATGGTTGATAACACGCCCTCACCTGGTCTCGCAGCCGTCATGATGAAAGTCCACCAAGCTAGCGGGAAAATGGAGATGGAAATGTTTCACGAAAAAGTCATTCCGGATTTTAAGACGTACCTTAACCATCCTGATACTTACGAAAGCGTAATTATGGAACTGAGTCAGGAGTATTTCTCTAAAGTAATTGCAAGCCCTAAAAAGTGGGACGTGGCTAGTGAAATAAATGCCCTGAATTTATGCGTCAAATGGGTCAAGTACGATCCTGCCGAAAGACTACGCCAAGTGACCAATATACTGTCGTCGATTAAATTTGAATTTCTTCCCTTGGAAAATTGCGAATTTTTCGAGGACACCATGTTGAACTTGTTTAATAACGCCCTTCCGGAAGGAAAAGGTCCTTTCGTCGAAGGGCTCGCGCGTATGAAAGAATTGGCTGTCCACGATCGCCAGAAGTGGAATGTTCTCGTGTTTGATCAAGATCCTAAAAGGCTTTGGGCGACTGTTCAAACGTGTCACAGAGATTCCCAACGTTGGGAATCGTTCGAGTTTAAATTGGATTCCAAGATTGAACAAAGCGTTAAAATTGACGACAAAATCATTCTCCTCAACGCCACTACTTGCTACGTTATTCACACGGATACCTTTGAAATTGATAAGAAAGACGTGAAGAAACTGTTTGAAGATTTTGACGATGGTAAATTCGTCGCCTGCAATAAAGGTAACCAAATACTGGTCGCCGCCGTGCACAAACCCAAACGCAATGAAAAGGTGATTACCGTGCAAGAGTTCAAATACGATAAACCGTGCCTTGTCGACGTCGTAAAATTCAGTCTCAAACATTCCTATATTTCTTCAATGTCGGCGACATCCGATTCTATATACGTTTTGACGCTCAATTCCGGGATCAGTTACGACAGAACTACTGGCAAAGGAACTGTTTGCGTCTTCTCAAATGGAAAGATCTCTTACCACTTGTTCAGCGGATACGGACATTTTCAAAATAAATTGCACAACCCCGACAAAATCTTTTTCCATTTAACCAAAAACGAGCGTTTGTTTCTAATTGAGCCTTTCACTACTCCGAAGAAACTTTTTTTGCACGGAATCAGTCTTTGTTTAGGTAACTACGGGAACGCCGATTGTCTCTGCGATCAACTGGACAAGATGTGGAAGAAAGAAGAATTTAAAGATTCCATCGGACTCGTCGAAGGTTACATGTGTTCAAACTACGCCAGCGCCGAGGGCCACCTCATCGCCGTGTTACAGGAAGATTATGTTGTTCTTTTCTTCATGAAGAATCTCCACGATTTTCGAATCTTAGGCATGCTTCCGAAGATTGACGGAACCGCAAACTTCCAAACCGTGGATCTGAAGCGATCTTCCGTTTTCATCCGGTGCTGAACTGACAAATATTGCCCCGTTTCATTTAAATATATTTTTGAGTTACAAAAAGATTTTGTTAACGAACCTTTTTGATCTAGTCTATTTACAGTATTAATGTACAAAAGTTTAGATACATTGTTCTTGTAATGCAAGGCTCCATTTGCTCTAAGTAACTTCGACAATGCGGAAGTGATACGTTTCGTAGAATCATTGCTCGCTTAGTTTTTTTCATAAAATCCGGTTTTGTATAATATCCTAACGATAGTAGTCGGTTCAAAACAAAATGTCGATTTCTCCTCATATTATTTTCATTGTTACCAATCAGTACTTTAACGCATCTTTGTTCATTTAGCTATTTTTACGGTTACAGAATCGTCCTTTAAACATTATACATTGTGATACCATAGCAATTGCCTATATAACCATTTTATTGACGAATTAAAGTTCCTTCCATGTAACCAGTTTTCGTTCGTATTTTCACCTATAACGGTCGGGTTTTCTCGCTTCGTAGCTGGCCCCAAAATTGTTACGTTTAAATCGGTTTGATATAGTGTGGTAATTCCTTGACGACGCTTTAAGTTCCCGAAATTTTATTTCAGATTGGAAAAGCTTTTTTTCGTGGATGTTAATGGACGAAAAATGTTCCCTTGAGGGTAGTGACAACGTGACCGCTCAAGAAGAAGAGGTTCAAGCCGAACCGAGTGATGGCAACTCTGTAGCGACAGACTGTCCGAGCTCGAAAAGGAAACTGTACGATAGCAACGGCGCGGAAGTGACTGTCAATTTCGTGCTCCGAAACTCAGTACGTCACTTGAAGGATTCCGATGGAAGGTTTTTCACGAGAGACAAAGTTGAAGCTTGGAAATTCGCCGATGAGTTACTAAACAATTTGTCGGAAGACCAACGGAATGGCTGCTGTTGCGACGTTGTTCTCCAAGTGGAATCTCGCCGATTTCCCGCCCACAAGAGCGTTTTGAAAGCCAAAAGTTCCTATTTTACCGCCATGTTTTCCGGAAACTTCCAAGAAGCGACGGTCAGAGACATAATCCTAAAAGACGTCCCCGAGAATGGCTTCCAAGTCATTTTGGATTTCGCGTACGGCAGAAAACTCGACGTAACTTTAGACAACATCAACAACGTCTACATCAGTGCCGACATGTTTTGTATGGACTCGTTACGTTTAGAGTGCCACCAACATATTCAAAAACTTTGGGAGCCTAACAAAGTTTGCCAATTTGAACCAAAGCAATGCGTGAATTACTTGACCATGTTCTACGAGCTAAGTTTGAAGATGGGTCTGGAGAGCTTCAACTCTACTCTCGTGCCTAGTTTCAGAAAAAGTGTTCTGAGATCCGAAAATTGTAAAGAAATATTATTTGAACTCCCCGAATCTTTATTCATTACGCTCGTCGACCTAACGACCTCCGACTCGCGATGGAATGTTGCCAAACAAATTAATTGGCTGCTGTTCATTGTGGCGTGGATACGGAAATTCCCCGAACGCCGTATTAAAATCTCGCCGTTCCTGTTCTCATTTGTCTATTACGAAAACGTTCCGACGGATGTGTTCGAGTATATTCTTACCCGAATCAAAGGGCTATGCGCTGAAATCGAGTTGGTAGACCAGGAAAAAACTATTTCTCGCATCGTAAATTTGTATGACAACAAAAGGTTTAAAGACCAGGTTCCGGATTTCGAATATCGCTTATGCTCATTCAATCAAAATCCAATAACGCTGGAATGCGACATTCGAATCTACAGAACGGGCGCTGCTTCTTGGGTCAGAAACACTTTCAATCTAGAGGCTAAAATCGCGCAATGCGTTCAAGTTCAAGACGATCTGGTTTTACTACACGATTGTGGCTTTTACGTGATAGCCTTGAGTGATTTTAGCATTACTTACAGAAGCGCTTCCCATCTGTTACGTTTTTCGACGGGATTCGTCGCCTGTTGTCAAAATAACAGATTGCTGATTGCCGGAAAGTCGACCTTCAAAAGAGGCAAAAAGGAGGTCATCGTAGTTTGCGACTATTATTACTGGAAGCCCAAACCGTCTCTCGTGCAATTGTTCTATTTCAAGGCGACCGATAACGAGGTGATCGCCATGTCCTCCAACAAGGACGCCGTATTTGTCCTGACGGTTAATTATACTTTCCCCACCTCTGCCATTCTTTGCGTTAAACACAACGATTTTATGGGATATCATACCATAGATAGTTACGAAATCGGTAAAAATTGTTTCGAAAGTAGGCTCTTTTTAAATTACAACAAGAACGAACACTTGTTTCTAATGGACTCTTTCAATATCGACAAAAGCCTGTTTTCCGGAATTGTCGCGTATCTTTTCGATTGCCCCGAGGTCTGCGACGTTTGGGACAGAATTAGCAACCTGAAGGAGGACAAAAATGGGGACTGGATTGGCGTAGTCAGGGGTTCCTTCTTGTCTAGTTGTCGCCTGTTTGAAGACGGACACTTGATTCTAGCTTCCCAAGACGACCATCTACTAGTTTTAATAATGAATAACATGCATGATTTCCAAATTTTGGAAACTTTGCCAAGGTTTGCTCCGGATTTCCCAAAAGTAGACTTTTCAACTACGAATTTCTTGTTAAAATCGTTCATCTCCCACACGGAAATGAACAACTCATAATTTATAACAAAAATAAATCTTTGATATATCGTTTAAGAAATTTATTGGCTTATTTTAGGGGAAGGCTAAAATGTGTTTTATCCTATTTAGTAATTTTATTGATTGCAATATTTGACGTTTTCTAATATTTTTTTTTAAATTGCGTTTTTCCTTCGTTCTTTATCTCAGTTATTATCTTGCAAGATTATTTTGGTTTGTATAAGGCGGTTTCCTCTGTATCACTAAATAAGCATCAATTGGTAATTAACACTTCATATCTACAGAGATCCAACACGCCGCGTTTTCCTTTCGATTACGGTTAAAAGAACTTTTTCCGTTTCGTAATGTCAGAGCGGGTTTCTTGCGGGTCATTGCTTTGAATACGAAGGCACGCCCCAGTTTCCGACCTTTGTCACATCGCCATCGAATGAGGGGGTGGGCGCTTTTTCGTTTAGGGATTCAGATCTACTTCCTTCACTAGCGAAGATACGTTCAGGTAGTAAATTTCAATTTGAACGCATTCCACGCGTAGAATGTCCAACTGCTCCGCTGAATTTGAGTGTATTTCCAAGAGAACTGGCAAACCTTTGACGAAAAGTAAACAGCTAATAGAGACTTTGAAGTGGTAAGACTGCTTCTCCTAGAGTATTTTTCCGCCTGAAACTATCGTTTTATTTAGGATTGAGAATAATTACGAAAGAGCCGAAGGTGTGTGTATTACTAGAGGATCTGTTTACCAACTTTATTTGAAATTCTGCTTAGAGCTTCAGTACCCTCCCATCGGACCAGCTGCTTTTGGAAAGGTAACAGATTTTTGCATACTATTATTCCAACGTTTCCACAAAACCGAAGAGTCCCATTTATGCTCAAATATAAGTTAAAGTAAATTAATCTACGTTTAATAAAAGGGTTTTGACCCGAATTCTTCGGTTTTACCTTTCCATAAACACTTGTTGAGGTTAACGGTAGTTATAAGTGTAGGCATGAAGGGCTTTCCACCACCTTCCTACGCATTCTAACCCGGCCACCCGATTTTAAACATTAGACGTTGCTAGATGACTTTGGCCTAAAGTAGTGCCTTGGGTAATTACATACCTGTGATATTTACTATAATTATTATTATATAGTATCATCATTAAAAATAAAATAAATGAAATTTTTGCCCGGGGGAAAAGTCAGGTAATTTGAATCTGAAGATATTGTGACAATAAAATAATCGAAGGGCTACTAAAATTAGTGTGTTATGTATATGTGTCAATTATTCAAAATAATTCTTAATAGCCATGTGTGGAGTGACAGAATTTACGTCACACTCAATTATCACACGCCGGTTTTACGCCTCCACTAGACTGCACGTTTTTCTATGAGATATTAGTTCTGGCACGCTGTTTACCTCCAAATGGATAATAAAAAAATTGGCAGTTTTAGCGAAAGAATAATTTTTTTCCTAGCCAAAATATTTCTTTATTACATTCGTGATTCTATTGAACTTCTGAATACGTTTAGTCTTGACTAAATTTTTCAGGTTGAAAGATACGGCAGCTAGTTGTCTTGCGAAGTGCAATCTCGTGGTAGGCAGCACTGGTGACGTAGCAGAAGCTAATAAATCTAAGACCCCTAAAATGTTAGTTTTCTGGGTGAATTAATTTTTGGGTCTGTTAAACAAACCATATTTCCTAAAATAAGACAGGGTTGAGCAAAAGCCATATTACAAAACTAATGACAAGTTTTTAACTTAACACCTTGTGGCGTCACTAAGCATTTAATATCTTGATAATTTCGAGTTTTGAACAAAAACATGGTAATGGTTGGGATGTGCCCCGGACGGGTGTCTACGGCCCTAGCTGACAAATATTTATTTCGAAATTCTCTGCCGAAGGTTCTAAGGCAACAGTTTCCAGGATTAACTACGAGGCGATTGGGAACGAGAGGACAATCCAAGTAAGTTCTTTAATTTTTACCATTAGTTACCTTCAGTTTGTTAGGTTACCGCTATGTCCACCGTGAATATTATATCTCAAAGTGAAGCACAACGTTTAATTTGATATAGATATCATTATCATGGAATAGATTTAAAACCAAAGTCGTTGTACAGAGTATTGTTATTCGAAGAAAATGTAATCAAGTAAGTTAATTACAATTTAGTAACAATGCGTATCGATTCACTATTTTGTCGAGCTAGGAAACGACCCAAACCAGACCAGACAGTTGTTATAAAAGTATTATTTTCATTCTACCCTTTTCAAATTAAGATAATTACTCTAATTCAGTACCGATATTAAAATAGAAAAAGAAGCGAGAGGAGAATTTCCTAACGGTCGTTACTCTTCCAATTTTCCCAATATTAACAGAATACCCAGTAACGCTTGACTGTTGCCAGGTACATTTGTCTCCTATTTTTAAATTACTTAAAGGGACTCTGAAAAATGCGTCGGAAGTGGGACTTTAAATGTTAAAGGGGTAAAATAAGTGGGGGGGGGGGAAAGGAGCATATTTTGCTTTGCACACGAAATGTTTTCATAGTTTTTATTTTTCTAAGAAGCGGTTATTTCTACGAAAGCCATTCGAATGTGCCTTCTTAAAGAAATTTGTAAATAATCAAAAATATTACCTTTTTATTTACATTGTCTTCCATAAACCAATAGCCACAATATCTTGCAATTCAATTTTGCAACTGACAACAAGTCGCTCTTACGGAGGTCCGAGGTAAGAGATTTGCTAATAGTTGTTAACCTCTCCCGATGCACTCCATCCTAATGGTCAGATTTCACCCAAATCTAGAACTGTTGGAAATATAGTTCGCGTAGCTTTGGATAGTATAGCAAAGAAATAACTAATACAGTAAATGGAAAAAGAATGAATTTCATTTCCAACAGCAATACCCGTTGAAGGGATGGTTTTTGTAGAATGTGCTTTACGTGCCATTTCAACCTAATACTTTTCTTCGCAACGTCACATAACTAATATGCCGTTTATTTGAACAATTTCCATCGACCCTGGTCCCTCGTTCTTCTTTCGAGTCTCTTAAGTATAGCCGCATTCGATGTTTATTTTTACACTTAAATGCTTTTCCCTCACAGATAAACACGTTCTTAGTTATGTACCGCGCCCATTGTCAAAGAATGCTTGACGCAACGGCAATAGCGGATTTCAAAGAGGTATTTTATTTCATATTTGATATTTTCACCAGTTACTGTCTTTCCCGTGTTTATATATTTCCTAGGGTGTCCCAATTTGAACGGCCAGTGCATTTTTCTTAACAAATTGGTTTAGTAGAATTCCGAAATTTCCAGGGCGCATTTATTCAATAGGTTAACGATTTTGAAAAATGTATTTCTTCACCGGTAGACAGAACACAAAAAATTCAATGACTACCTAAAATCACCCGTTTAAACTAATTTTTGCATAACATAATTCAGTGTACCAAAGCTTAACTATTCAATTGAAGAAATTAGACGGTTAAAACCTACTAGATACAACAAATCAGGCTGTTCCCCATTTTAACGCTTTGCCTAAAGAAACGTTTTCCATTTAAAAATCAATAAAAGTCGCTAGACGACTTGGGCCTAGGGGTGGTGCCTTTGGTATTAGCCTAGCTGATTATTATTAGTATTTAAAGCGACTCCTGTATTTAAAATCATTCTGACTCATTCTAATTACGATTGCCTCGTTATTCTTTTGTAAACTGACCTATTAGCATGTCTAACGTATTCCCTGATGTTCTCCGTCTACTCCTGGTGTCTGATGAATGTTCTTTCTCGAGAGATGGAACATACAACTATCCGAACTAGCACATGTAGAGTGATTGTCCTTCCAAATCGGCTTAATGGGCAGAACTACTAACCCGGCCACCTGATTTAAAGGCATTAAATCTGAGTATCCCCACTGATGGATTGGTTGAAACGGTCCTGTTCATTGACCTGAAAGTACTCCAGACCTGAAACCGTATGACTTCTTCATGTGGGGTTTCACTTGTGCTAAATAATCATTGAAGCATGCCACATCATAACTAATGACATGATCCAGAGGTCATTTTGCAGTTTGGTTTTTCGTGTTGAGGTTTTTGAGTATGCCCTACAACTACGTTATTTAAAAAATAAACTTTCAAAATCGCGCCAATTTAATGAAATTAATAATAATAATACCCAAGGCAACACCATAAGCCTTATTTACAAAATAAGGTCTCCGCTATTGAATAAATATTACCTGATAATTTCTGAAATTTAGAAAAAGCATTTTGTTAAGTAAAATTCTGACCGATGAAATTGAGACACCATCTGTAATATAAATACAAACCTATTTAAATATATATTTAAGGTCGAAAATCTCGTTGAACATTTTTGGCACGGTATTCCTTCGCATTTAACTAGCGTAATTCAATCCCAGTTGATGGTTGATATGATCGCTGCGTGCGATATTATTTTGTACAGCGTAAGTTTGTATAGGTGACGTTTTTAACACTTTACTCATGATTTTGTAAATTTTTACAGGCAATGAACCAAGTTCTCATTCCTTCTTTAAAAACTGTAATTCCAGAAAGGTGGTCACGTTGTTTTGTACAATTCTTAAACGCTTCTTAAATTCCTAATTCGATCCCAGTTTATAGCTTCCGTGTTGAGATTGAATCATTCGTATCGGACTTCCCTCTATGCCTACAATCCGCCTTACATTTAACCGATATGGCCTTAAAAGAAAAGAAAATGAAAGGTATACGGTGCAGTCTGTGTAAATACTTTTCCTTATCTCATTTTAACGTTCTGTCGATAGTGGCCAGAAAATTCTCTTCGAAAGTGGCCAAAGAACTGAAAGTGTCTTTTCTCGCTCAAGTAAGTGGAAACCATTTTACCATAGCGTGCTCTGGACTTAATATACGCGCTGTTGACAGACTTGTAGAGTTCTAATGTCATCGGGGGGAAATTCAAAACGACTTCTATTGGATTTATGCAACGTGCACCAAAAGGATTTGTGGTCGAGGATGTCTTATTTCCAACGGGATGGATATACTCTCGGACTTGGTGAGTGTAAGTAATCAGCTATATCAAATTCTGCGGTACATCTATTAGTGATTTCTATTTGATTTCCCATTTTAGTTTTCTCTGAACTACTGAAGGTCTTAGAACAATCTTTTTCACATGAAAAACTAGTGGAGTCGGTGGACAAAACTATAACAGGTATACTTGGGCACTTGCCTTACGAAATCCATTTTAAGGTTGTTTCTTTTCTCGAAAGATTTACTGCACAAAAACACCAAGAAACACTTCATTCTAGTTTTCTTCTATTTCCTCAACATATTGTCTAAAGAACTAATGTTGAGAAATGCATCTAGCTTCGGTAAATATGTTTCAAAGTATCCGTTGATCGTTTAGATTGTGATCAGAACGCAGTCTTAATTTGGATTAACCTGAAAATTCATGTTCAGGTGTATATGAATTGTTACGTCTCTTACTTGAAGAATACGGGCTCGTTAATCTGGAAGCCATAGCCATGGAAGAGTTTTTAGAATTACATCTACAAAAACTCAATATCAGCAAACCTTCCAGCTTCTTTTTCGTGAAGAAATCCTAATGCGACCCGATATTATCACCAAACAAAGAAGGCTATATTAAAAATTTCAAATCACATTTTAATAAAGTACATTAAATCTGTCTGTTCACTTGAGAGTTGCGTTAATTTTTTTTTGGGCTTTGTATAGCAGTGTCCCTTACGTTCATCTAAGTACTCTTCGTGGTAGCTGTCGTCGCTTTCGGTAATAGAAATGGAATTTAGACTCCACTCAGAAAGCGGAACTCGAATGGTTGGAACTGGACATATTTCGCTGTATTGTCGATAGTCATATCGTCGTTGTTATTGCATAGCATATTATATCCTCCGTCGGGTTCGATGAAACAGTTCGGTTCCGCGGTAAGCTCTTATATCACAGTATCGGTCTCGGTATTCGAAACTAACGTAATTTTAAGTTTATAGTAAGTTAACGAATGTTCTAAACAATATGTTAAAATAGGTAAATAGATAAAAATGAACAATGCAACACAAACTTCCACTCATTTTCGGTGTTACGACAACTATTACTTCTCACAGATGCGCTAGAATTTGACATCTTCTGCACCATAAAGATGGTGCCCAAAAAGCTTGCTAAATATAAAGTGTAATAAGGGGTTGTAGTTAATTTTGAACTGTTCAGCTAATTTGGCGGGGAAGGCTTGTTTGTGAGGCAGGAAGTGGTGATGGTTGACTTAATCATGCCGAACGGTGTCGGTGTCATAATTATGTTCCATTTAATAATAATAAAATAGACACCACCTTAGGCCTAAGTCATCAAGTGACTTTTAAAGCCATTAGTTCAGGTAACCGGGTTACAATGTGTAGGAGGGTGGTGGCAAGCCCTTCATGCCACGCGAGCCAACAGCTCCCTACACTAACTATTACCGTTAACCTCAACAAGTTTTTATGGAAGGGGAAACCGAAGAGCTCGGGGGAAAACCTCTTACACCAGTGGGGAGAGAACTTGCAAACTCTACGCAGGAGGAGTAGTTCCGGGTTTTCACCCAGTGCCCCAAGCTGGGATCGAAAACGGCTCCTTTTGCTTTAAGGTAAGCTACGTTTCTTAAGGTTGTGCAAATTATCTAAAAAAAGAGAATGTTTAAAACGAAAGTTTTAAATTTGTGTAATTTTTTTTTACACCTCGTTTTTTTATATTTTTCCTAATCAATATTTTATACTCTATTCAAATTCGGCACCTTAATTTCTGTTATTTTGAAACATGTTAATTTATCAGATCAAGCGAAAAACGCATTGTGAAATTAACAAAATAATGATACGTAAGGAATGGTTAAAATTCGCGTCTCAGTATTAATTTTAATACATTCAACTAGTAAAAGACCACTTGTAAATTAAAAGTTTATTAAAAACTGCTACGGCCGTTTCGACGCCAACACTAGCGTCGTCGTCAGGCAAATTTACAATAAATGGTAACAACGAGAGTTTGTTGAGCGCACGACACACTGTAGTTGTAAATAGAGTAACGCGACAGTTACATGTACATACCGACAACAACAAAAAACAAATAGCAAAAATTAAAATTACCCTGGTTCAAACAGATTTTTATAGTGCGCCACTATCTCATGTAAATTTGCCTGACGACGACGCTAGTATTGGCGTCGAAACGGCCGTAGCAGTTTTTAATAAACTTTTATTATACAATAGTGGTCTTTTACTAGTTAAATGTATTTTATTATGTACAAGGTTGTCCTTTGACATGTTTAGTATTAATTTTGTTAATTTTTGAAACAATATCAAGTTTAAAGTACAATTATACATTTACGTTTCAATTAGCTGTGTATCGTGATGCTTGTGTTGTAGATTCGTAGACTAGGGTGGTTTCCGTGTCCAAACAGATTTTCAGCTTTGAATCTACTGAATGTTCAATGTTAAGTTAAAAGGAACCACCTATTAATTTAATTTTTCACTCGAAGACCTATTTGCATAAAACTTGTAAAAGCGTTATATTTTAAAGCGAGCGTTGCATAATATTTCAATATCGAAGGCCTCGTTCAATTTAGCGCGCGCCTCCTGAAAGGAAGAAACTAACATAAACACGTGACTACTTTAATCAATGACTCACACGCATGCGCGTAGAGGGGGGTAGAAAAAGTGAGCGGCATTTATTGAAGCGTCTTTTGGGATATTTTGCTACAAACATTCCTTGCTCATCAATGCAAAATTCAACGATGACTACACAAATGGCATAACTTCTGAGGACGATTCAACTCTACCATTGGAAACCATTCAAGATTACGTAACGTAGAAAAATTCATATATTTATTTTTTTATTTGGAAGGAGATGCTCTCGGAGAGCTAGGTGGCTTAGCTTAATACGACGAAGTTGTTAGGATAATTAAAAATTCCTTTGATGAAAATGAGGTAGCTATACATATAGACATGGAGAAGCTAAAACAAATTCAACCAATTAGCAACTTGAACGATGTAAAAGGATTAATAATAATTAAGGCATCAACTTAGACCTACTTGGCGCACTGAGTAAGACACCAAAAATGTGTCCACCTAACATTTGTTAACTAGCTAGAATATGTTAGTTTTTCGTCCGCTTGAAATGCAATTCTCAATAGAAAGCATTTATTTAGGGTTTGATTATATTTTTGGCCGTTTGATGGTTTTAGATTCTGAATTTGGCCTGTCATATATACTAATTTCTCATAATTGGTGTTTAACTATTTGTTAATTCAAAATCACAGATTTTGCGTTCCTTTAGATTTTTTTGCGCCCTGGGAAAGTGCCCCACTTGCCAGGCCCTAGCTACGGCTCTGGATGACACTACCGAAGTCAAAGCAGGATCCGTTTTTAGTACAATACGATCGGGGAACGAAGAAGGGGTCGTATTACTTCAAACTCCGAATTGCGAAATGGTCAGGTGTCTTCTCGACGGAGGCAGCCAGGGAACGTTCGTCACCGAAAGCGTTTCCAAAAATGTAAACCTCCCCGAATTAGGAAAACGAGTGTCAAACGTTTACGCCCTAAAATTCCCGAAAGGGGCACTTGAAAAATCGTACGATAATATCGAAAATACCCAAACCTCAGTGTCGAAATTAAAGCGATAGAAGTTCCATATATCCCCCGCGCAGTTGAAAGAATGGATTGCTCCAAGGTTAAAACGTGGATACAATCGAAAGGGCTGCGGATAGCGGTCGGGAAAAGGGGTACCGGAAACGCTTTACTAGTAGGTAGCGATTAGCTTCCGGCCACAACGAAAGGTTCGGGGTCAAAACCAAATTAGGTTGAACTATTCAGGGATAAATAGGTGAACGACTCTATGACAGTCGGGGCCCCACCATGTTCGATTCATTAGGACGTCTCGAAAGTTTATAGAGATTGATAGCCGCGAATTGCGAGAACCATCTGGTGTCGCGATAATCAATAAATTAAAAAAAAAAATTTACTGAAAGAGGTGTACTGTAAAACTCCCATGGCGCGTAGACCGGGACACCCTGCTCAGTCGCGCAAATAAGGATTAAGGTATTTATTACATATTTTCAAAGGGACCCTAGCACAAAAAGGTCACAGATGGTTATTTAGAATCAGGCATTGCGGAAATAGTTCCGAATCACGAAATAGAGACAAAAAATAGG
Organism: Leiobunum rupestre; assembly: GCF_980474605.1. Lineage (NCBI taxonomy): Eukaryota > Metazoa > Arthropoda > Arachnida > Opiliones > Sclerosomatidae > Leiobunum > Leiobunum rupestre. Next base: position 36,829,498 of record NC_143387.1, read on the forward strand.
CACCTCCCCCTCCCCCCGAGAAGTAGCTCGCGCGAACGTGACCACTACAAAATAACGTATCGTATTGGACGAATCACACGGTAATCCCTCACCAAAGACTGTATTGCCACTGAACCTAATTTAAATGTGGACTTGCTTTTATTATTCTTATAACTCACGACGAAAAAAAAGTAGCTATGCTCGCTGATATTGAAAAAACATTTCTACAAGTCAATTTGGACGAAGTTGATCGGGACGCTGTCAGGTTCCGGTGGGTCCGGGAGGGAAATGGAAAAATAAATCTGACGAAAATTGTAGTTTTACGAATGGCTATGTAACAATGAAAAACGAGAAATATAGACCCCAGGGTTAAAGAAAAACTAGAAAATGACATTTACGTTGACGATTGCGTCAGCGGGAGAAAACAGTGATGAGGCTTAGGAAATTTCCATAGACGCGGCTGGTATGCGTTTACATAAATGGGGAACGAACTGCATGGAGTTAAGGGACTTTTGGACAATCATCCAGAGTCCGAGAAAAAAAATATTTGACAAGTAAACCGAAAATGGCACTACCAAATTTTTGAGGTGAAAATGGGACACAACTAGTAACACGTTATCCTTTGACTGGGCAAATTTATCAGACATTCCTAAGAAAACAAATCGTAATGTCTTAGGAGCTGTTTCTAAAATTTTCGATCCAATGGGAATCTTGGGAGGCTTGGGAGCCTTTGCAATTAGAGGAAAAATACTTTTTCAAAGCCTATGGAATTTAGAGTCCCAAGTCGAATGGGATATTGAACTCCCACCAGAATTTTGCAGTCAATTCGAAAACTGGGAGTTAGAGCTGACAGACATAAACAACGCGCGAAAATATAGAAGCGTGTGAGTTACACTACTTTAATGACGCTTCATTAAAGGCCTATAGCTAAGACGGTGTACTTAAGGTATAGGACTGACAAGTGAGATGGGTAAAATGGAGGTCGAATTGGTTGCCTCAAAGTACAGAGTGACTCCTCTAAAACAAAACTAGAATTAAACCTACCGAAATGATAACGTTTGGGTTGTTTGTTAGGCACCAGGTTAACAAACTAAGTGAAAAACGCAATTAGCGATAGCTTAACTGACATATTTTATTGGTTGGACTCAACCATCGCGCTAGATTGGATATCAGGCGATAAAAAGGAATGGAAAACTTTCGTTTCCAAACCGCGCTCGAGAAATACACAACCCATTAAAAAATACGCAGTGGCGTCATTGTCCTGGGGCTCGAAACCCTCGCAGACTCAGCGACAAGAGGAATGAGAGGTAAAGACCTGGCCACTAACGAAATTTGGTGAACGGGCACTTAATTATAAGTATATAGGGAAAACTGGTCGAAAGAAAAACCCTCAGCTGATTCTAAGATAGTTAACGATGAAAGATGAAAAGTTACGCTAGCAGTTAGCTTTGTCTAACCAAAATGGACTCAATACCTAACGGATTTAAAATAGACACCGGCCATTAAATAAACGTTTAAGAATCACAGTTTCCTTGTTTAGACTTCCGCGAAACTCGATACTAACAAACAGATAAAACCAAATGATAGGTCCAGTAACTACTGACGAAATGCAGCGTGCGGAATTAATTTAGGTAAAAGATTTTCAAAAACAAGAGTTTTAGGGAGAGCTCTCAGACCTGAAAATTCATAAGCAGTTACGTTTCAAAGTAGCAATTTCAGATTTGGGACTAGATATTAAATAAAAATATCCCTTTCACAAAACTATTAATGACAAGAACCCATAAATAGGTGCATCATGGGGGAATAAACTATACAATAAAAAATATTAGATAACTTTATTGGATTAAAAACAGACGTCAACTCGCCAGAAGCATTGTCAAAAGTTGCGTCACTACCAACAGACTAAACGCTAAGCTGGCTGATCGAGAAACTGCACCCCTCTCTAGTGATCGAATCGAGGAGACACCGTCGTTTTCTCTAATAGCTGTAGATTTCGGAGAACCCTTAATTATTAAAGATAGGATTGGAATGAAAAAATCATACATTGAATTGTCTCGCAACATGCGCGGCAAAGCGCACTGCACACCTCGAACTTATTACAAATCTCTCTACCGCCGAATTTGCTTTGGCATTTAGGCGTCTGATAGCGCAAAGGGGAGTGCAACATCATACTACGCCGCTTTAAACACCGAAACAACAGTAGGCATGGGAAAATGAATGAAGAAGTATTGGAGTTTTTAAACACCAATGATAACAGCAAAACCTACACTACACTAAACTGACGAACTAGTAAGAAGTCATAATATATTAACTAAAATAACAAACGTTTATTAATTAAAACATATTAATAGTGAATACTGTACAAGATGATATGACAGAATATTATGACACGTTAAACGCTATAAGCGGATATATATATATATACTAGGTTAAAAAATAGTAAACAAGATTAACAATAGTTAAAAAAGAATATCTTATTTACATTTAACATTTTAACCTGTTAAAAAAAACGAAACGGAAAAAGCCGATATCGTTTCTTATCTTCAACAAGGAGGAAATATTTAAATACTTGTTTCAAAATGGAGAGTTTGGATTTAAAGCTCAATTATTTGAAGTACATTTTTACACTTTGAGGCTCTTTGCATGAGCGCACCTAGAGCGACCTTTCGGTGTCGACGCATCTGAACGGTCATGGAAACGGGTTAGTGCGATATAAGTGGTCGACCTTCTTGGCACGACAAAAGAGGTGTTCCGGGGAGAAAATATCGCTCCTTTTTGTTTCTTGGAAACGGTCATCGCATCGTTCTCACTACATTTTGGGTGTTTCTCTCCTTATTCCTTCTATACTCGGTGTGCCTCTTAGCCAATTTCCGAATTGAAAAACAACTGGTAAATCTAGTGCTTCTAATTTCTATCTGAACATATCAATTCGTTATCTTTTTCTCACATGATCAGGTACAATCTGAATTATATATCCAAACTGCTTCACTAATTTCACCGTCAAATTTACATTTATATGAACGTATAAATTTGTGGCGTAAGCGTAAGTCAAATTAGTTTGGGTGAAAGTCGAGTTTGACTTAATCCACCGCATTGAGCTAGAAAGAAGATATTAGGATAAATGCTTCAAAGTGCCAGTTAGTAGCACTACAAATGGAGCGATCTACTCATCAGTGGGGGTTCGATTCGACAATGGAAACAGGCGGCGATATCGCGTCGCGTAATTTTCATGACCGTTCAGATGCGTCGACACCGAAAGGTCGCTCTGGGTGCGCTCATGGAAAGAGCCTAATAGAACGCACAAGTTTTGTTGAATGGTCCAGAAGAAGCGTATTTGAAAACTGGAGGGCTATTTTTTTCGCTAAAGGGTTTAAAAATATTTCGCTGTTTGCAACTTCATCAATAGCTTCACGTAAAGGTATCGTACTAACATTACGACGGTAGCGCGAATAGGCGATAACATAAATTACAAGGTATTCTGGGTAAAATTTATTTTAGGTAACACTAAATACTGTTAAAAATGGTTCAGATTCAAAATGGACCGTCGCCCTCATTTTGTCCTTAATATGTTTTTAAAAATTACTTTTAAATAATTTTATATTTTAAATCTTGTATTGAGTAACGTTTTTAATTAATTAAACTAATCTAAATCCATAAAATTGGTTAAGAACAATAACCTTCTATTTTTAGTTTGGAATTTGAAGAGTTACGCTAACCCTTGGTGTGTTTATATTTTGTTTGAACTCTTAAAACAAACCATAGGAGATGGTTGGAATTTGGGTCTGTAACGGACACTATATAAAACTTTTTTCTCTAAAAAATGCGTTTTCCATGAAAATCATATTTTTTACCACGGAGAAAGCGTATTAAAAATAATTATCTGAAAAGGCAAAATATTTCAAATCGGAGTATGCCTTTTTCAGAGTTTGCTTTTGAAATTGGGATGTTAAGAAGACCATTTTTGTAAAACCGTTAAAGATAGTCAGTTTTTGTTAAAATTTTTGAAGCTCGCACTTGAAAGTTAATTAGCGTGGAAACTTTCATAGTATTGCAAAGTTGACAACCTATGAACGTGAGGTATTTTCAAAAACCTTGTGGGCAAGCAAATTAGATTTGGTCCTCAAATTCCCAAATTTATAGCTTGTACCATTTCATTTCAATTGGTTGACCCATGGTTAAATGAGTGATCGAACCTCAACGGAATGACCCATATTTACTCATAATTCTACTCAGTAATAAATAATTTTAAAATGGTCTTTCTGACTCAAGTTAAATGGAATTGACACAACTGCAAAAACAATCTGAAACAATACAGGTTGAAAATGGACATAAGAGGGCTCTTTGAAGCTCAACAATTTCAATGTCAATTTGAGTAAAAGTAATATTCAGTTTATAAATTTTATTGACTGATCTAATATTTGTAAAATATTCACCTAACTATTCAAATTTAACGCAAACTATGCAAAAATGCAGCTATAATAGGTGAATGTTTATTCCATAAAAAGTGTCTGAATTTTGAAAGTGAAGCGAAAAGGTGTGATTTTAAGGAAACGAGTAATATGCTGACGCCTTTAATAAAAACTGTTTATATTAACTTATTACATATCAATAATCAATATCATAAAAGTACCTTATACCAGTATCAAAGTTATTTAATACAAAAAGGTAGGTCTTGTTATTGTGTAACCATTAATACCGAAATATATATTTAACTTAATTTGAGCGAGATAATTTTATTACTAATTTCACTTATATTTTAAAGTAACTCTAAAGGTACTATATTTAGTAAAAATAATAATATTTAGTTTTAAATAAACTTCTGTTGTTCTGGAGTTGGGGCATATATTATGGGAAAATCCTCAACTTTCCTGAGGCAAAAATATGATTTATAGCAGCGGTTCCCAAAAGGTGTTCCGCGGAACCCTAGGGTTCCCTGTAAGGATCACAGGGGTTCCGAGAATTCGCAGCGCGGCCATCTTTGTTTGTGTCAAGAGTCTTTTAAGATAAGTAAAAAAATTAGTTAGGGTTCCACCAGAATTATGTGGATAATTTAGGGTTCCATAGCAAAATAAATTTGGGAACCGCTGATTTATAGGTAACAGCTGAGGTAACAGTTTGCTACTTGACTGCGCCTAAGTTGGACCAGGTATTTGAGGGAATAGTAAATTGAGTGTAAAAAGAAAGAAAATCTGGATATATTCCATTTTTATCTTAACACCAATGTTTCCCTTTTTAGTTCCACATCGATATATATATATATATATATATATATATATATATATATATATATATATATATATATATATATATATATATATATATATATATATATATATATATATATATATCGAGTGGCACTATTGCTATGACCGAAATGTAGTAGTACTAGTTTCTATAGTAGTAATAGTAGTAGTATTAGTGTAATTCCGCGACAGCATTAGAGATGGCGGCTGTTTAAGTACAATAAGTGTACCATTTCGTGGACTTGATTAAAAAAGTAGTTTAAAAATACTTTTCATTGGTCGTGAATTTAATCCAAAATATTTTAACTTGGTAATACTACAACAAGCACCGGATAATTGAAGAACTCGAACTTCATCGCACACCCAAAGGTAAGCAATGAAGACCATTTTATTGCATTTATGTAAATATATTAATTTTAAGAAAAAAATATCAAGATTTTTTCTCTATATAATCTATTGACTTTCCTCTCAAATAACCATTCCCTTCTTGTGTGCAGTGAAATGACAAACGTTTACCTTGTATCATCTTTGGACCGGTCACTGGTACCTATTTGCTTTTACGCTTTAGTTTAGAAAATCATATTCACATAAGAAACTAGTGGAGTAGAATAGTAGATGGACCAAATTATAACTGGTGTTATCATTTTGCTTGAAATTGGCTCAAATATATAAACCGAAACAATTCATGTTCAAGTGTAAATGAATTGTTCCACCTTTTACTTGAAAAATACGAACTCATCAATCTTAAAGCCATATCCACGGAATAATATAATAAATAATAATAATCAGCTAGGCTTGATATTTATAATTATATTTACAGAAACTCAATATAAGAAAACCTTTCAGCTTGCTTCTTGTTAAGAAAGCGTAATACTTGCGGCCCAGCACAAAAGAAATATGCGTAACCCTGGCCACGAGAAAAAAAAAGAAATGCCTTTATTGAAAATTCCAAATCACATTTAAATAATAAATTACATTAAATTAATTCCCGCTTCTGTTTTATCACTTCGAAGTTTGGTTAATTATTTTATGTCGCAATATTAGTGTCCGGTATTTGGCACGTAAATCTCTTCGTGGTAGCTGTCGTCGCTTTCGGTGATAGAAGTAGGTTCGTCATTTGTCACTCGGAAAGCGGAACTCGAACCGTTCGAACTTGTCATTTTTCGCTGTATTGTCGACGTGTAAGGGACAGTAACTTTGGCGTAGTTACTGTACAGCACGCCGTATCCTCCGTCGGGTCTGCTGTAAGTGCTCGGTTCATCGTACGCTCTTATATCACAGTAGCTGTCTCCGTATTCAAAATTGCTGAAATGAGCAGTTGTATTTCAGCTAAACAAGTAGCAATGCGTGTAAATAGTTCCAAATGAATAACGCGAAACTAACCTCGACTCATTTTCGACGTTGTGACAGCTATCGCTTCTCACGGATGCGCTAGAGTTTGACCTCGTCTGAACCAGAACTTGTTCGTTTATGGCGCCCATAAACGCTTGCTAAATATCGTTAAGAGTAATCACGGTTTTAAGGTAATTTTGAATTATCGTTTTCCTTACGTTATCCGCCGTTTGGTCGGTGTAGTTTGGCGTGGAAGGTTCGTTTGTGGCGCAGAATGTGGTGATGGTTGACGTTACGATCGTGGTTGGTGTCGGTGTCGGTGTCCCGGTTACGTTGCTCACGATGCACGATTGACTTTCGTTCCAAGGTCGTATTTGCGTATCGGACCCGATATTGACACTATTAAAATAATTTGTTTAGATTTTACGTTTATCGAATTACCGTGTACTTTTTATCGTACTTTTGGTAATACTCTCCATTCCAGGTATATGTACTTAAAGGGCTTGTGCTAAAATGAGGCGTGACTTGGTCTGGAAATAATTACTCGGAAATTAGGTCTCATTTTTAATAAATTATTTGGTTAGTTGGTTTCGAAACGTACCACTTAGTGGTAATCTACTAATATCATCCCTGACACTATTGTTAATAATTGATCCCTGAACGGCTGGAATGGGCGTTGAAGTTGTTTCCACTGTGACTTCTGTCGCGTTGTCACAAAAAGTGTCCGTTGAATCCGTCGCCAATAGGGATGCGGAGAAACTATTGTCTCCAAATTGACTGGCAACTGAATAACAAGTTATTATAAGTTTTCTTTTTGTTAAAATTAAAATAATCGGGCGTACTGTCGTCACAACCAATATCGTTTAGTTTCGGTGGAAGGTTTTTCGAAATATTTTCCAAATAATCCTTTACTTGTTCTTCTAGATATATATTCTCGACGAGAAAAAGAACGTAATCGTCGAACATTAATCGGAGTAAATGAAAAGATCCTGTCGGTTTAATTTTAGAGAAATCAAAATTGAGACCTTTCAGATTAATATCAATATCGTACCAAAGCTAGCGGCGCTGTGAAGAGTCATGTCTCTTATAACTCGGCTCCCGAAAGCGGACCATAAAAGTAAAAACTGCCTCGCCAGACGACGCACTGAATACTGCTTTTTCTTACTACAATTCTAAGAAAACATATAATTATATTATTAATTTCAAATTAAAATAAAGTTATTCGACAATATATCGTTATATAGTTACAGCCGTGATGCAGTTGGACACCAGATTTTCTAACCATTCCATAAATATCTCGATCGGAGCTTCGTCTTCAATCAAAGATTCGAATTCTTTCGAAACTGGCCAATCGTGATAGTATAAAAAAATTAGATCTAAAAATTGCACACTATTTAAAAGGACTTCTTGTGAGAAACGTACTTCTAATTATTAGTTCCCCCGATGTGATGCAATAGCCGCCGTGATTTTCCGCCGCGTATAGAGTTTCCCTCGTCAGCGCGTCCACGTCGATTTGCCTCCAATCACGGAGCATTTGACTCATAATCTCGGAGTTGTGTAACACCATTCTCGAAGCTTGCGCCAAATGGTTCAAAGACATCTGACGACGTAAAAGTTGGGCAAACCTCCGTGCCACTATACAAAGTAAAAATCTCTGAGATTCAATTCCAATTCAGTGACGGAATTGTAAATTACTCTCGAGTTTAACTATCTTCAAATTTTCCGGTAAATTGTAGAGTGCCATTCGTAGCCAACAGTCAAGTTCTTGCACAAATTTCCTTATAACTTTCATAAGACTACCGACGAGTAATTGAAAATGTAAATTATTTACAAGTACATTTTCCGGTATAAGGACTTACCTGTCTGGAAATGGTTGGAGTATGGATGGCAGGAGCACGTTCGATATGCCTCGGTAGAGGATAGAATCGCAAATTCCAATAACGTTCACCAGCACGTTGCTTCCAATCATAGCTAGTAGGTGCGGCGGAACTCCTTGCCAGAAGTGGAACAGAAAGTTCTGTAGCTAGATGGAAGTAGGTGTAGTTAAGTTTAGGCCTACCGTTCAATGAGAGCAAACGTTGTCTTACCTCGTCGAAACAGCCACGGTAGACTGTGTCCAATATTCGTTGAGAGTGAGTTTTGTACATCATGAGGAATGTGTGCAACTAATTCAATGGAAGTGAACTTTGTAAAACAAAATTTGTCGCGAAATCTCGAGCTCGAAGAATTACCTTTCCCGTATCGACATTAGAGGGTAAATCTAAATCTTGAACGTTGGGGAACTCTGGTAACACTGTGCATAGTGGTCGAATTCGTGTTTGGCATACTGGCGGAGCCTGTTTATTAGCATTTAATAAATTTTAGTTAAATTTATAAGTTTATTTCACTACGAAAATAAAGTACTCGTTTCATGGTTGAATCCGGGTCTCGTTTGGTGTCTTGACAACTACGAATAATCGAAGGTGTATGTAATTTGGTGCTAATGCTAATTTTAAATGATTTATTACCATCCAACCGCTTTCTTCGAATAAGAAGGTTGAAAGTATATGGAACATTCCTTCACGGCTATTCCGTAGTAATGATATCTGTGTTGTATTTAATGCCCAATTAGATTTACGATAATCATTATATCACAAACAATATTCTAAAGAGATGAAAGATACCATTATGCCGATAAGATAGACTTTGCTTCACACCGCCCAGTTTTTAGCGCGAATCAAAGTTGATAAGACTGCTTTACACGCTTACTATTTCATTGTCATATAGCAAATAATACTAACCTAAAAATTAAACTAGCATTTAAATCGTTACCAATAACTAATTTTAAACGCAGTTTTGAGGCGTGTGAGCTTCCGAACTCTCTTTTGAAGAAAACTGGTTAATTACCATTTTTAATTTTGCTGGCCGCTCATTTTTCCTTTAAACTATTACAGTTACTTTTTTGTTTTACTCAACCACGTGAAGTCTCGGACAAACGATACCTTTCATCGTGTAAATTGAAGGGTTAGCCGTACCTAGATTGACCTCTAGTACCCAATCTTCTTGTTGTAAGTTGCGGAAATTGTTGACGAATAATCTGCGTTAATAAATAATCAATAGTCAATATTAGACGGCCGTTATTTAGGTCGAGATTAAACGGCAAGTTTTTAAATTATGCAATTGGATTTCTGATCGTATACGCCGCCCGAGCAACTCGCGTCCGATTGGGCTTCTGTTCGGCCAATGCGATCCACCAGCCTGCTGATGGACTTTGTAAAATCAATAATCTCGATCGTTACCTTGCCGAAGCTGGCGGCGTTGACGGGTTGCATGTTATTCTTGGAGCAGAAGTCGACGTAGTGCAGGTAAAGGGTATTTCTCGGTATACACACACCTTCACCGATTTCGTAATTGTCCTCCAGCCTAAGTAATAGTTTTGTTTGTCAATTGATACTAAATTGTAAAGGTGGTATGAATTTCGAAGCGTACCACATTAAGGTAGAAGGGGTAGAGTGGGGTTTTAATATTTGGTTGCTTTGCGGAATTTTCGTCTCGTCTGCAAAAAATAGATGAAAGAAGTTTATTCACGGTTACTCGTAGGTATACGTATAAATCGGTAAACTGCTAACATGATACGTGTCCTTTGAAAATAAGACCTTGTCCGTCGACGACCGTGACTTCTCGTATTGGTCGTCCCGTTTGGGCCTCCGTCCTGTTGATGCCAGTCAGTACTGTTTGGTGCAAGGTGGCGGAATGGGTGGTTGCTGCGCTTGGTGGTTGATGGTGGATGTGATGCACTGGGTGGTATTCTTCGTTCCACAATTTTCCGTGAACCGTGGCAACGCCTGTAAACATTTCTAGAGGAATTTAATGGGGGTTTACGAATAAAATTAAAGCTATTTCTAGATTGTTATAAGCCTAAATAAACGCGTCGTGACAATTTTTTTTAAACGTATTTGTGTGTATAGCTTGATACTTTGAATTTTGACCGACGGAAGTTTGTGGTGGCACTGTCAATATACGAGTTTGAAAGCGTCTCGGAAATGATAAAGAATAACGAACTTTGGTGGTTAAAAATTCCCTCCCTGAAAAACCGAAATCTGCCGGGCTTGTTCGATAAACATATCTGATTTTTCCATATTTGTAGGGGGAGGGGGTCCTTTTCAGATATTGCCAACCTCAATCTGATTCCGCTTCGATGACTATCTACTGTCTGTTTTTAAAAATGAAGCATCTATGAAATGAATGACATATTGCCTGCCTCCAATCTCTCGTAATTCGATGAAAGAGCGCGACCCCAACCCCGGGGGTGACGCTTCGTTAAATATTACATAATCCGATGAACAGGGGTCCTCTACCGAATACGCGTCAAGGTACTGCGGGGTCCCCTTTCACGGTTATACCCGCGCGTCTCCCCAATTTTTCAATACCTGCGATGCGCTCTTTGTCTTCTTTTCCCATAAGAACGAGTCGGGGGGGGGGGTCACTTTATAGTACGGGCGCCATTGTGTGGTTCCGCGGTTAAGAAACCCCAAAGTTCACTATTCGGAGGTTGATATTAATCCGGGATGATGAGACATGGCCGTTAATACGTTGCAGTTCGTCGCGGTAGCGTTGAGACTATTATAGGCTTAACTTTGCAAAACCACTACTATGAATCGTCAGAGATTACTAGAAATAATTTGCCGAGTATAAAATCATGATTAGCTGTATAAGTAAAGGGTTATAAATTTGATAAATTAAATTTCGATTGTCGTTTGGGTGGGATTAACCTACTCTAGCATCTGCTTTCGTGTTAAATTACTTAATTCGAGGGATTTCATGTTTGCTAAATTTGAATTAATATTGCGAATTGGATTTTAATACATTGGTCAGATTTTAGTTAAAGGCGTAAAAATAACTATATTTTATTAGCATTGTATAATACATCGTTACTAGCTATAGGTAATTGAGGGGCTCGTATAATTCTTATAGTATACGACAATAATTAAAATCAGTGAAATTAAGGTTTAATATCCAAATACGCAGCCCGAAAATAGTCTTTTTGACGGCTACCAAAATAGATCTATTTGGTTAGCAAATTCAATTGTTTATTTTATATTATTTATTCACGAAAAACATACGGGCCCTTAGTTTGAGAGGGGTTTGAGAACAATTGTTCAAAGTGTAAACGCTCTGAGTCAAAGGGTGTGGACACCTATAGCGAAACAGACAGACACGAAACATGAAAATTATCGAAAACCGTAGGGGTCCCCGGAGCGAAAACATAGGGGCCCTCAGGTTGATATAAATAGTTAGATACTGTGAACATTGAGAACAATTGTGAAAAGCTTAGGCGCTCCAAGTCAAGGAGTGTGGACTCTTAGCGAGACCGACAGACAGACAGACACCAATTTTCGGATATTTATATTAAATCACGTGTCTATTAAAGGCTGGTCCTAAATAATCCGAATCCTGAAAGGTTCTCGAATCCTTCATACAATAATGATAGTAAAAGGGGGGAAATCGAAAGGCCTGACATTTGAAAAGTTTTCGTACGGGATTGATTTTGAGATTTCAAAGCACGATTTTCGTGTTGATTTCGAGTTTCTTAGGCTGATTTCGAAATTTTGGAACTACGTTTCACCGAAATTTCGGGATTTTCAAATTGATTTCAAGATTTCTAAAATAATTTTTCTTCATAGTGTACGGGATTTGTACGAATGTCGGACATTTCGGAGAAAACTTTTCTATTTAAAATTAAAGATTTTAATTGAAGTAAAATTTGAAATCTCTGTTTAATTAAAAGACATTTAAGAATATAGTGTTGAGAAAATACACCTGTATTCAATAAGAAGATACAAAGTATTTGAGTAACAGTTCACATTTTTAATTAATATCAAAAGGTCCAAAACCTGTTTAAATTAGATTAGCATTTGGAGGCAAAAAAAACGAGAGAAGATTGGAAGTCAGTCAGGTTAAACCACCCCTTGGAAACGTGAACGGGGAAACTTGTAGGACTTTATTCTGTACAATCTACTCACCTACACGTTTTCTAGCGCGAGCTTTATCTGCCTAATTAAATTTTAAAAATAGTCTTGGGCTTGTGTCGCTGAGAAAAATATTATTATACCTCGACATTTTATTATTTAACTTTATGGAAACTATAAGTGGAACTCAAAATTAACTTTTTATAATTAATTAATGAAATTACGTTTCCATGTTGGGGTATAAAAGCGGGTAAATAAGCCAGCTATATGTCAGCATTAAGTTAGATTTCGCAGATAATGTATGGGCGTATATTTAATTTTTATTTCCTTTAATATAAAAAAAAATTAAATTTGGATAAATAACAATGAATATTTAATGTTAGCAAAAATAAACAGAGAGTGCGCCTGTTCGGTGATTGCGGTCGATGTGATATTTGCGACATCTCAGTATTATTTTCCATAATAGTTTTATTACCCCTATACTAGGTCTATTTTTCTATTAAAATCGTGTGACAAAAATACGACTTAACTAATAGATCTTAAAATTCCTTTATAAAACCCGTCAAGACCGCTACATTGTTATGTCTACATTGATTTTTGATCGAACAGTGTTGGGTTTATCACACGTAAAAATAATTTAAATTAGGATATTTGCCAATAAACAAATTAACTAGGGTCTTAGGGAACCCATTTGGTTTAACAGATTGATTTTCCTAAACGAAACGAAGTTAAGATTGCGATGAAAATTTAAAACCAAATTGCCAATTAAATCATGATTTTTTAAAGAATATTTTAATTTTTGGAATATTACTGAAATCCTAATAAAATTTATCCCATATTATGGTTACCAATAGCTATTTTATCCCACATTATGTTGTACCTAGAGGTCGGCGGAACAAATAAATTAACCGCAAAAATTTCAATTAATCATTAAAATTAGTATTATTTGATTTATACGAATAAATTATACGATTAAACAACGATTTAACATGCAAAATTAATCATTTTTTTCGAATATTTTATAATTCTCGGTTATGGATAAATATAAACAATCGTATAATTTCTTATTCAAACGCCGACCTCTAGTTGTACCAATCGCTCTGTACTAATTGCCATTGAAAACATTTTCAATTGTTACTGAGAATATATAATTTTCAACTCATGGAATGAAATGTATTCGAAGACTCGCTAAAATTCAATTAAATTGGAAGCTTAAAACTAAGTCGTAATATCAGAATGAAGTTGAATACGATACTTACAGTTGACGTTCTCGGGGTCCATATTCATTCGCGAGTGACGGTCAGCGATGGGCGATTTCAACCTTTCGACTCGAGCGGGGTCAAAAAGGATTATGTCATAACTGTCCCGTTTGTGGAGGTCATATAAGCGGTGACCCTCGTCGGTCGGTGGGTCGGCGGCGATTTCTCTATCCCGCGCGTTAGTGTCTGTCTGCAGCCTCCGAGAATCCCGAATGATTCGGTGGGCGGTGATCCGAAACCCCTCCCTTTGGCGGCCTCCATCTTCGGGCTGATGGGCGGAGATTCGGCCATAGAGGAGGGACTTCTCATTATTTCTATATATATTCTTTAATCGAGGAAGCGGGGAATTTGATTCCCGCTCGCTTTCTTACCCTGTTTTCTATTGAAACAAAAAATTGTGCCGTTCTTTACGTTAGTCATTTTTATCATTGATATTACCCGAGATTCAAATCAAATTACACGAATAAAATTTTAACTTTTAAACATCCACATCGGAATTTAATTCTACGATTATCATTTTATAATTTAACGAAATTCCGATTGGAAATATAACTTTTATTTGGAAAATGTTTTACACATGATTTTTATATTTATGAAAAGATAAAAACTTCGTTACATTTGCATATTTAATAAAAAATGAAAATTGGGTACTGATGATGAAGCGCTAAGCTAAGTAAATATCTTTGATTTCATTAAATATTCAAATAAAACTAAGTTTTTATCTTTCATAAATATATAATAACATATTGCACTTACAAACAACTTAAGCCTTACAAATGATTTTATATAAAAAAATTAAAATCAAAATTATAGGACCGGAAAATTTAGGCTTGTTTACTACATGTTAGACGAAACATTTAATAATACTATAAATGAAAGCCGTGTTAAGGGTTAAAAGTTTATCAGCTAAAATTTAAAAAAATCGTGTACGGCCATAAAGGCATATTTCCAAGTGGTTCGACATCTATTCGTAAAAATCCCTTACACTTTAGAAAAAAATGAGTTTAGAAAATTTAGAAATCAACTTAAAAATCCCAAAATCTGGTCAAAAATCAGTTTCAAAATCTTCAAATCTGCCTAAAAAACCAGAAATCAGTAAATCACAAGAAAATTGTTCTCATAAATTTTAAAATCAGTTTCTGATTTCTGAAATCACTTTGAGATATAAAATCGGACCCCTCGCATATTTGCCGAAGTACCGCGATTTTAGAAACATCTTTCGTGTTCAATTTACTGTTATTCGAACCGTAGGTGGCTTAGTTTCTTCAGCTAAAATCATAAACTAAGCTAATACCCAAAGGCACCATCTTAGGGCCAAGTCAGCTAGCGACTTTTCACGAATTTAAATTAGTTGGAATTTGTGAATCACGAATTTAGTTTCGACTCGGAAGCTTCCAATGTGTAGTTTTTCCAGTTGATACAGAAATTATCAGCGAAATTGATCTTCCTAGAATTACACTAGCTGAAGAGACGCCAATTGTTATTAACTCTCCATACTGAAAACTGTAAGTGATGGCTTATTTATGTTAATTTGAGCAGTTACGGGGCGGGAAAAAGGCTCAGTTTGCGGGCCTCTTTCGCCGTTTAACTCGCGAGAACTCTTTTTGGGGAGCGTGGTCAAAGTCACCAAACCGAGTGGAACAACGTTTCGCGTCACCTTTGAATCAGCGGCGAGATGTACGCTAGGACTAGGGACGCACGCTGACGGCGGCCAACTTCTCACGGTGTGCGGGGGAATCCGTGTTGACACAACACGGGGTGGCCGCAAAGCCAACAGAATGCGCGCCTCACAATGGTCCGGGAGTCCGACCCGTTGTTGACTTTCAAAAAATTCAGGTCTTCGTTTTGAAACGGGGCTTTTATTTCGTTTGACGCGTTGGCCTTCGTAATGATCTCCCACTTTTAAAGGCGTAATTCGCTTTCGGGAGCAGATATCAACTGTTCGGGGTCCTCCTTGATTTATGATCTTAAAGGGACGGCGGACGTTCGTTTGGTTTCACACGCGATTTTCTCATTTTTCATTTCGAATGTCCCAATTGCGGACAGATATTGACACGAGTGCCAAAACCGCGGACGCCGAAATATCATTTTACTACCCATACTGTCATTACAATCGTTAGAATGAGATTCCAAGAATGATTTTAAATAAAAAGAGACCTTTGATTTTATACACCGCGCGAGACAGCGCGTGTAATAAATGAAAATAAATTCGCGTGCGCCATCTCGTTCTCATATCACGTATTATCTAAAAATATTTCAAGAAGCTCATTTACTCCGAGTCTATACACTCTTTTACGAAGTCGGCCATTTCATTACAGGCCTAATTTAAAATAGTACAGGCAAGGGCGCCTGCACGTGCTCATCAGCTCGAGACGTCGCGTGCACTTGACCGCGTGAAGCGGCCTTGCATGCACTATTTGAAATCAGACCTGTAATAAAATGGCAGCTCTCACAAATAAGGATATAAAAGAGTGTATACAGCTGTTAGAAATTAGAGAGGTTAAGCAAGACGCTCTAGAAGTTTGAACGACAACGTCGGGAGTATCTATACTCGTACGTGAAATTAAATTCTTTCAAATCAGTTAAGCCGACTTTCACTTTAACTGCTAAAGAAAACATAATGAATTAAGACATTTTAGAAATATTTGCTGTACCCGGGTAGATGACGAAAATAAGAAAGTGTTTAACCAATACTGAAACTATGAGCATTGTCTAAAGATAATCATTGGCTTCATGTACCCTGCTTTACTTTAAATGTGTCTCCTATTTCGCCTATAATATACAAGTCTTAGAAGCATTTCAATTTAAACCAGTATTTACGATCGCTTAAACGCGCGTTACTAGAAAAGGAACAACCTATCATAATTATCTCTCGATTTGTTGAGCAGGAAATTTGTAATATTCAATATTTTTATTTAAACGCTATAGATATTATATATATATGTCACAGCGGCGTAGCAACCAGGGGGACCAGAGGACAGCTCTTTGTTAAAATGTTCCAAACATTTTGATATAACGAGTATTTCACCGAATTTAGATTCTCGTTGCGTTAATAATTACGGCCGCGATGCCAACTCGAAACAAATTTTATTTAAGACCTCTATAGAAGGCATTTCTAAGTAGGACTGATTTATAGCTCGAGCATGTACCGGAAAATAATGAACGTATTTTTGAAATCTCTCGGCGTTATAGAAACGCGATCTGCATCTAATCCGCGACAAATTGGAAACTGTCCCAACGGCGGGTCGCGAGTGTCTTGTTTACATTGTAATAAGAAAATTTCTGGGAAATGGGTCTCCCGCAAATTCGTCGTCGGAGAGCGCGGAAAGGGGGCCGCGACGTCAGCGAGCCGCCTCTCGTATATCATTAAAATTTTCCCCGCCGACGATTCTAATGAGGATCGAGCTCGACTCAACAGTCATAACGGAATCGGAGAGATATCCCTCCTTTAATCAGATTAACGCACGCTTCGACTCGTATCCGACGTTAGTAGCGCGATTTGACTCTCATCATGAACGGATTAAGAACGGAGAACGCAGCGGGCCTGAAACAGATCGGATTGAGCCGATGCGAGAACTTATTGGATGCGGCCTGAAGCGTACTCGCCAAATCGGAAACACTAACAGTTGGGCCCAACCTCGCCTGGCAGCGGCTGCCGTAGCCGCCGCGCTCGGTTTGGGCCCGGCCCGTTCGCGCCAACCGACGTCGGACGCGCCTCTAACTGTCCCGTTTCGGGGGCCCGACTTCGAAGCGGATTAAGTTGAGGGCTAAGTTTGGATTTGTAAGCCGATGTTGATGGTCAAAAATGGTCGTTAATTTTCCTTCTTCTTTTTAACGGGTGCAACGCGGGGTGTCTCGCCACGCGTCGTTCATTTCAAACTTGATTTATTTCCTACCTATTAGCGGCACGGACTCTAAACCGAATCGCATTGTTAAGATACTGGTCTCGGTTTAAACCGTTAAATTTCCCGGGCCTTTTCTGAGAGAAGGATTCTTAAGATTACGCTGATAATTGGGTTATTTCCAAAAATAGGCGCAGGGCCTTCTTTTTTCGAAATATGTTTGTTTAAATGAAAATTGCGTTTTTCGACATCGTAATTTAACACATTTTTAAACCGATACCGATTTTAAGGATGAACCGATACGTATACCGAATTGTAAAATACATTTAAAATCTATTATCAAACGATTTTTTAAAAGAGTAGATCAGATACCTATAGGTCTGATTATATAATTATTTGTAAAGGGCGACCAAAGGTGGAGGCATTTGACTACTAAATTAAAAATTGTTAAAAAGGGCCGCAATTCTATATGCTTAGATAAAATTATTAAAGAAAATGATAAAACTTCGTTAAATTTGCATATATATTTACAATTAAAATTAAGACACTAAGCCTAGGCCTTTTTAATTGTAAATATATATGCAAATTTAAAGAAGTTTTATCATTTTATTTAATAATTTTACTAAAATTAATCCAAATCTGGGAGCTCACTAGTCAATTTTACTAGTGAAAAATGTACCTAAATAATCATATTTAATGGCGAATATAGCTTATCATAAATTCATCATTCATCAATTCCATTTTATTTTAAAAAAATGTGATCGGCCAAAGTCACGTAACTCGAGTGATAATGAATTCCTATTTCAATTCTGACGGGTAAAGCAAAATTTTGCTTGTTCTTCTTGTTTTTTAACCCCCATTTTTACCCCCACTAGTCAGTGACTACTGAAATAAATTAAGGTAGGAGGCTCACTAGTCAGGCTGACTATTAAAAGAAAAGATCCTTTATGTCCAACCCTGTCCGAGGCTTTTAGCGCCATCTATCAGCTTTTTTGAGAAAATCAGGTAAAATGCGATATTTCCAAAAAAATTGCGATATTAGTAACGATACTGATTTCATATCGGTTGGTGGCCATCACTACTTTCTTCCAAACTAAAATACGAAATAATTTCTGATACTTATCGCTCGAACGTCACTACTCTAAACCGTTATAAGCAACGAAAAATGTGAAAAATTTATTATTTAAAACAGTTATTGGCGAGAGTTTTGGCCGAAGATCGAGACAAAATATTCAATATGCGTGAAGAAGGCTCTTTTAATACGGTGGTTCGGCGCCCTCTCCATAATACGAGACTATCTCGAGCACCCTCGAAAAGCGGCGACAGGCGCGGGACCCAGAACCCTCGTATTACGGGCGCACGTGCCCGCGTTCATAAAAGTATCGCTTTCCCAGGACTGAGAACCCCCCAAACTATAGTTTATTTCTCAGTGGCGACCCTCCCCGCCTTCTTCTTCTTCTTCGAGGAGAGGCGCGGGGTGGCCGGCGTTGGGTGGCTGGCGGGGCTCGAGCCCGCTGATCCCTTATTCCGTTTTATCAAGCCTCCCCCTGGAAGCCCCCGTGTTGTGCCTGCTACCCGTTAGTACAATTACGAAATGCCTCGTCTAATTTGGGCTGTCACAAACCGAGGCCCAGTTTATTAAATACCGGAGCTCGTTAAGCAGGGAATCCCGCCGACAGGGGCCAACGTCGTTTGAGCTTTTGGCTTTTCAGATATGCGACACCGAGGCCTGATATACGAGCTGGCTCCGTTCGAATTACGCCCAACCAGATACGCTACGGACGCCCTAAATAAACTTCAATTAAGATACGTTGAGTCGCTCTGTACTTCCTCGTCGGCGCGCTATTTACTACTTTAAATAAAATACAATTTTGACCATTAATTTTAGTAATGAAATAAAATTATTCGGGAATATTTAATATTTATAATGGAATAGAAATAAACACTTATTTTCAAATCATAATAGCGCCCTTCCTAGCGTAAAATGTTCAGTGGCGGCGCTAGGGGTAGGCCAGGTAGGCCACTGCCTACCTTAAAATTTTGATAGGACCCAAAATCACCCTATAAGGGGCCCCAAATTCATCTAGAAAGGGTCTCAAAATTGTGCCAAGATATAAAATTATTTATAAATAACAATGAAACAAATGTCGATAATGTATTTAGAAATTTTTTAGGTATATCTCCTAGTAAATAAAACCAGTTCTGTTATATTTGGACTCGTTTTACTGTTGTTAGAACTTTTTTGTTCGTCATGTACATCACTACTTTATTTTATTGAAGCATTTCGTTGAGAAAAGGGGGGTCCCGGGTCGGGGGCTCATTTATTTGGTTTGCCTACCCTCGCGAAAATTCCTGGCGCCGCCACTGAAAATGTTGCCGAAAATATTCAGTTTCCATCGATAAATTGGTTGTTTAAATTTTCGCGTCAACTGGAGCCTCTCGTTCTGGGCTTAGTCGAAAAGCTTTCGCTGAGAGTGCGAACGGAAAGCGAACCTCCAATCTGTTATACATGTTTTTATATTCTATACTCAAGATGGGAATATATAGGCTGTAGAATGTACGTTGAACCCAAATGCGGCTTCCCAGACAGACAGAATCCGGTATCAGTCGGGGGTATCTCTGAGAAGGATAGGCTTTCGGCTATCGGTATCACGGCCTTAAAGCGGAAGCGGGATAGAAGGTACGGGTGCCGTTTGGTAGCGCTGTCGGAGTCCGTCTGCCAACCGGAAGAAACGGCATTGCCTATAATCGCCACCATAAACGAAAGGACGTGAAACAGTTGTAATATGAAATGTCAAGCTCATAGCTGTCCTTAATTGACAAGAATGTCGCCCGAGTCGGCCGACGAAAGTTTCCGCCTCCGTCACAAACCATCCACGCTCGTCCGCCCGCGGACATGGAAGCCCATTCGCGGCTTAATTATGCGCCCTCGCCGGATGAATTCCCCGTTTTCACCACCTTCGCCGACGTTTTAGGCCAAAACTATGACGGAGCAAAAGTACATTCGAAGGACCAATACTAGGCGCGAAGAGCTGACCCAGCCCGCGGAATTCCTCCATTTCCCCGGCGCGATTGGATCCCGCTTTCGCTAATTGACTGCTTGAAATTTATTGAGACGAGCCGCGACTATTCAGATTTAATTCCGCATTAATGAATACCGGGACCCATTAAAGGTTCCTTAATTATTTTTAATCCAATGCGCCGTCGAGGAATTTAATTATTTGGGGGGTTCGCGCCGCTGTGACCGAATGGCGCGTTCCGGATGCACTCCGCTCCCCGTGACGTGTCCCCAATATTTCCGATTTAAAGAGCGGGCTGAAAGATACGCCGTTTTATTAATGTCCTTAACCTTGATGGATGAAAATAGATTGCCATTTTTTTATCTTAAGTTTATAGATAAGCAAATGTAAAGAGCCTTCGTTGATCGGTAGAGTGAGGAAAATCAAAGACACCGTAGTAAAACATTTCTACTAACGAGGAGACTACCCGAGGTGATTATCACCGATTTTGTTGAAACTAGGTGGGTATGTAGACCTTATGGTAACATGAAATTTCACCAAGGGAAAAGTTGCAATGGGCATTAGTTTTGCCATGGCAACCGAAAATGTTTTTGACAACACAGTATGTATATTATGGCTTCAAAAGTCACTTGATGACTTAGGCCTAAGGTGGTGCCTTGGGTATTAGCCTAGCTGATTATTATTATTATTATTATTATTTTATCATTTAAAATAACATGGGAATCTGAGCACTTGTGTGAAAAATTTAAAAAAAATTTTAAATTTGAAAACCAAAATAAAAAATAGATCACAATTGACAAATAGAATGAATTTTATGATATTTTGATGAATTTTGGTCAATTTGATCAAAATATGTAAAAATTTATCAGATTGTTATTTTCAATGGGAAAATATACATACTGTGTTGTCAAAAACATTTTCAGTTGCCATGGCTAAACTAATGCCCATTGCAACTTTTCCCTTGGTGAAATTTCATGTTACCATACATACCCTACGAGTTTCAACAAAATCGGTGATAATCACCTCGGGTAGTCTCCTCGTAAGTTACTTTAACCTCACGCCATGAAATTAACAACAAAACCACCATTTTACATTCTTTAATCCGAGGGGTCGGACACTTGCCATTATTTTGTACGGGATTTCGGGATTTCGTAGAGATTTTGCGATTTTATCATTACTTTTTGAAGTGATTTTGGGATTTCAATGTTAATTTACCATAGAGAGAGTTAAAAGATTTGGCGATTTTAGACAAAGTGTACGGGATTTTGGTAAATGTCCGACCCCTCGCTTTAATCTCCTAGAAGTGTATTCGTGACACATAATGTATAGTTTCCAACAGAACGTCTATGATTTCACATTTACACCTAAAAAACTCATTTTTCTATTTAGACCAAACATTTATCTCTAGTGCTTAAAATAGTGTTGGTTACAAACGATTTTACCAACTATTTTAAACTCAGTTATACGAGTGTAAATTCTAAAATAAAACTTTTCTATTGAGAGAAGGCAATTACAGTTTAGACCATTTTCAAATAATATAAAAACCAGGAACTAAACTCCATTTAATAAAACCAAGGTAAATTCTTTATTATGAAATATGTATGAAAAATAAACTTCAATTTAGTAAGCAGAGTCTTAAAATATATAAGACACAATCAATAACGAGAGCCCACGCAACTTGGCAGTAAAAGTTTGTTTCGCGTCACGAAAGATATTTCGACGGATAACATATTCATCGACAATTGTCATTGTATCGTAGCCCTGAGCCCTTCACCTGGTTTATAAGTGGCTGTCAATTTCTTTATTTCGTCGATTACCATCCTTTAAATCGTTAACAGATTCTGTAATTAAATTTTTTCGTTTGATAGTTTTTTTGACTTAATTATCGACAAAATTTCATTGAAAGATAAAAAATCCGGTTTCGGACCACAGTGACTGTTCTTCCACCAATCTATTTATTTTAAATCTCAAAAGTTTCAAAATGAGCGTGCGTTATCTGCGAAATTGTTCTTAGTTTGCATTATCGAACTAAATTTAGGCTCTCTGTTTTGCAAATCGTCCGCAACTCGTAACGGCGTCTAATCGGATCATGGCTCCGTTTCTTCTTGATTAGATTTTACTATCGAACAATGGCATGTTTTTTTCCAGAACTTCCCAATATTCAGATAAAATATGAAGAGTCTAGCACTCAGTAACAGTTGACGAATTTATTCTGTCTGCCGCAACGAAATGAGTAGGTCCACGATGTTGATTGCCGCGTGTTTTAGCTTTTTCTTGGGCGTACAGTCCGTACAAGGGTACAATTACGAGACCAAATACTTTAGACAAAAGGTTCATAATGCGAATTTAACTCTATAACGCGACATCTTTTGGAGTCATGATAATAAAATTCGAAACGTTATTTGAAATAGGTCGACCATTTCAGCTATAGTAATCCGGATACCTACATGGAACGGTATCTTATTTCCACCGACGACTGGGTAAAAGGGGGACCTATCTTCTTCTACGCCGGAAACGAAGGCGACATCTTGATGTTCGCTAATAATACGGTATATTACCCGAAATGGCCATTGCTTTCTACGGCTAGTTCTCTGAAACTGTTCGCGCGACTTTTGCAGGGTCTGATGTGGGATTGGGCTCCCGAGTTCCGAGCCATGATCGTTTTCGCCGAGCATCGTTATTACGGCGTATCGCAGCCGTACGGCAAAAGATCGTACGATGTAGGAATTGTTCAACCCTTTTAAAATTATGTTCTACACACTCTTTTGAAATAATGAAAAATGTCATTTCGTAGAGTCCAACGCAATTAGGATACCTTTCGACGGAGCAAGCGCTCGCCGACTTTTCAGTGTTGATCGACTACTTGAAACAGACCATCGATGGCGCTGAGAAAAGCCCCGTTATCGTCTTCGGCGGTTCGTACGGTGGGATGTTGGCCGCCTGGTTCCGGATGAAGTACCCCCATATTGTCGACGGGTGGGTTTCAATTTGATACTTTTTGACGAGTCACCTTGTTTAGATTTGTTATCTAACGCGTCGATTGCATCTTAATAGGGCGTTGGCCGCGAGCGCACCCATCCTGCAGTTCACGGGTGTTACCCCGTGCTACGTATTTTCGCGAATCGCCACGAAAGCGTATAGCAAGGAAAGTAAAGAATGCCCCAATGTCATTAGAAAATCTTGGGCCATCATTCGAAACATCAGCAAAACTGGTAAGTTTCACTTTCGAAATATAGTACATTAAATATTTGAACGCGGATTTCATTCCAATAGATTCTGGACTCAAATTCTTATCAAAAACCTTTGGTCTGTGTGAACCTTTGAGAGCGGACACAGTCGATAGTTTTGTTAACTTTTTGTCGGAAACATGGACAAACGCTGCTATGACAAATTACCCATATCCATCTTCATTTTTAATGCCGGTCCCGGCAAACCCGGTTAAAGTGAGTGTTAAAATCGACTTTCAAACTGTTCCACTCTATGTCCGTGATAAGTATAAGGCGTTACTTATTGGTCACATAGGAAATTTGTAAGAAACTACCAGATTCCAACAAGCCTGACATGGCTTTACTGGTGGATATTTTCCGTGGAGCCTCCGTATTTCAAAACTACTCGGGCCAAGTATCTTGCTTTAATCTTTCGGTGACAGGTGGCTCCGACCTCGGGGATGTTGGCTGGGACTTTCAAGTAGGACAAACTTACTCGTTTACTTTTATTTAATTTTGTTTCGGTTTTCCGATTGTTATAATAACCAAGCGTTTTTCGCACTAGACATGTACAGAAATGGTAAGCGAGAAAATGAGTGTTTTATCTGAGAAATTGTACTTGAGTTTGGTAATTATTATTATTAAATTTAGGTAATGCCTATGTGCAACGATAACGTCAATGATATGTACGAAGCTAGTTCGTGGGACTTCAACGCTTTCAAGGCGAACTGTCAAAAGAAATGGGGTGTAACTCCTCAGGTAAAAAAGCGTTTTTTGGGATACTATCCGTGTTGTCACCTCTTCTGTCTCTTTTTGTTTCCAAGTAACGCAAGCTCGTAAATATAGGCCTACATTAATTGGTATAATATCAATTTTTTCATTTAGATAATATTGGTTGAAATTACGTTTCTAATTATAATTGTTTACATTTCCATTAAATGGAAATAATTCCACCCGTTCCATAGAAATTTCCCCGTAAAATAAATATCCGGAAATTTCCCATTCCAACCCACAGGAAGAAAAAGCAGTTCAGATGTTTGGTGGTGTACACATCAATGCCTCTAGCAACATTATTTTTAGGTACGCGGACACTGCCGCTTTGATTGTCGTACGGGCATTTTTAAACGTATCTTCTTATTTTCAGCAATGGTCTGTTGGATCCTTGGTCTGGAGGTGGAGTTCTGAAATCGCTGTCGGACTCGTTAGTCGCCATTCTAATCCCCGAAGGCGCGCACCATTTGGACTTGCGCTCGCCCAATCCCGCTGATCCCATTTCCGTCATTAACGCCAGGAAACTGGAAAAACAGCTAATCACAAAATGGATCGCCGATGCGAAATCCTATAATAACAAACGCCAATAACGAAGTTATATCTAAAAATACTTACTGCAGAATGAAATGTAAAAGCCGCGTTGTTGTCATTAAAGTGCGTGATGAAAATGATAAATATTATATATATTGCTTTTACTCATTCCGATGAAAACTGGGATTTGCGCATTTAAGTGCAAGTTTATGAAATGTTGAACGTGGTTTAAAGAGAGTGGATTGGAACTAAAATTTAAATATCTCGAGAGTATTTATCAGTCCTACGTTTAAATCCAACGAAATTCTTTCAAATTTGAACTAAATTTGAACTTTTATCAGAAGTTAATGAATTTACTTCAGTTGATATTTTGTTATAATGATGACTCTACAGATTCTGTTTTAACCCAAAAACATTTTATCGCGAGCGTTGAAATTTCGTTTAAGGAACTTAATAATAATCGCTTAATCTGTATTAGAACTATAGTAAAAATACAACATTTTCAAGATAAATTTAAATTTCCTAACTCTTTAGAGATATTTTCAAATTCCCTGACCTGTGACAATCCTGGTCTATAGGGCGATCACAAAATAACCGGGTTTTTATCCCGGACCTCACTGTTACCTTCTTAATAATCGGGTATTCATTGTTTATAATCAAGACATAGTGAAGGAATTAATTTAAGGAAAATATTTTATTGGACACAAATGTCTTAGGATCAAGTGTAATGTATGTTCATCACGTGAAATGCGAGTCGTCTGGTACTTCTTCGTCGGTATCAAATTCCGCGTCTTCGTCCTTGATCCACTGACCCGTCGTCCAATCTTTCTTCCACCCTGATCTGAAAAGTGGCATTTATAAGTCGTAATTATGGAAAGGTTACATCGGTGCTTTGAGTATTAAAATTTCCTGGTCAGTGGCGTACCGAGGCTGCGTAGTGCCAGCGAAAAACACGAATTGCGCCCCTTTTTAATGGTGATAAGTTTTGAAAAAATATAGTCAAACAGTTTGTGACGCTCGGTTCAAGTGGCAACGGGCCAGTCATCGATAAGCCTCTGGTTCTGGTTCAACCTACTGCCTTAATCGGCCATAGTAATCTCCTCTCGCTTTATCATCTTCATTTCGAGTTTCTAAACGAGGTTTGTTGTCAATCGGGCAGAATTGCGTTGTGTCTTGAACCCTTGATAGAGAAGCGACAGCGGGAATTGACGGATAGCTCTTCTTGCATTTGGCGGCCACTTCAATAAAATTCTTAGTTCTTCGACTACTCTTCAGGTAGTGTTTGACTACGTTTCGCGCTACACCGGACGAGTCGCGAGCAGGTTGAGATTCTGTACGCCCAGACGTATTTTCTGTTTTAGCTATGGTTTCTAAATAAGAATAACTTTTTAAAAATTTAAATTTTTATGTAAATTAAATGTTTTCCAAACAACGTAATTTTCAGTCGATGAGAAAATCTCAATCCATTCAAATGAAGCATGGATAAAATTGATTATGTTCTAAGTGGGGTCTAAAGAAAATTTTAGAGCCTTGAACTGTGGCTAAGCTTGCCACCGGTAAGGTACGGGTTACTTCAAACCCGACTCAACCCGACGACTAGCCTATCCGTGACTTTCAAGGGACTGTTATGAAAAGTGAAACTTTCTGCACGCTATCGAACTCCTTATCAGTTTGGGAAAAAAGAGTTTGAATCTAGTAACCGAAAACTCGATTCTCTTAAACAACGTACTTTCATCACGTATGTCTATCACGTGTTTTCTACTACAGCTATTGTAAGGTTTCAGCTTTCGCAAAGTGTTCGTAGCGCCCAAAACTTTCTGTAACGAAATATAAAAGTTTATGGTAGAAAATCAGTGAAATAGAAACAAAACAGACCTAAAATCCTACAAGAAATTGTTCACGATAAACTAATATCAGAAACAAATCTTTCATTAAAAACAAGCACTTGAACATACTTTCGCAACTATCGTAGAATCAGCTCTCTTCGCGGCAGGTTCTAAGTTCTTCAGCTTTACTAAATGACGTGCAAAAACTGAAAACAAAGAGGAATTGACTGTAATTTTAATATATTAGTCGATCCGCTTCGCCTGCCCCAAGCTGCCCTTGTCTACACCATTTACCAACTTCTTCCATAGCCTGTTGAGCAAATGTTGCGATCGAAATTAGCTCAAAACTGCACTGGGGAATCCGAATCGAGTTGAATTGTTTAAATTAAAAATTACGAAAGCTTATATCAAATATCAGTTTGCTAATTTTAGTGATTTCTAGATTTTTATCTGCAAATCTAAATAAAAATACTTCTAGTTTCTTCATAGGGCGATGCGTAGCCATCGACGTCGATTGCACCAGGTTTTGCATTATATAAATGTTTGGTTGCCTTATTGGAAATTTCAGTTGTTTAACTAATGGGTAAGTTACGTTTACGATCACTTATTACGTTAGGGTAAAAACCAGACTGATAACTAACTAGTATTATCATAATTCTACAATTTTTTTTAATATTTGAAACCATTAGTAGCTTGCTCGTGAGTATGGCTTTTGTTCGTTGCCATGGTAACGCGTATAGGTCAGCCATAAGACACCCATAGCGGTCACGTGATTATTTCGAAGGATAGTGTGGCGTTTGGCCAAATGATCGGTGACGTTAAATGAATGTCATGGCAGCCGTTTCAAGGCGGGGCTTAGTTATGACGTATGCCTACGACGCTACGAGCAAGCACTCAATATTCCAGACTTATCGAATTATCTGTCCTTATCCTGTTGCCGGTGGCTACGCATACTTTTTACCTCTCCGAGGGGACTTTGTACCCTAGGAGGGGTTATACAACCACCGTGTCTGTCTGTGGGTCTGTCTGTCAGGCATTTTCGGGGTAAAGGGTAATCACTGCGTACGCAGTTTCTTAGAATCAGGGAAAAGGTTTTTCCAAAAGCGCCCTCTTTTTGTCATTGGGTGTAGTATAATTTTTTAATCGGCCGGGATTTGAACCCGAGCCCTCTTGAACGACAGGTGAGCGTTCTACCGCAGAACCACGGATACAGTTACGCTTCACTGATAATTAAAAACTCTTCCGAGGAGAGGTATATTTTGGCTTGCCAACTTGTCATTTTATCAGTCGGTACTTCACTGACCCGCATTTATGGCACGAGGGCAATTTTCCACAATTGTGTAATTTGTTTTTATAGGCTGAAAGATTTTTTTATCGAGACTCGATTTCATCCGCCTACACAATGGGGGGTAGGTCTGCCTGTATTTTAACTTTCTTACATTGCGCGTGTTTTTTCCCTCGACGGTGATTTGTTAGCATTTCAATGGTGTCGAAAACTGGCTTGTATGAACAAATACTGCAAGCGTATCTGAAAACAAAAACAATATTAAATGAAATTAACATAAAATAATTCATTGTATCGCAAAATTATTTTTGACTTCTACCAGAACTTTCTCATAACGCTCTGGTTTGACAGGAAAAGTAATAGGAGTTTAAATAAAACATCTTCAAGGAAATCGCCAAGAATTAATATATCCGAGAGCCAGGACCTGCAAGTTACTGTTTATATAATGCTTGTTGTAAGAATGGAAGTTTCTCACCTGTAAACAAAACGTTGTGTTTTTGCCAAGCCTTAATATGTCAGTAAAAGCTACTTGGTTAAATTAAAGGAAACACTTGTTGCATACCGTACAGGTGAAAAGTTTCCATTATTTCAACAAGCACTATATAAAAAGTAACTTGCAGGTGCTGTCTCTCGGATATATTACTCCTTGGCTATTTCCAAGATGTTTTATTGAAGCGCCCAATGGAAAATATTTTTGAAGAGAAACCATTTTTTGGTAGATTAAGGGGAGGGACTTGTTAGTGACGTAATTGCCTACAGAATATTACGTATTATCATATCCTGTTTACAAGCACATACTTTCACATTTTATTAAGAATGCTTTTTTAAATAACTTACTTTCCATTACTGAGTAGTTTGGCTTCGCCGACTGGAATGTGATCAATCAAGAGATCGCTGATTCTTCGTTTCTGTGTGGAGTGTAGATACACAGGTGTCAATAAATGTTCGCCTACTGTATTATAAAAGAAAATAAATTACTTGTAAGTCTCGTAACAGAGATTTATCGTCGCCATCTCGTTTGAAAGACATTGCTAAAATCCCTCGAACATAAACAAACCGAGGTTTACTACCAAGGCTTGAGAATAAATATAATAAATATTTTATCTCGAAGCAACTACTGCTATCTATATTTCAAATTTTGCTTAAAGAAATTACAAAATTCGTTAGAAATAAATCTTAATTTAATAAAATTATTTATTATCAACAATATTATTTTTATAATTATATAATAATAATCTCGTGACAATATTAATTATTATTAATAATAATAGTATAGGTAGTCACAACTAGATGGCGTTAAAGTAGTTATCGTTCACAGCTACGAATAGATACGAAACGAATTCGCTCACTCTCGGTTAGGTATAAAAATCCTTGGAGCGCATTCATTTCCGAGCCCGGTATATTCGACACTCCCCTATCCGACTTCATTCGCTTTGCATTGTTGGCCAAGCGCTGCCGTTTTCGCGGGCCAATTTTTTTTACGTCCGCGAAAGTAAGGGGGATAATCTAAACATATTTTTATTTCGCGTTTTCGACCGGCTAGCGTCAAAATAGATAGATACACCGAAAGTATCTGTCATTTTAAACTTAAAACCATTGACTTGTAGGTATTGTGTGATTCTTCGAACAAAGAGTGAAGTTGTCGCTTCGAGTGCTCGGAGCATTTCCGCCAAGGCCCGACCGTCAACGAACCAAACCACGTTTGAACCACGTTTTAAAGACAGTTCTTAACAAAAGCCGCACCGAACCCCAACTGATAAAAATCGTAAGTCAATATTTTTCGTAAAAATTTCATTTTAAAAGCCTGATAATTTATTTAAAACGAGATATTTACCAAATTCAATATTGGAAATAATAGTGGCAATTTTTGTACGCTCAGCGCCACCGAGCGACGTTTCGCGCTTGTCATTCTGCAGTGTGTATGTCAATGCTACATGTCGACCCTGGTCTACTGACGGATCATTACAATGATATTTTAAAGCAATTTTTAACACGTCGCTAAATTATAATATCGTATCGTATCTAGTCGGCCTAGATATAATGTACATTTACTGTTTTGGGGGTGATTATCTTATTGAGACAATAATATCAAAGTCACTTGGAAATAAATTATAGGGTGGAACACCCAGAATTAGTCAGAATTTCCGATTTAAAATATAACCTTGTAATTTAACTGTCGTTCCCCCGGGGATTATTTGTCGTTATTACGTTACATACCCGCAGGCGACTTATGTATAAAAATCCCAGATTTAAATAAAACTGGCTTTCTTAAGCCATGCAAATTAGGCTTACCTAGAAATTATCGCCAAATATATTAGACGTAATATTTTTTCGCTCGTAACTTCAGCCAAGAAACTCTGGTGGCTTTTATTGACTCTTACAAACCAGTTCAAGGAAAAATGTGGAGAAAAAAATTAACTTTTCACTTTTTATAACGTACATCATGTAGAAGTACTTTTGGTATTCTTATTATCGGTGACGTACTGCGCCAAACTTCGAAGGCCTAAAAAAGTATACCTTAAAGAAAATATTATTTTTTTCTCTGTAGAAAATTAAAAGGGTCCCTTATAAGTTAAGGCCAAAATCGTGAATACTTTTTATTTGAGAAACTAAACGTACCCTTTCCAAGTTCACACGCAACTGCGATTGTAAAGAAAAGGATAAAATGTAATTGTCGCCCCTATAACTTCCAAACACGATTCGTCGTTCCTTTTACAGCGCCTTAAATCTAACCCATTTACTTTGAAAAACTAGCTTCAAATTCGAGTTCATGCTACAGTGAGAAAATAAATGAATAGTGTCGACGGAAGATATTATTTTCATTCGCTTTAAAAACAATGTTTTCATTCCCCTCATACTTAAATTAATTAAATGATAGGAGTGAAAATTTTCCTAATTAATTTCACTCCAGAGCTGGATCGACATACTTGCTTAAAATAAAGCACGCGACTTAGTTTGAAATTTATAATTTTTTAAAATTTTTTTTATCTAAAATCTATCGTAAGCCTATCTTATTCAACAGTGATATTGAAATAAATTTGGAAGATAAATTTTGGCTACACCGCTGTTTAAATAATTAAGCTATTGATTAAGAAAACAAACTTTAAAAAAATAATTACTTTGATTTATACTCTAATATCGAAAATTTTGAAAGAAATCTATTTCTTAATTTAATGTTAAATTGCGGATAAAATATCCGTACACAAATTCTCCAACTTCATATAGAAATATTTCGCGTGTAAAAAAATATCACGATAAATTCAATTTGAATTGAATTTACATAAATTAACGAAATATCCACGGAGAAAGTGTGTCGTTTGAATCAGGATTTAGCGCGGGAATCAGGATGACTAGGATGAACGGAATGTTACGGGTGAACTGACGAACGCTCGGCGCAAACCACTTCTTGAAATATGTAATAACAGTAATATCGTTCTCCCACGCCCTTTTCTCCCCTCCCCATTTCGCGAAGAGCCAAAGCTTTATCTAGAAATTTAATAAGGCTTAATTAAAGACCCCCTAGTTAGGATGGCGTGGGCGACGATTTTTCGAGTTTAATGTATCACGCACCTTCTAGACTCTCGAGTGCCTCGGATCGCGAAGATAGTTTACTGACAGAATCCCCTCGTTAAGGCGCGGGTACCTACGATAAGCATTTAAGTATTATAATTCGTGAATTTGTTCCTCATTTTTTCCTATGCTCTCGACGCCTACTCCAGAAAATAAATTTAAAAGTATTCGTCCGTGAATGGAAGTTTGTTACACACCGATTTTGTTCAAACTCGGGGGATTGGTAGACCTTCATGTAACTTGAAAAATCCTAAAGGGATTTTACCAGGGGCTGATCACTCCGCGTAGTCGGTGTACAGGGCCGTACCTTTGACTGTACTAATGGGACTACGCGTAATCTTTGAAGTCCCTGCCTTTGGCAGTGGCAATCTATGGGTAATCCGGTGTACAGACTTTCGAAGAGTGGTTAGCCCCTCGGGATTTTATTCATGGACAACGGTTTTGCCATGGCAACGAAAAATTTTTTTGACAACAACAAATGGAAATTTTCCCATTGAAAATAACATGGGATTCCGACCGATTCCTAGAGCCCTGTGAAAAATTTTAACAAATTTAAAAATTTCAAAAATGCCAAAAATAGAAAAAATAGATAAAAATTGCCAAAAAAAACCATCAAAATTGATCAACTTTTGATCAATTTGAGGTCAAAATCCCATGTTATTTTCAATGGGAAAATTTTATATTTTGCGTTGTCAAAAACATTTTTCGTTGCCATGGCAAAACGGTTGCCCATTGAATAAATTCCCTTTAGGATCTTTCATGATACACGAAGGTCTACCAATCCCCCGAGTTTAATGTATAAAATAGTTTCCGTAACAATTTAAATGCGAAGCGAACCTAATATCAAGACCAATTTGAAGTTAATTTAAGGTTAATTTTAATTTCAGTTATTGATACGAGAAAAGTAACCATAAATTTGACATGAAAAATAATCGATACATTTTTAAAAATTAATCTGACTTCAAACAAATTAATTGTTTCAAATTAAAGTAAATTCCAATCCTTGGTTTTAAAATAATCGATACACTTAAGAAAATTAATCTTGACTTTAAACAAATTAATTGTTTCAAATTAAAGTAAATTCCAATTCTTGGTTTTAAAATGATCGATACATTTTGGAAAATTAGTCGGACTTTAAACAAATTAATTGTTTAAATTTAAAGTAAATTCCAATCCTTGGTTTTAAAATAATCGATACACTTAAGAAAATTAATCTTGACTTTAAACAAATTAATTGTTTCAAATTAAAGTAAATTCCAATTCTTGGTTTTAAAATGATCGATACATTTTGGAAAATTAGTCGGACT
This sequence comes from Leiobunum rupestre, assembly GCF_980474605.1. NCBI lineage: Eukaryota > Metazoa > Arthropoda > Arachnida > Opiliones > Sclerosomatidae > Leiobunum > Leiobunum rupestre. The sequence continues at coordinate 36,862,617 of NC_143387.1, forward strand.
TTAAACAAATTAATTGTTTAAATTTAAAGTAAATGCCAATTCTTGGTTTTAAAATAATGGATACACTTGGGAAAATTAATCTGACTTTAAACAAATTGTTTAAAATTAAAGTAAATGCCGATCGTTGGTTTTAAAATAATCGATACACTTTTGAAAATTAACCTGACTTTAAACAAATTGTTGAAAATTAAAGTAAATACCAATTCTTGGTTTTAAAATAATGGATACACTTGGGAAAATTAATCATTCATTTAACGTAGATGATGTTGATGTGTTAAATAACGTTACATTAAATAAATTTCTTAGCTACATTTATACATTTATTCTTTACACAAAACTGCTGGCGCTTCGAATTAGCCCCCAAATTGCGCCTTCAAGAAGTTATACAACGAAAGCCACGAAATTTATTCAGCAAAATCGCCCCCTTCCTTTAAATCGAGCTTTATATAGATGAGAAATCCCTCATCGTTTCGGTCTCTAAATATCGCCGAAACCACGCGAGGAAAGGTCACGAAGGTCAAATCTCGACGGAATGCTACTTTTAAGAATGGGGTCCCTCCAAATTCGGGGTGACACCGATATTATTTCGCCCGAGTTGCCAGTTCTCGCGCGCTCGTAGTACGGCGCGTCAAACGAGCCTGGCAGCGCGTCCGAAGCCGGCGCCTTTTGAACTCGCAACCCTGATTCGGGGTTGTCGCGAGCTGGAAGATATTTACGCCATCCATTCGAAGAATGTCGCGCGGGGCTTTCGATGCCTATCACCACTTGGCGGGGGCTCGCGGAAGGCTGGGGCCCTTGTTAGGATGCGCGGTCCGGAGGGGGGCCCAGATTAAAAATATATTTCCAGGCTTTTTCGCGACCGAGAGATTCGAACCGCGGGTTTGCGAGCGAAGTGAAAAAACGTGTAATTTTTTCTTATCAATCAGTATATCGCTATATGAGAGAATTTTGAAGGTCTTGCGTTGACAATTGGCGCCCGTTGTATATAGATTTTCGAACTTTTTGTAGACGTTTCAGCCAAAAAAATTGGTTTTATCTTCGTTAGGAAAGATAAATTTAACCCCTTTTTTTCTCATTCGATAATACCAGAAGTAAATGAACCGAAGTTATCAGACCGCTATACTCCCCATGTTGGAGGCGGTTTCCTTAAGAAGTTAAATTTGAAATTTTGCGCGCTCCTAGTCCGAAAAAAAAGTTTTTGTTTTTATTAAACCATTTTTTATACATAGAAATAGCTATACCCACAATTCCCAAGTGCAATTTCATCATAATCATCATAATCATAATCAGGTAGGCTAATACCCAAGTCACCACCTTAGGCCTAAGTCGTCAAGCCATTAATTCAGGTGGCCGGGTTACAATTCGTAGGAGGGTTGTGACAAGCCCTGCATGCCACGCGTTCGAGCCAACAGCTCCCTACACTAACTTTTGACGTTAACCTCAACAAGTTTTTATATAAGGGGAAACCCCTTAAACCAGTGGGGAGAGAACTTGCCAACTCAACGCGGAAGGAATTATTCCTCGTTTTCACCCAGTGCCACAAGCTGGGATCGAACCCGGCTCCTCTTGCGGCGAGGTGAAAGTGCTAACCACTCCGCCACCCCAATTTATGGCGTCAAAAGACGGGGATGGAAATTAGCTTTTATTGGACTCGATTTTCATACGCCCTCCGATTCTGAGCGCTATTTCGATAACTTCGGTTCAATTACTTCTGATAATACGGAGGATAACTAGTCGAGCGGAAATGATACCCTGGACCCGGCTATCAGCCGGAGCGGAAAAAACTACGAAATAATAGTCTTTTTGCGCGCCATAACGAAAAATCGAATTTCGATACGTCATTGGCAACCATCGCGCCGAAGCCCTACGCCAGGGGTCTCCGAATCGCCAATTACGTTTTGCCTCTTCAAAACGTTGATAGAGCTTCGTTATCTCATTCCTTAATGAAGGGCTAGAACCATAAGTGTATAATATTGTTACGTAAGTGTGACACTTCCTATTCTTCACACGCAAAAGTTTCACTGACAAGGAGAGTACCCGAGGTATTTATTGCCGATTTTGTTCAAAGTCGGCCGTAATGTAGACCTATATGAAATATGAAATATCCCAAAAGGAGACGTTGCACTACCCTTTCGATTTGCCATGGCAACCGAAAATGGTTTTTATCACTTAAAACAAAAATAAGATTTTTTCCTTATTTTATCCAAAACATTTTACAATTTTAACCCAAAAATGTTCCAATTTACCCAAATTTGATCAAATTTACATGGGATTTTCTCGGTTTCACAGGGTCCTAGCTACGAAAATTTTGAAAAATTTTGAAAATCACGAAATGTGTAATTTGGACCACATTTAGGTAAATTTCATCAAGTTTGAGTAAATTGAAACATTTTTAGAATAAATTTGTAACAAATTTTGGGTAAAATAAGGAAAAAATCTTATTTTGGTTGTAAGTGGTCAAAAACATTTTCGGTTGCCATGGCAAATCGAATGGGTAGTGCAACGTCTCCTTTTGGGAAATTTCATATCTCTATAGGTCTACATTACGGCCGACTTTAAACTAAATCGGCAATAAACACCTCGGGTACTCTCCTTGTGAGAGCAATTCACAAGACAGACTGTATTACGGGCTTGCTAACGCGTCACACGTAGCCTTTGACAGCGCCTCGCTAGGGGGATAATTTCTTCTTGTCCGCAAATCGTAATTTGATCACTAAAGTACCCTATTTTCAAAAAATCTTAGGAAAAGCAATATCCGATTAAAATATTATGGTACTTCGGTTTAAGGCCAGTTAACAAAATGTTCAAAGCCGAGGCATATAGTTTTAACTGACAAGGAGAGTGTCCGAGGTGTTTATTGCCGAATTTGTTCAAAGTCGGGCGTAATGTAGACCTCTATGAGAGATGAAATTTCCCAAAAGGAGACGTTGCACTACCCATTCGATTCGCCATGGCAACCGAAAATGTTTTTGACCACTTAAAACAAAAAATTCTCCATTTTAAAAAGCATGGAATTATCTAGGTTTCACCTACGAAAATTTTAAAAAAAAATTTAAAATCACAAAATGGGTAATTTGGACCCACATTTAGGTAAATTTCATCGAGTTTCGGTAAATTGGAACTTTTTGGGGTAAAATTGTAACAATTTTTGTGTAAAATAAAAAAAAAATGTATTTCGGTTTTAAGTGGTCAAAAAAAAATTCGGTTGCCATGGCAAATGAAATGGGTACTGCAACGTCTCCTTTTGGGAAATTTCATATCTCATATAGGTCTACATTACGCCGGACTTTGAACAAAATCGGCAATAAACACCTTGTAAGTTAAAATTATGTCAGTAAAATATTCCCAAAAGTAGAGGTCGGCAAAATAGATAAATTCACTGCCAAAATATCGATTAACTATAAAAATTGTGGTTAACTGTTTATTTATTGATATTATCCACGGATAGAAAGGGATTGAACATTAAAAAAATAATTTTATTTTTCTGATAATCGTCGGTTGTGGATATAAAAAGATAGTGATTAATTCTTATCCAAACGCCGACCTCTACCCCAAAGTGACAAACTTATGGAACAATAATATAGACTTTAGCTAGAACGGATAAGCCAAGGGGGAAGCCGCGTTGGCCACGACCCGTTCGAACGGTAGTAGTCTGCGTGGCTTTAAGCCAGGAGCGTATAGTCTCCTACTGTAAACTCCGAACGCCTTTATTTTACTACTGGACGGGGCCCCCACGCGTTCGGTTGACCAGGCGCTCCTCGGCGGTGACGCAATGGCGCGCCCGTGACGTCGATGGAAGATGCTGGGGGGGTTGTCATGGCAACCGCCGTACCTCATCCAGACGGAATGTTCGGGATCCGAAATGGAAAGGATGGTCCCGTTACCGTTGGAGCTCAATTATTTAGCGTATTCTTTATCAGTCGCGAATTTTCGTAATCTCAGGGTCCGATAATAAGGTATCTTACCGCTTTTCGGAGTAAGAAATAATTGTGGCCGGGTGAATGGCGTAGTTAGGCGGCCCTTTCTTCGGGCCCAGCGAAAAGGGCGACTTTTCTCGCGGGGAGTGATACTTTTTAACCCTCTCCCGATCGTTATTGGGCCCAGATCCTCTGCCGGCGTTTTCCACACGATGGATGATATTTTCGCCGCATTTGTAAGTGCGCAATTTCTTTATTTCGCGATATGGTTGTCGTGATTTTACTCTCAGTATTATTACTTTTAAGGGGGAAGAATACAGTAAAAACCTCTTTTTAGTTCAAGCTGAACGTTTCTGTTTTAACAATTACATAATTTAATTATATTTTTCTTATTAGGCTGAATCTTCCTCTAGCGCTTAAAATAATTTTGATAATTCTAATATTAATAGTTAACGAGATAAAAGGTCCTAACTAGAGAGTAGTTTGGGTGCTTGCCCAACTTGTTTAGCTCCGGGGGTCCGAATTAAAACGTAATAACTTAATTACTTTTAAATTTAAAATCGTCAAAATTATTTTAAGCACTAAACAAGAGGCTGTTCTACAATAAATATTAATTTTATAAGTTAAAACACAATATTAAAAGAGTTCAGCTTAAAATAGCGCGAAAGTAGACAATGGCCACTGTAGTCTTCCCCCTTAAAGTCAAATATTTATCTATAGGACCCTTTAAAATGATTAAATATTGAAAATGTTTTTGGTGAAATTATATTTTAATTGTTGGATTATTCAAAATATTTCTTTAAAAAATAAGTCAGTATTATATTCTTAAAGTACTGTAGCTTTGATTATGTCCCATTGAAAGTAACATAAAAATTATATTAGGTTTTATAAGAGTATAAAATGAATAAACAGTGTTAACGCGCGAATTTGGGTCCTGGGAATCGAAGAGGTCCCCTCTCTGAATATCTGTCGTTCGAATCTATTTAAACAACGTAAGCAATTTATTAAACAATACGTACTAAAGTAATAATTACCGTAGATGCTAGATTGTATAAAGTATGCCATTGTTGCAACTATCCGGGTTATCCGAACGTTCCATTCATTTCAATCGGAAGAAATGGTTTGCCGATGGAAGATAAATAGTTAAATATACTAGCGGATATCAGGGCTCGTACGGATCCTGGATTACCTGGATAAGTCGGGGATTTTCAAATTGCGGGAAATAGTCGGGGATTTAAATAATGTCGTAAAAAGTCAAGGATTTTATTAGTCAACAAACTCTGGATCGCGGAGAAAAATTAGGTATCTTTTCTTGGACACCTTCTTCCTAGAGAGTATGTTGTTATAAAATATAATTAAGTTTGTGATTTAAAAAAAAAATTGTTTAATTTCGTACTTTTACCTGTAAAATCATGAAAATTACTAGGAATATCACCAAAAAGGTTCGGGATATTGCCAAAAAACGGTCAGGGATAACCTGGATAAGTCCGGGATTTGAAATCCGAAAATTTCGTACGAACCCTGAATACATATGTGGATCATTAAATAAATTTAGTAAATAACTAATTTAAATAGTGGAGATAATTTTTGTCATGGTGATGAAAAATGTATAGAGGAATTAAATAAATTAGGGGATACTCATGACGATTGAAAAATTAATTCACAATTTTTCAGGGTTCGTACATGACCTGGAAAACCTGGAAAAATCAGGGAATTTGAAAAAGGTTTCCAAAAGGTCTGGGAAAAGTCAGGGAATTTGAAAAGCTTTCCAAATGGTCAGGGAAAAGTCAGGGAATTTGAAAATGGTGCAAAAAAGGAAGGAAATTTTAAAATGACCCCAAAAAAATCAGGCAAATAAATTTTTGAAAGATGTATTAAAAATACATAGTCAATATTTTTGAAGATTTTACCTCAAAACATGCATTTATTCTACAAAAATGGTCAGGGAAAATTTGGCAATTTAGTCAGGGAAAAGTCAGGGAATTTAATTCCGGAAATTTTGTACGAACCCCAAGTGTCAAATGACCTTGTAAGGTTTGAAATTTTGTCTTAAGCCTGTATTATGGCTTAAGACAAAATTGTAAAAATTGTTAATTAATTTTTCAATCTTCATGAGTAATTGAATATTCCCTAATTTTATTAAATTTCCTCTATACAACTAATTTAAAGGGCGTATTTTTCGTTACGTAACGCGAAAGTTCTTCAATTGTTTAACCTTGAGTAACGCGTTACGCCACTGATAATGTAGAGACAATGAATTAATCGCGAAACTTTTAATAATATTTCCTAATTTACGAAATGGAACTCCGGGGTCGGATAATTTTTCTTTTCAATGGAGTGGCTCGTAAACTATTAGCTGAGCAGGTGAAACACCCAGAGGGAAACGTATTTCCGAGCTACGCGTATAGTTATGTTGCAAGGGGGGAGCGAGCCTCCAGTTCTTTTGGGATGAAAGGCTGTTTAACGAGGATCGAAGAAAAATCATTAAATTTGGAATGTCATTTTAATTTCTTTGTATTTTCTGGTTAATGGTTCGGGGTCGCTAAAGAGTGCGGCATCTGGAACACGTGAGAAAACGGCTCGCCGCTGACGTCACCACGAAAACGGAACTGCGCCCAGTGTGTCACCCTCCGCGTCACTCGAAACAATTACTTTTAATTGCTCTCTGACGCGTCCCCTATAGTTCTTTACCAGGGCTCCCACCGCGTCCATAGAATACCCAAAAGTCCTTAGTTTAATTTCAAAGGGCCCTTAATTTGGTCACTAAAGTACCCTATTTTCAAAAAATCTGAGAAAAAGCAATATCCCATTAAAATATTTTTGTACTTCGGTTTAAAGGCAGTTTACAAAATTGTCAAAGCTGAGGCATATAGGGGAGTACCGGAGGTGTTTATGGCCGATTTTGTTCAAATCCCATGCTTTTTTAAATGGAGATTTTATTTGTTTGAAGGGGTCAAACACATTTTCGGTTGCCATGGCGAGTCGAATGGGTAGTGCAACGTCTTCTTTTGGGAAATTTCATATCTCATATAGGTCTACATTACGCCTGACTTTGAACAAAATCAGCCTAACGCAAGGTCAGTTTTCGGGATTCGAAAATAACTTTTTCTTAGGATATTGTCTAATTTTGTTTTACTTTGGCGTACATTTTAGTACTTATTTTCCATAATATATTCCATATAGTATATTATTTATTTATTTATAAAGTATCGTAAGGATCATAAAACGGAGTGGTACGAATCGAACGGAGGCTATGCAGGGAATTTAAAAATGGGCCTAAAAAGTCAGGGAATTCAATTTTATCTTGGCACTTTTTGAAGGTAAGTTAACTCTAGATTTACGACAAATTCCACGATTATTATTTATTTCCTTGAATGTTTGACTAATTTTTTCAACATTGCAATAACCTTTTTACTGAAATATAAGTTCATCTTAATTTATTAACTTCTGATAAAAGTAAAATATAAAAGAAAAATTTTGGCCTTAATAAGTCAGGGAAAATTTCTTAAATGGTCAGGGAAAACAGGGAATAGTCAGGGAATTTGAATCTGAAAATTTTGTGGCAACCCTGGCTATGGTTTTCGTGTTAAGATGCAATATTGGAGAACCTTATTTTTGGAAACGAATTCGCGAGTTTTTCAAAGCGTCGTATTTTTTAATGCCCTCCAAATGGAATTTTGTGGTTATAATGTTTGCCATCCCGCTGTTGAGGCTGATATTTTTGGAGAGAAAGGTCCGGTTTATTCCGTCGCTTTAATGAAAGGCAATAAACGCCATAGTGAAAGTGAAAACGTCAGCTATTCAAAGGGCCCCAAAATGGTTTGGCCCAGTTGCGGCTATTCAATAAGATTCAATAGCTATAGGCCAAAATGGGAGATCCTTTTTGAAGTTTAATCAAAGTATCTGCCCCCAGGGGGTTTACTGGCGCCTTTCTCTTTCGTTAGAACCCTTTTTGGGTGTAAATCGTTGGCCATCTCGATAACTCCTAACTTGAATTCTGCGTGAGAACGTGAAAGGAATTTTAGTATTTTACCCTAGGTTTTGTTTCGCATTTTCTTTACTCTGGTCGTTGGAAATACAAAGAACTTTTAATGTAAACAAACTTCTTTGAATGTCTCGAGAAAAGAAATGATGGATATTCGGTTAAACAATGGAAGAAAATGGGTTGATTTTAACGTCTAATGAACCCCAAAGTGTGTTTATTACCGCGAATCCTGAATTTAATTAACAAAATGAAAAAATTGTCATTTTCCAATTTAATGCGAATTTTGCGTGTCGGGATTGTCAACCTCGACGCGTCTGTTGAAGATTAATATTTGTAAATATGAAGCGCTCTCTTTAATCACAATGCTTACGTTAAAACGAAAAAATACGTAAACAGTACATTGTGTTTATATACGTCATCCTTTGAATTTAGTAGAATTCGTTTAGAAATAAACATGATAGAACAGGATGTTCAATGTCTGTTCCGAAAAGATAAATCATAGAAAATGGTAGATAATAAAATGAAAACTTCCTAAGGCTGTTGCGTAAAATTTCGACGTAAGTGTTTTCTATTTTAAAAAATGCAAAAAAAATGGCTAATTTAGTAGAACTATGAAATATTATTTTATTTTCCCGAAATTACCATTATAAATCTTACTAAAATTTAGATAAATCTGTGATACAACTAATAAGACTGAGTGAAGTTTAGGGCTTACCTTTACAATGTTTGGGTAGTTTTCTTGGTCTTTTAAAATTTGGGTGTTTTTTTTAACAATTTTTTGGGATTTTGGATTTTTTTTATTAATATAGTGGGGATTTTGGAATAATGGTTTTTTTTTGGAATAATGGGGGGTTTTTGGAATATGGGGGGGTTTTGGTTCTGTATTGTCCAAGGCCTATGCAGTTTTACCCCTCACTTTAAACAGTCAAAATTTACTTCCAAGTTCATTTAGAGCCTAAAGGTATTCCGCTCTGGTAGAAGCCTTACTCTCTCACAAGGAAAGTACCCGAGGTGTTTATTTCCTATTTTGTTCAAAGTCAGGCGTAATGTAGACCTATATGAGATATGAAATTTCCCAAAAGGAGACGTTGCACTACCCATTCTATTTGCTATGGCAACCGAAAATGTTTTTGACCACTTAAAACAAAAACATCTCCATTTAAAAAAGCATGGGATTTTTTCGGTTTTACAGGATCCTACCTACGAAAATTTAAAAAAAAATCACGAAATGGATAATTTGGACTATATTTAGGTAAATTTGATCAAATTTGGGTAAATTGGAACATTTTTGGGTTAAAATTGTAAAATATTTTGGATAAAATAAGGAAAAAATCTTATTTTTGTTCTAAGTGGTCAAAAACATTTTCGGTTGCCATGGCAAAACGAATGAGTAGTGCAACGTCTCCTTTTGGGAAATTTCATATCTCATTTAGGTCTACATTACGGCCGACTTTGAACAAAATCGGCAATAAACACCTCGGGTACTCTCCTTGTCAGTCCCAAAAAAGTAGGCGTAGTTAAATTTAATAATTAATTTACGTTTCAATAGACGTTGAAACCCCGAAGCGTTAAACGTCCTTATTTAAACGCCTTCCTTATTAAACCAATATTATTTGTTTATAAATGGATTAAGTAATTAATTAATAATCTCGAGACTAGTAATAAAATTAATATCCGCCGGTTTTAAGAGCTTTAAAGAAAATGAATTATAAACTGAGTGAGTAGATTTTGATCTGCGAAGGAGGGAGGAAATCAAATCTGGCGTCCCCCCCAGTTGAAATCGATCGGCTATTAATAAGGGCGTCTGGAATGGGGTGACGTCATAATGAGATAAGTAAATAACGCGACAGTCGCCTCCGGTTAAATAAGCTCGGAGTGTACCTTTTTCTGTTTATCCCGTGGCTCATTAAGAGCGCCATCCTACTGACCCATCGTCCGCCGTCATCCCCGCGAACGGGAGGATGCGCCGACGCCACTTTCCTCTCGCCGACGACTCCGCGTGAGTCAAGCTCTTTTAATCGATAGCGTTGCCCCTGGCAACTGAGGTGGTCCAGACCGGTCCCATCCGCCGCACCCTCCGACCCCCGCTTCTCTCCCGTCGCACCCATCCGACAAACCCGGAATGCCTTTTTATTCCGACGTTGAAGACGAGCTTATTTTTTTTCGCTTACTTTCGCTACGTAGACCTTCGATGTCTTACCAAGTTGATGAATTTTAAACGGATGTAGTGGTTGTACCGGTAACCGAATCACCGTGTCTATTTTTCCTAATCTATTATTTTGCGTTGGGGTCGGTAAAAAGAAATATCCTTTAATGTTATGAAGGAATCAGTTAGTGTTGTAAGTCGGAAAATGACCAAGGCCTTTTTTCCGGAAAATTTTCCGTATTTTTCCGAATAAAATAGACTAATCATGGAGTTAATATTTATTTTATTTTATTCGGAAAAATACGGAAAATTAACTCAATAATTAGTCTAATATATTGTTTGCAATTTAAAAAAAAGCGGAATTTTCGCCTCATTTTTTCAAATCTGAAAGTAAAACTAAACCTCTAGACTAGTTTAAACTGATTAACAATGTAACGCTACTAATGTTTTGTAGTATGTTTACTGTTATTAGACATTTTATATCGATAAAAAGTTAAAAACATTGAAACAAATTACTTTTTAAGGGTTTTCAATTTTTTATTTTTCCGATTTGCGGAAAAATTTCCCCAATAGGGACTTGGCAGTGCTACGTTAGTTTTTTTTCAATAGTTTTTATCGTGGGGAGAAAAATAAGACCACAATGGCGGCCATGGCCAAAGCTACGGAGTGCCAAGTCTCTATTCGGAAAATTTTATTTTTTCCGGAAAATTAACAACGCTAGAATCAGTTGATTCGAGTTTAAATACGTGTACTTTGGAAATACGGAGCGAAACTTATATATCCTTGCCGGGACGGTCTTGTTTCGTAGTTTGGAGAGACAGTTTTTGCGTTTCACATTTTTCACCGTCTATAAGAAAAGGGGGCGAGTGAAATTCGCCGATGCTAGGGATTTTTTTCTCCGTTTAAATCCATTTTAGTAGGAATATTTTTCTAAAATTGGTGGATTTTGCCGGTTTTTGGACATCTGTTTTCGTTCGTCAGAATGTTTCTTTCGTCCCATTATGCAAATTCTTCGTCTCTCCTTCGCGGAGGATTAAATTCTTTAGAATTGATAAGAATCCGTGATACGAAACTACGAATAAATTCCAAATATTTAGTCTGTGGGACGAGCTATTTTCGGAGATAAATATTTCTAAATTAATCGTTCCAGAAATATATTTATTTTGAGCAGTATTTTTTCGCGACTTCCTAGAGAAAAACGTAGAACGTATTCCACTAATTGAATCAAAAGCGAGGTTAATGAGGTTAATGACGTTGTTTATTTTTGTTACGTTCTATTTAAAGAGTCTATAAGAGGATCCTTTATAGTGTTTAAATTTTGTGATTTTAAGGAAAGTAACACCATTAGCGTTTATGAATTTGGAACTTGCTAATGGTGATAGGTTTAACATGAACTATAACGTAAATTATCTACATTTTCTTAAAATAAAAATAGTGTAGTTGAGAATTTGTCAATTTTAAAATAATTAAACGGAAGAAAACCAAATTTCTATTTATTTGAGTTGGTTTAAGATTGAAACGAGGCAAAATAATTTATTTACTTGAGTCGGTTTAAGATTGAAACTAGGCAAAATAATTTATTTATTTGAGTCGGTTTAAGATTGAAACGAGGCAAATCATTATTTATTTATTTGAGTTGGTTTAAAATTGAAACGAGGCAAATCATTAATTCATCTATTTGAGTTGGTTTGAAATTGAAACGAGGCAAATCGTTATTTATTTGAGTTGGTTTAAAATTGAAACGAGGCAAATCGTTATTTATTTATTTGAGTTGGTTTAAAATTCAAACGAGACAAATCAAATGAAACTGTTTTCAAGAAGTCTTTTTTGGCCTCCTTAATTGGTCCATCTTCTCTTCATTAAGTGGAAGGCATACAATGAACGCTTGCGAAATAATTTAATTCTGAAGGAAGAAAACGAACGTGTACCGAAGACGAATGAAAAAAACTTAAAGAAGTACTCCAAAAAAAATCACTTTCGCTCATTCTCGCCAACAGAGGGAGACACACGTGGATAAGTAACGGGGAAGACGAGCCAACAAATTTAATACAGACGTGCCCTCCCCCCCTTGAAGCCGAACCCTTCGAAGTCTGAGAAGGCAGCGCTGGGAATTAAGAATTCTGATCACGATAGCCCGGTAATTTATAGGCTATTGAAGGAACCGGAGGTTTTCATTAAGGGTCAACTTGGACGCGGCAACCCTTTCAGTTTCAGCGCTACCCTCAGGGGGATCAGTCTTCTAAACGCTGGTGTATTGAACTTCTCTCGACGCCGGTAAAAACATTTAAACCACGGTGGGATTTACTTAACGACGGGTTCTGTTTTTGGGGAGAAAACTTGAAATTCTTAGAAAGTGTTGGTGTAGATAATTTGGGATGTTGAACTCCGGCTCTTCAAGATGGCCGCGGAAAAACTGCATTTTTCGGTTTCTCGTACGAGATTATTTTTTTCATTTGATAAATAGGCGGTAACGTCTACCAGTGTTATTCATTCTGCGAAATAAACTTATATTCCGTAATTTGCATACGCTTGTTGCCTTGAATTCTCTAATACATTTTCTGACTCGTAGATGGCAGCAGGTGTGCCTGCTCGCCTTAATTCTCAATTTGTTAGATAATGTCTGGGTTGATAAAATGAGCTGAGTGTAGAAACTTTTTGAAAGTATTCGCTCTGTTTTACATATTTTATATATAAACTTGTTAAACGGATGAACTAATTTGAACTAAGATAGCTGTAAACTTGTCAAACATTCACGATTGGTAAAACATTTGAATGGGTCAACAGGATATGGTAAACTTTTGAACGCCGAGGGGCAGTTCACTTCGATGTTTAAGTTTGCACTCTTGATCGATTAAATTATGATTGAGATGATTGAATGGATAAATCGTTATTAAATCACGATTAAAAATAAAAATATCTAAAATTAGGACTTGATTAAATCGCTATTAAAATATTAGATCGTGATTAAACAGATTAACTTGTGTGATTAAATCAAGATTAAACAGATTAGCTCGTGATTAAATCAAGATTAAGCAGATTAGCTCGTGATTAAATCAAGATTAAGCAGATTAGCTCGTGATTAAATCAAGATTAAGCAGATTAGCTCGTGATTAAATCAAGATTAAGCAGATTAGCTCGTGATTAAATCAAGATTAAGCAGATTAGCTCGTGATTAAATCAAGATTAAGCAGATTAGCTCGTGATTAAATCAAGATTAAGCAGATTAGCTCGTGATTAAATCAAGATTAAGCAGATTAGCTCGTGATTAAATCAAGATTAAGCAGATTAGCTCGTGATTAAATCGTGATTAAGCAGATTAGCTCGTGATTAAATCGTGATTAAGCAGATTAGCTCGTGATTAAATCGTGATTAAGCAGATTAGCTCGTGATTAAATCGTGATTAAGCAGATTAGCTCGTGATTAAATCAAGATTAAGCAGATTAGCTCGTGATTAAATCAAGATTAAGCAGATTAGCTCGTGATTAAATCGTGATTAAGCAGATTAGCTCGTGATTAAATCGTGATTAAGCAGATTAGCTCGTGATTAAGCAGATTAGCTCGTGATTAGACCGTGATTAAACAGTAACTCGTGATTAGACCGTGATGAAACAGTAACTCGTGATTAGACCGTGATGAAACAGTAACTCGTGATTAGACCGTGATGAAACAGTAACTCGTGATTAAATCGTGATGAAACAGTAACTCGTGATTAAATCGTGATTAAATCGTGATTAAATCGTGATTAAATCGTGATTAAATCGTGATTAAATCGTGATTAAATCGTGATTAAATCGTGATTAACCGGTGATTAAATCGTGATTAAATCGTGATTAACCGGTGATTAAATCCGATTAAGTGTGAACCCGAAAGAAGAGTGATCTGCTCCTCGTTGAACGCCGTGGATTGAAAACTGCGTTTGGTTAAACATCAACAATAACGTAATTTAATTATACTTGATATGTAGACTCGCGGCCCCAGTTTCCAAAAATGATCGCCTCCAAACCCAGCAGGCGCGTATACAAGTACGGTTTCGGAATGAAATCATTTCTATGAAAGGGCATAATTTCTGCGCGTATAAAGACAGATAAGATACGTGTACATTAGGGCAGCAGACGTTTCCCGTTTCCTTTTCAAGCGGAGTTGATTCAGCCGCAGATTCTCCTTTTTTCTTTCGAGAAAAGTGTTGATAAAAGAGTAGGCTTGTTTTGATCTGGTAAACTTTTCGGGTCGCGCTCGTTTACCCCCCTCCGCGCGAATACTTTTAAAAAATAAAAATGATGAAATTCGGGTCGGATTTTTATTTTTCATATTTCGCTTCAACCGCGCGTTTACGGTATAACAATTACTTTTACGAGCGCCAGACAAAATGTAGGTCTCGAGTTTTCTACGTTTTATTTTTATATTTGGCCACGTGTATATTGCCTCATAATACGCTCATTTCTTTCATTTTTAAGTTACGGCTTAAGACTTCGGCGAATTAAACGCGCTTTAAATCGCTTACGGTTCTTTTCAAGATCGCAATCACCCTCAACTTTTCGAACGCGTTTTTCAAAAGAGAAAGGACTATTATCAAAAGGGGCGAAATTGCTGTCAGCCGAAGCAAATGGTCACGCTGCTTTTCGAGTTACATGAACTTATAAGGGTCGATCCGGTTCGTGTCGATTAATTTTAATTCTGGGCATATTAGATTCTGGGCATATTAGATTCTGGGCATATTAGATTCTGGGCATATTAGATTCTGGGCATATTGGATTTTGGGAATTTTAGTTTTTGGGAATTTTAGTTTTTGGGAATTTTAGTTTTTGGGAATTTTAGTTTTTGGGAATTTTAGTTTTTGGGAATTTTAGTTTTTGGGAATTTTAGTTTTTGGGAATTTTAGTTTTTGGGAATTTTAGTTTTTGGGAATTTTAGTTTTTGGGAATTTTAGTTTTTGGGAATTTTAGTTTTTGGGAATTTTAGTTTTTGGGAATTTTAGTTTTTGGGAATTTTAGTTTTTGGGAATTTTAGTTTTTGGGAATTTTAGTTTTTGGGAATTTTAGTTTTTGGGAATTTTAGTTTTTGGATGCTAATTTATCTTAATTCGAGTGCTTGGGTTTGAATTTCCTTCGATACGGAAATGAATAAGCGGATTTTTTTATCGATTCGGTTCGATCATTGCTAACCCCGTTATAAATAACTTAGTAAGAATGTTCTTAGTTTAGAAATAAGCAATAAGCAATAATATGCAAATTATTACGCTAAACTGCTTTTATTATCGATTATTTGAATCTGTTTCTGAAACATTTATTCGAACTTCGTGATTTCAAATGAACTATCGCTCTGTTTACAGAAGCGTGAAAAAAGTGGTTTTTCGACGTCGATCTTTGCCCCGTTTTTACATATCGTAAAAACGAATTTAAATAATATAATATCGACATCCGCTCCGATTAAAGTTCGCGTCATGTCTCGAAGTTTATATTTATTTTTAATATAAATTCTTTCGTGCCAAAAAAAGAGAAACATATTTCGCTTTAGTTTCGAGGAAAACTAACCCCGATCGAGAATTTTTGGTAATAGACCGGAAACGCGTTTCCTTCCCCAAATACTTGAGCTTCCTTCGAGGCGGCTGGTAGCTGAGACGACGCCGGGTCTACCTTTGCACCGAGGCACGCTCTCCATTACGGCGTCCATGATCCAGCGACCATTTTTCGCGCGTGCTTAAGCGTTCAATGTCTCGTCTTTCGTGCGGAACGGATAGAAATTTTCTTATTATTCGCCTTCTGTTATTTTGTAGCCAAATCTCTCTAATTTTCTGCCTTTGTATTGTTTTAATTGAGGGAAATTACACCGTAAAAAGCCCGGGGATGTCACCAAAGATGCCAAAATATACTTAAACTCTCTCGATATGTCTCGACTCGAGCGCGTAGTCTCGAACAAAGGACGTTATATTATTCAAGATACGGCGATGTCATTGTTACGGGGAACGTGATCCATTCAAACCGCGTCAACTTTGGGCTACCTAGAATGCCCGGTCATTTGGCGTCTTCACCTAGATGTTTTCATAATTAAGGAACGTTAGAAAATTAAAGTAGTTTCAATTCGATCTTTGCAATAAGTTTACATTCGTACAAATCCCGTACACTTGATAGACCAAATTATTTAAAAAAACTAAAACGAACTTTAAAATCCCGAAATCTGGGCTAGAATCGTTTCCCAAATGTCGAAATGGCCTAAAACATCTGAAAACAACACGACAATTGCGCCCCGAAATCTGTAAATCAATTTCTGATTTCTGAAATCACTTTGAGATTCAAAATCCCGTACGCAAAACCAGAAATCAACACGACAATTGCGCTCTGAAATCTAAAAATCATTTCTGAAATCACTTTGAGATTCAAAATCCTGTACGCAAAACCAGAAATCAACACAATTGCGCTCTGAAATCTAAAATCAATTTCTAGTTTTCTGAAATCAACAAATCAATTTCTGATTTCCGAAATCACTTTGAGATTCAAAATCCCTTACGCAAAACCAGAAATCAACACAATTGCGCTCTGAAATCTAAAAATCAGTTTCTGATTTCCGAAATAACTTTGAGATTCAAAATCCCTTACGCAAAACCAGAAAGCAACACGGCAATTGCGCTCTGTAATCTAAAAATCAATTTCTGATTTCCGAAATCACTGAGATTCAAAATCCCGTGCACAAAACCAGAAATCCGCACGACAATTGCGCTCTGAAATCTAAAAATCCATTTCTAGTTTTCTGAAATCTAAAAATCCATTTCTAGTTTTCTGAAATCTAAAAATCCATTTCTAGTTTTCTGAAATCAACAAATCAATTTCTAGTTTTTTGAAATCAACAAATCAATTTCTAGTTTTTTGAAATCAACAAATCCATTTCTAGTTTTTTGAAATCAACAAATCCATTTCTAGTTTTTTGAAATCAACAAATTCATTTCTAGTTTTCGGAAATCAACAAATCAATTTCTAGTTTTCGGAAATCAACAAATCAATTTCTAGTTTTCGGAAATCAACAAATCAATTTCTAGTTTTCGGAAATCAACAAATCAATTTCTAGTTTTCGGAAATCAACAAATCAATTTCTAGTTTTCGGAAATCAACAAATCAATTTCTAGTTTTCGGAAATCAACAAATCAATTTCTAGTTTTCGGAAATCAACAAATCAATTTCTAGTTTTCGGAAATCAACAAATCAATTTCTAGTTTTCGGAAATCAACAAATCAATTTCTAGTTTTCGGAAATCACTTTGAGATTCAAAATTTGAAAATGCCGGACCCCTCGATTATGCGTTAAGCTAAACTCTATAGTAGATAGTTAGGCGGAGGATTTGAAGAATAACAAGCACTTGGCTAATATCCATGAAATCGGGGTTGTTATTAGTCGACGTGGAGAAAGATAGTCTATAAGGATGCCTTCTTGACTGTAAAAATATTAAATGATTAAGATACATTATATCGGAATTCCGACAATGCTTCTTTTATGGCACGCGAAAAGAAAACAAACCCCCCTCGCTGAAACGGGCATATATCACAATCATGTTTATTTTCGGCTTAAATCGAAACTGGTTTTTTTCTGTTTCCTTAAAGAGAAAACAATGCCGCATTATCTTCCTTTGACAGTTTATTTCCTGTAAAGGCTAGTCTTCACTCGAGCGAGCGTCGCGTCGAGGCGAGATAAAAAAAATGTATTAGGCCTAACGGAGATTTTTGCGTCCTTCGTCGTAGTGGTGTTTTGGCCTCGGTGAAAACCAGCCTTAAAGACTCATTTTTCAGTCTGATGGGTTACGTCTTCCAGTACTAGTTTCTCGAAACGTCGCGGTGGGCCATTTCCCAAAGATATCATAATGCTTTTCTGGCAAGCACTTTGCAGCGTTGTTGTAGTTACTTACGGGCTCTTTCAATCACCGCCGAGTTAAACGGTCCGTGTCGTCTGCAACGGTGTCAAACGCCGTGGAACTCGGCCTATCCCCGAAACAAAGACCACATGGCCCCAGCCGTTCATGCGTTAGTTTCGAGACGCAAAACGGAACTACTTCGTCCAACCATTTTAAAATCCCGGTTTATTGATGATCCCAAGTTCGTACGCGCCTTTCGAGCCATTATCGACGTGCCTCGAAACGCTCGTTCGACATTCCTAAGCGTCTCAATGTTTGCTAGGAAGCGTTATCAAGCTCCCGGAAATGTTCCTGGTATAGTTGACGTATCAGAAAACGAGGAGACTGTGTTTTGGGTCTTAAGCGACTTACTTATTCTCGTTACGTCTCATTAGCGGGGAACTTGGAGGAAAGTGTTAAAGTTGAGAGGCCCCATTCGAAATTCTCGTGAAATGCCACCAACGAATTTTTATCCGTGACACAATCGCGAGTGGTCTCCCCGTTAATTAATTTCCCGACAGAATTCGAGTTATTCTAGTTTTGGTAACTACGCGTAATAAATCACGAGTTTTTAGTGTCTTTTACCTCGCTATTAATCGCCGTTATCACCGCTGAACTGATTTGACGAAAAGGTGATGACTTCCGTAATGCGAGATAACCTTGAAACTAGCTTGATCAGTGTTCAGTTTGCTGTCAATGATTTATTGACTATATCAGAGTAAAATTTAAAAGGGAACGGCCAAGCTTTTCCAAATATGGCCTTATTTCCGTATCAAAAGATTAACAAGACGTTCTATATACTAACACGTACCTTTTTTTGTCTTGAAAAAATAGCTTTTGGCCCAAAAAGTTGAAACTAAAAATAACGCCTGGTGTTTGGGTTTGAATTTTCGCCGCCATCTTAGGGGCTGCCGCCAGCGCCCCTAACCCCGTACGGGCGATTTGCTAACTATCCTAACTTTTAAAATCGCGCAATTTAGGCTTAGGTCTCTTATAACTGCAAAACAAATTTTTGCGTCTTCAGCAGCGCGCGCTTTTACGTTGTTTTTCTGTCTCACCGACTTCTCACCAGGTGTCGCGGCGGACGCGCGCTTTTCGATTTCCCGAAATTTCTTTATTTTATTAAAAATTAACCACTCAATATTTTTTGATACGGTTTTCGCCATAAATTTTAGTTTTTAATTAGCTATAGGGCTATCTAACTGGTTAAAGCTGGACCGTTCCCCTTTAAGCTGATCACGCGTTTATGATGTGCTAAAACGTTCATATTTGAAAATTAGTATATATATATTGATTAAAAATTGTAATTCAAAAAGAGTAGAACCTTATAAGTAAAGGTCAAGCTTCCGTCGATAGTCACTCGTGGCGCTACAGTCCCGAACGAAACAGGATGGGAATTCTTAATTTTCTACTACTTTCTAGACTGTAGCGCCACCCGTGAGTATTGATTGAAGCTCCCTGCTAAGGTTATATTTCCATTAAATGTATCTTCGATATTACTTCCAACTTTTAATAATCTTAAGCCCAGTTCACACTATACAGTTAATTGGGCCACTTAACTGTATCCAACTAATTGTAAGCAAGAAAATTGTATAGTGTGAACAGACAAATTGTAACAATTGTTCCCACTTTTTCTGTTCACACTATACAATTTTCTTGCTTACAATTAGTGGTATACAGTTAAGTGGCCCAATTAATTGTATAGTGTGAACTGGGCTTTATATTAAAAAGTAAAGAGTTTGTAATTTTGGCCGGAAAAATGTCCAGAAAATTTCTGAATTGCGGAAATGTTTTCGTAAATCGGAAAAATAAAAAATTGAAACATAAATTACTTTTTAAGGGTTCTTAATGTTTTTAACTTTTTATCGATATAAAATGTCTAATAACAGTAAAAATACTACAAAACATTAATTTGTAATCATTTTAAACTAGTCTAGATGTTTAGTTTTACTTTTAGATTCGAAAAAATTGAGGCGAAAATGCCGCTTTATTTAAATTTGCAAACAATATATTAGACTAATCATGGAATGAATTTTTTTTTATTTTATTCGGAAAAATACGGGAAATTATCCGAAAAAAAGACCTCTGTAATTTTCCGGAAAATTTTCCGACTTACAATACTAAAAAAGTGGGTAAAAATGTCTGCAGAATTTGAATTTATACGAACACTAATTTTAAACCTACAACAAGAAGACCGTAGATGAAAATTATGCAGATGGGGGGTGTCGACACTACTACCCACCTTTGGATAATGTTTACACCATTCATTGACTTCGTAGATACGAAAATACCTTTACTTCGATAAACAGTCCCCCAGCGTGGAGTTTTTCACGTGGCCTGTAGAGGTTTCGCGGTAGAGGTCTGCCGTATGCGCTATTAGTGCAAAGACCACCTAAAAACTTATCCCATTTCACTAATAGCGTATTTCCCCTTTAAAGAAAAAAGCGCACATTTTTTTTCTCTTTCCTCAAGCCTTCCAGACAAAATGAATTATGCAGAAGGGGAAGGAAATGGGAGGAATACGATACGGTATACCGTGTTTCATCCATAAACATCAAGGGTATCAGTGAAAGTAAAGCTAACGTGAAACGAACCTCGCAGGCACTATATACCAGAAATTATAGGAAGCTGACACGATGATAAATATGTTGAAAAAAGGCCTTCATTAAAGAGGTTAAGAGCGCTAAAGTCGTATAGTAAGAATATCGTCGACATTATCGAGATTTGTCGAGTAATTTTCCTTAAACCTACTACGGTGTAACTGTACGTGTGATAAGCAGCGTTCAGACTATGTGAAAATATTACGTTTGCGTCGATCATGTCGGTTCTTTCGATTTCTTACACCGTTCAGACAGAGACTTAAAATTTTCGCGCGTGTCGTTTACATTTTTGCATTTCGTTGCGCTCAAAAAGTTCATAGCAGACAATTAGCCTTATGCCTCATCAGCGCTGACTCTAGGTAGTGGCGACCTTTAGAACCATCGAAATACTATAACCAATCAGAGGTGGTAAAAAATTATTTAAATTTTTCCGCCGTTATTACTGAGCTCTGATTGGATGAACAATCACTTTTTATGTTAATCTCCGTGCAAGGTTGGTTCCTTTCTGAACAGTGAAATGAACGAACCGACGCGACCAACATAACCGAAACGACACGACCGATGCTAACGTAATATTTTCACATAGTCTGAACGCTGCTTTAGATTTAAGAAACTGACGTGTTTATCGGAACTATTTATTGGCGGAGTGGTTACCACTTTCGCCTCGCAGCAGCAAGAGCCGGGTTCAATCCCAGTTTGTGTTCGGTTTCCCCTTTCCATAAAAACTTGTAGAGGTTAACGGTAATAGTTAGTGTAGGCATGAAGGGCTCGCCACCACCCTCCTACGCGTTGTAACCCGGCATTATAAGTCACTAGATGGTGCCTTGAGTATTAAGTTAACTTAATATTACGTATATACTATTCTACACCACTCTCCCCCTATTCGGCTTTTCGTTGCTATGCAACTCGTTTTGAAATTTCTAATATTAAGGCTTAGTTTCTCTATTCGGTGTTATAGTCGCAAGCCAGATTTCCCGCATGGTACTGACGAGTCCCAAATAGGACGAAACCGGTCTACCGTTGCAATTTTTTGGCTATTTTATTTAATTTAATTATTCACTCGAAGATCTATTTGGTCCGAGTTTCGCGTTTTTCGTTTGCCGGAAGACCTATCGGTACGAGCTATTAGTAAGTTTTTAAATTTCTTAAAATTTATTTAGGGTTTAGCTTTATTATCCCTTTTCATTATCAGCCTTGAGTATTAGCCTAGCTGATTATTATTATTGAAATTGTAGGGATAATAATAAAATGGGAATAGAGGTAACAGGACTATCTTGGTGCGCCGTACCGGTATTGATTCGTGTGGGCGTGGAGAACATAAGAGTACAAACCGGTATGGCTAGAAATTAATCACACGAGGAAATGAACCTTTCTTAATATTGAATATTTAACTGGCGAAACAAATGGGAACCAGTTATTCGGAGGCGCGATAAACAATGTGTGGGTTAATTGTAATCGCCTAATACGGGAGGCTTTCCTCACTGTCTGATAATTAACATGCCCATAAGCCAACCCCGCTATTATTAATAGCATAAGTAACATAATAGCAATAAGTATGGCAATTATCGATATTTACAACCAAACTGATTTTCATAGTTATTGCGTAATCAAGATGTTTTCTCAGCACAGAGCCCTCTAGTGGCAACCGAAAATGTTTTTGACCACTTAAAACAAAAATAAGGTTTTTTCCATATTTTACCCTAAAATGTTTCAATTTACACAAACTTAATGAAATTTACCTAAGTGTTGTCCAAATTACCCATTTCGCGATTTTCAAATTTTAAGTTTCTTCGTACAGTTTACCCCTGTGAAACCGAGAAAAATCTTTTCGGTTGCCATGTCAAATCGAATGGGTAGTGCAACGTCTCGGGAAATATCATATCTCGTATAGGTCTACATTACGCCCAACTTTGAAAAAAATCGGCAATAAACACCTCGGGTACTCTCCTTGTTAGTCGGTTCCGGTTCCATTTAGTCGGTTCTCGGTTCGATTCCGGTTCCATTTAGTCGGTTCTCGGTTCGGTTCCGGTTCCATTTATTCGGTTATCGGTTCGGTTTCGGTTCCATTTAGTCGGTTATCGGTTCGGTTTCGGTTCCATTTAGTCGGTTATCGGTTCGGTTTCGGTTCCATTTAGTCGGTTATCGGTTCGGTTTCGGTTCCATTTAGTCGGTTATCGGTTCGGTTTCGGTTACATTTAGTCGGTTATCGGTTCGGTTTCGGTTACATTTAGTCGGTTATCGGTTCGGTTCCGGTTCCATTTAGTCGCTTCTCGGTTCTTGGTTCGGTTCGGTTTCGGTTCCATTTAGTCGGTTATCGGTTCGATTCCGGTTCCATTTAGTCGGTTATCGGTTCGGTTCCGGTTCCATTTAATCGGTTCGGTTCCGGTTCCATTTAGTCGGTTATCGGTTCGGTTCCGGTTCCATTTAGTCGGTTATCGGTTCGGTTCCGGTTCCATTTAGTCGGTTATCGGTTCGGTTCCGGTTTCATATAGTCGGTTATCGGTTCGGTTCCGGTTTCATATAGTCGGTTATCGGTTCGGTTCCGGTTTCATTTAGTCGGTTATCGGTTCGGTTCCGGTTTCATTTAGTCGGTTATCGGTTCGGTTCCGATTTCATTTAGTCGGTTATCGGTTCGGGTTCCGGTTTCATTTAGTCGGTTATCGGTTCGGGTTCCGGTTTCATTTAGTCGGTTATCGGTTCGGGTTCCGGTTTCATTTAGTCGGTTATCGGTTCGGGTTCCGGTATCATTTAGTCGGTTATCGGTTCGGGTTCCGGTTTCATTTAGTCGGTTATCGGTTCGGGTTCCGGTTTCATTTAGTCGGTTATCGGTTCGGGTTCCGGTTTCATTTAGTCGGTTCTCGGTTCGGGTTCCGGTTTCATTTAGTCGGTTATCGGTTCGGGTTCCGGTTTCATTTAGTCGGTTATCGGTTCGGGTTCCGGTTTCATTTAGTCGGTTATCGGTTCGGGTTCCGGTTTCATTTAGTCGGTTATCGGTTCGGGTTCCGGTTTCATTTAGTCGGTTATCGGTTCGGGTTCCGGTTTCATTTAGTCGGTTATCGGTTCGGGTTCCGGTTCCATTTAGTCGGTTATCGGTTCGGGTTCGGTTCCATTTAGTCGGTTATCGGTTCGGGTTCGGTTCCATTTAGTCGGTTCTCGGTTTGGGTTCGGTTCATTGAAGAACTGGAACTGAACCGCTGCCACCCTAGTTATGTTAATTATAATTTTGTTTTGGCTGGTTACTCATCAAATTAAGTGTCCCAAATTTTCTGATCAAACATCGGAGAATGCGATAAATGAAGCGAATGCAGTAACGCATCCGTCGCTTCTAATTCCGATCTGGGCGGAGGGGGTGTCGGTGTTGGCTCCTGGCTTCCGCTTCGCAGTATAAATAATTCGCGCTGGAATTCGTGGTGAATAGAGCAGCGTACAGGTACGACGCATCCGCGAATAGCCGTGATCCATATTTATCTAAACCACAGCGGCAGGTTTCCCCGGCTATTGTCCGCAATTACGCGACACGCGATGCTTCCTCAACTCGCGGCTTCGGCCAGCCACGCTCGTGAAACAAGACCGCGCCGAACAATTTGGACAATAGGCCTCTATTGTGGGCGTTTCGAAGAATAGCCTCCATTATTTATATTTTTTCCATAAAAAAGGAAGCGAAGCTATTCAAGGGGATCGCGATAATGACAGTGACTCGGTGGGAAGATGCGATAGCTAGTTCTCATTTTTTGTTCATTGTTGCCATCCCGTTCTATCGCCGATTCTCTTTTTCGCACCTTCTAGTTCCGGTCCGACTTCGGTCGAAAGTCACCGAAGTGGCAGCTTCTGTTTAGATTTTATTTCGTTCGCCGGTTGTCGTTCGTCGACGAGAGTGTACGGGCGATTTAAAAGTTGGAAACATTTCGTTCGAACGAAGAGACTAGTTGTTCCGGTCGCTCATTATCAGCTCCGTTAAGTGGAAAAAGGGGGATAGTTCGTTCTTGTCATAAAACCGCGTAATCTTTACGTCGAATTCGAGTATTTTTCTGTCGACATTTATTTTTGAGTCATTCGGTGGTACGACGTGAGAGAAGACTTTTACCGTGATAGTTCGTCAGATGATATTGGGAGTCATGGCTAGGATACTGAAGGCTTTGTTTGGCGTCAGGGATGTTCACGACGCGCCGAAAATCTCGATTCAGGTGAGGGTCGCTTCGTAAACTTCACCGCCTGTCGTTTCGAGGCTGCCAGTCATAGTTATACGTTTTTTACGCGTGAAGATAAAACTGCACGAAATTGAAACACCGGATGTTCCGTTTTCGATAAATACGCTCGTTTCAATATTTAAATAAGATAGAATTCTGAATTGCGAAATTAGGTACGCTTTTATCGTTTAGTTTACCTTGTACCCTTTCAACGGATAATGCGTTTCAATGTTAATACGTTCGGTTCATTGTAGTTCCTATTCTGGTATTCCTTTTATGGAAAGGGCTATATAAACTGATTCGCGCGCTGAATTTACGCAACCAAATTTGTCATTTTTATTTTATTATTTATTATAATATGCTATTTTATTCGTCGTTGTAATAGAACCAGAAATTGGTTTATGGTCTCTAGAAATATTAAGTATTCTTCCTGAGCAACCATGAAAGTTTTAAGTATTTTTAGTGAGCAACCACGAAAATATTAAGTATTTTTAGTGAGCAACCGTGAAAATATTAAGTATTTTTACTGAGCAACCGTGAAAATATTAAGTATTTTTAGTGAGCAACCGTGAAAATATTAAGTATTTTTAGTGAGCAACCGTGAAAATATTAAGTATTTTTAGTGAGCAACCGTGAAAATATTAAGTATTTTTAGTGAGCAACCGTGAAAATATTAAGTATTTTTAGTGAGCAACCGTGAAAATATTAAGTATTTTTAGTGAGCAACCGTGAAAATATTAAGTATTTTTAGTGAGCAACCGTGAAAATATTAAGTATTTTTAGTGAGCAACCGTGAAAATATTAAGTATTTTTACTGAGCAACCGTGAAAATATTAAGTATTTTTACTGAGCAACCGTGAAAATATTAAGTATTTTTAGTGAGCAACCGTGAAAATATTTGAACAAATTACTTAAAGTACATTTGTATTTCTTCAAGCTAAAAAGACCTATTTGAATTTAAAACTAAAAGAGATACTTAAAATTTAATTACAATTATGAAACTCACCCGCTTACAATTTTATACCGAAATTGAATTCGTCTTTCCTTAAAGGGAGTATTATCAACGAACTTATCATTTCTGCGACCAAGTTTAACACGTGATTGGCGTTAACTACGTTAGAAACCAGTCATAGTTTAGGGTATGATTTTTCGATTTAGTTCATATTCCCTTAAAGCTTTTATTCGACCTACTTTGAAAACTTTCACCATTTATTTATTCACCCGCACGTATTATTATTTGTTTTAAAAAGATATACCGTTATAAACTTATCGCTCAAACCTCCGAAACGGTATCAAAGGCTTTTAGATATTCTTCGGTACCAATATTGGAAACTTTACCAAAAAATACGGGAAACTTTAACGTCGAATAAATATCGGTGGTTTCTCGAAATTCCCGAGTGTGAGAATTCCGAAATGGACGTTTTTGGCTCTGAGTAAGCCATCCTTTTTCCCTTTGATCTACACTCGTAGTCGCGAGAGGCCACGTATACGGGGAAAAGACGCTCGGTGGTGCATCCGTAAACGTATTATGGCAAAATTCGCGTTTTCAAAAGGGAGGTTTTCGCGTTCTAAGAATAGTCGAAAGTTCTTGACATTGAATCACGCGGCGAGTTATTTTTCCCGTTCGGCTCTCGCTACTGAATAAACTTCGGAGCGCCTACTCTCAAGTGACTCAAACTTAGAGGCGCTCTTTTTCCCGCCCATTACCCAGAATAACTCGAGCGTCAATGCTCAAGACGGATTATCGGCCAAAACTCGAGCTTTTGTAACGCATCACAACCTACTGGCACTGTCACTTGGTCCTAAGTACCGCGACTTGTTTCCAGTTTTTTTTGTAATAACGGTTGATGTTTTAACTACCTTTTTGAAAAAATGAATTTCATATTTCTAAAACTAAAAATCTAGATTATTGTTTTTCAAATATTTTTAAAATGTTATAAACTAATAGGTTTTTAAGCTGTAAGTATCTCAGGGCCCGCAGCGAGGGGTCGGACACTTGCCATTATTTTGTACGGGATTTCGGGATTTCGTAGAGATTTTGGCGATTTCATCATTACTTTTTGAAGTGATTTTGGGATTTCAATGTTAATTTACCATAGAGAGAGTTTAAAGACTTTGCGATTTTAGACAAAGTGTACGGGATTTTGGTAAATGTCTTACCCCTCGGCCCGCAGAGGTCCTATAATTCCTATAAAATCCTATAATTTCAAAAATGTTCTATAACATCCTATATTTTTAGCAAAACCTCTAAAAGGTCCTATAAAATCCTATAATTTTGATATTTTGCCCATTTCAAATCCCGCCACTGTTAAATTGCTAGATTTAGCTATAGGATAAATTCCTATACAAAGTAATTCTAGTCTATACCTTTGTTTTGTTAACATGGTTAGCTACTAGTATATGTTTGTGATAAAATGGTTAAATAGTTTCTATTTTTTATAGTCCTATAAAATCCTATAATTTTGTAAAAATAGTCCTATTTTTCCTATAAAAAATTGAAGATTTGAGTGGCAGCCCTGCTATAAGTATTTTATTTTTCCAATTAATACATAAACTTATATCGTGGAACCCTGAATAAAATAGGAACTTTTCGAAGAAAGTTTTCATTATTGTTAAGGATTAAATAGACGAGAAAATAACATGGGCGTGTGATGTATAATGCAGGTTTCGTGTTAGTTCAATATTAAAAATAATTACAAATTGAAATAATAAAACCCTAGACCTTCGTAATAAATAAAAGTCGTATAATTTTCCATATCGTTTAGAACGAGTTTCCATTTTTTTATAGTTCCATTCGGAATATTTTAGTTTTATTAAATTTACTTTTGTAGGTGGCATGTAAAAATTAATCTTACTTTTAAAACGGCGTTATATTTAGTATTCATAGCGCGGCCCACGCTAGTTATAACTCCATAAACCCACGCTAATTCCTATTTATCATCGAAATTGGGACTTTTATATTAAACACGTTTATTTTCGAAATCGTACGACCTTCCCTCTAAATTTCCATTACCTGGTCACTGGTCAATATTAACGGCGTGGTTTCAAACTCACCTTTCCACGAGTGATGTGTGTTTTTTTAACTCCTGGTTGACTGGGGTTTCATTGTCAAGGCGTGCGAAACTGTCAACGCCTTCATTCTGGTAAAAAAAGAATACGCGGAATGGTTGGTGAACTTCGCTTCGAGAAACATTTTATTTTGGTAGGCGTCGCGAGGACAGAGACCCAAGTTTCTTTTCCTGGGTATGTATGGAACTCTTCTCCATTTTTTTTCACTCTTTTGATTAATGAGTTGCGCGAAGTCTTAAAACCAGACCGCCAGTATTTTTTAATTTAAAAATACCCCGGTTATTACAAATAAACAATCTCTGGATTGTCCCCAAATTTATATTCTTTGGAAATGTATCTATACGCATTTCCTAATATTTATATTGGCGAAATTGATAAAAAAATAATGTGTCGAGCAAGGTTTTTTGACTCGTATTTTGAGTTACGCTTGGCCATCCGTAATATTTAGCTCGATGTGATGAGCGGTCAAGCGTGTAAAATGTCACTTCAAATGACGATGCTGATATTTGCGCGTTCTCGATCTCCGCAATAAATAACCAAGACGTTGCGACCAATTTCTGCAAATACTCCTTTTTTTTTATGACATTTGCCATTTGCTGCCTTCTGTCGTGAGGTAACTCAAACGGTTTAAAACGCTATTAACGATACCTAAATGCGTGTACACGAGTAAATTACAATATTATTTTTTTATTTAGTTTTTTGACTTAATCCAGTTTCGTAAAATGAAAAGGTAATATTTAGTTGAATGATTTGCCGTCAGATGGAACTAGCTTTCTGATGAATAAGGGTTTTCTTGTGTAAGAAATGAATTTCTTGTACCAGGCACTACTGCCTGAAATAATATTTGTCTTATTATTTATAGAGAAATAATAATAATATAAAAATATTTCAAATAATGACCTCGATGAAACTTTCCCAATTTCGTTTGAAAATGGGCTGTATTTATAGTTAAGTTTATTACAATCTAATTATTGACGTATTCTCTACGCTCCAGTACCAATAGCAAAACTCCCAACCCAATTGCAATCATTTTTGATTTATCGTCAACATTGAAAACGTAGTTCGTAAAATTCTAACCCCAAAACTGGAAATTACAGAGTGGAAAAATTGCCTAACTACAGACCTAATTTGCTTCTCGGAATCTAGATTATAGGAAAGTTAGGGACACCCACGCGAAAGCCTACCCATTATACCGAAAATACCGACTTTAATAACGGAAAGAGTTAACAGCTTAAAAATGGTAATTTTTTGATGAGCCGTTTATAGACTTGTTATTTTCTTTTGGTGTCCCTGCAGTTTTACAGTCGCGGTTGGTTGCTTAACCAAATTTCTTTTATACTTCCCCCGAAGAAATTGCAAACGCGGGTGTTTTTCCTCCAGCCTTGAACCACTTCCCATGCTGCCAGCTAGCTAACTTCCTGTCCCGGTTCTCGGTCTACCGACAAAAACACGCGAAGATTGTTTCGAAAAGAATACAAAGAAGCGTCTTCTACTTCTTTTAAATTTAGATTTAATCTGGCCTACTTTGATTCCCTCGAAAATAGGTTTCACGTTCTCTTCCCTTCTCTGTTTCGGATCGTTTTGGCATACCGTTAACCCGGTTCGAGGAAAAATCGTTATAAAACCATCCTATCGTTTCGAAAGTCGAGATATTTGTTTGCCAAAATAAAATATCGGTTTCTTCTAAAGGTATATCCTAGGTCAAGCGCGATTTATTTTTCCCCATTCTAAATTAAGATCGAACAATGCTCTGACCTTTATCCACGAAAGCATCTCCGATTTTAATCTGTTCAATATTTTTCCGCGGACTGCCCTTGAAGGTGATTAGTCTTCAATTCTGTATAATAAACCCGGCTTGTCTGCGCGTAATTCGATAACGTTTTTAAAGCCGTAATTGTCGTAAATGTACCTCTTTTTATGGTAAAGATATTTCGCGATTTATTTTCATACTGATACCGTAGTTATACAGAGTGTTTCAAAAGGTTATGCAAAAATTTTAAGGAGTTATAGGGGGTTGAGTTGAGAAGTATGCCTGTTTTTCCCCATTATCCTACGATGAGTTTAAAGAGCGAGAGAGAGCTTCAAAGTGTGGCCTACTAGCCCCTGGAAGTAGGCTGCAATGAGCGCAAAACCAAGCAGCAAGGAAATGCGCTAAATTAAGGTTTGGGTTCGTGTGATAGGTAGAATAGGACTTGGTAAACCAATCGAGGTAACCAGCGTAAAAAAGTAAACTTAAACAGTATTTAAAGTCCCTGCTGCTTGGTTTTGCGTTTGTTGCAGCCTAGTTCCAGGGGCTAGTAGGCCACACTTTGAAGCTCTCTGGCGCTCTTTTAACTCATCGTAGGAAAAATGAAAAAAAAAACAAAAAAACAGGCATACTTCTCAACTCACAACCTACCACTCCTTATAAGTTTTGCATAACCTTTTGAAACACCCTGTATATATTACAGGGTGACCAGACTTCTTATATTTCCTATATTTACCTATATTTTTAATGTCTTCCTATAAATTCCTTTATTTTCACCTATTTTCCTATAATTTCACGATCTTTTGAAAATGAGAATTTTTTAAGTACGTGTCTAGAGCATGTAGTGAAAAAACTGCCACTTTCGAACAAAATCTTGAAATCTGCTAAGTGATAAAATGCAAGAAAGCAGTGTACAAAAAATTATCAATATTCTAGGTGATTGAGTCAAAGTATACCGAAATGCAGTAATTTCCTATTATTTTCCAATATAGTTAGCTATATTTTCCTATAATTCGCTTATTTCTATTCCTATATTTTCCTATAATTCGCCTCTAAAATTACTATTTTTCCAATAAAATTTCCCAAGCCTTTCCCTGGTCACCCTGATATTATTAAAATTTCGTATCGGAAAAGGTTTTAAGCTCTGCGAAGCTTTAGAGGCTCTGTGGCTCTGAACATTTTTTGCATTAGGCTATCAGCAAAAGTAAAATAAAATTCATAAGTATGATTTCGGTTAATTTAAGTTTGTCGCTGAGTTTCGGAATAAGAAACTTGTACTTGTCACACCCTACTCTTTTTTTTGGCAAAATTACTGTCGAAAATTAACTGTAGAAATGAATAGTGTTTAAAATAGTTAATATTTTGCTAAAGTGAACGTTATTTTAACTGTTGAAAGCGTTACTTTTTTCCATAAGCTTTGGCTGATTTTTCAAATAGGCAATTTCTTACCCGACACACGCAAAGAATTCTGTCTTCAACAACGTAATGCTTTATATCTTCATTGATGAAAAGTATTGTTATTAAAAAGAATAGCACTGAGAGAGTAAGAAGTGTCATACATTTTAGGCTATTGTGTTACTTATGATACTATAGACTTAGTGGTTAAGTTTGCAAAAAAAAACCCTCGTTTAAGAGTGACGCCTGGGGTCAAGGAATTTCCGGGCTGCAGGCGGGCGGGAAATGCTTCGACCCTTTTGAACTTTTGGTAAATACATCTACAGATATAGTTTTATATATTTCAAATAGGGTGGAAAAGGTTCTTTTAAAACGCGGTTAACAAATTATTTGAAAATTTCTGAAGAATATTATCCAATGTTCATTTGTGTTAAATTCATTGAAACCTTTCAGGTATTTTTAATTAAAATTTCAAACTTTTTTGTTTTCTATAATTCACGGTCGTTAAAAATTATAATTTCTTAATTTTAGGGTTCACTTTTGCGCTTTAAAAGCATTATAGTAATTTCTGTTCGTATATTTTCTAGACAACACCCAAACATTTTGCAAGTATCGCGTTAACTTTCTTAACCCCATCAATATAAATAAGGCACTATTTTATAACTCTTTCGCTCCTTTTTTTTTGGGAGTTTCTCTCAGACAACATGACATTCAGGGTCAAGCACGTGAATTACCTTTTTTATAATTTATAATACGAGCTATATTGGCGCCATAATTATTTGAGAAAAAGTGATAGTTTTATTAATTTTTTTGATTAAATTTAAATAAAATATTTTATTAAATAACTAAATAAATAAACTGAAGAAAAGTATAGTCAGAAATTATTCCATTTATTAGAATGTAATATAAACCCTGTTTAAGAATGATATCATAATGTTAAACAATGTATACAAGGTCAATGGAGGTGTGTGATCAAAAGTTTTTTTTGGAGTTTACTTGAAATTACTCCTAAACTAAGAATAGCACCCTCTTAAGAATTGGTACCATTAATATGGCTACTTTATCCTACACAACTGCGCAATCAAATTTAATTTCAAATAAAAGCTTATTTAAATATTATTTAATTTAACTCTGTTACAGATCACACTTACCCTTTTTTTTAGTAAGTTTACACCGATAAAATTATAAAAAGTTGTCTTATAAACCATAAATTATTTTACCAAAATTTTACATTGATTAACTGATCACACTTACCCCACACTGCAAATTCAGAGTTTTTCCAGATTAAATTTTGAAAACCTCAAATTATTAGCAAAAATACTAAATTTTCCCAGTAGGTAAAAAGATAAGCAGACTAAAAAATACCAAAATATGAAACCGGTTTGCCAGTCAGGAAAAAAGTTACAGAACTTTTCGTTTGGGCATAAAAATCTCTAAACACAAGTAGAAGAGTATAACGTTTTTTCAACTCAAAGTTTTAAAAACTAAATTTAATTTAAATTATATTTTCAACTAAAAGTTTTAAAAACTAAATTTAATTTAAATTATATTTTCAACTAAAAGTTTTAAAAACTAAATTTAATTTAAATTATATTTTCAACTAAAAGTTTTAAAAACTAAATTTAATTTAAATTATATTGAAAATATACAAAATGTGTATAATTAAGTATATTTCAATATCCATTCATAAAATATTTTATTATAACAACATTTGAAGAAATAATAGGGGGTGATCACACTTACCCCCTGATCACACTTACCTCCATTGACCTTAATATAATTTGCAGTATAGCATCATATTCAGTATATGTAGTGTCAACTAATTTGATAAAATTTCAGTTTATTTAATATATTAGATAAAGTTGTAAATTTTATCTTTCTATTAGCTAATAATATTTTAACATTAGGAAGTAGTTTACATCTGCCCCAATACTAGTTTTGGGTGACTTAGAGTACGCGACGATTGGATTAATAGTTGTAGACTAAACTAAGGCTTGTTTCAATAGAAAACAGGGTATTTAAATACGGAGCAGCTACAATAGAGCGAGAAATGGCTTGTTTCAATAGAAAACAGAGTAATTAAATACGGAATAACTTCAAAAGAAACAGAAATTTTTTATTTCAATGAAAAACAGGGAATGTGCATTCGCGATCTAAGAATAGTCGAAAGTTCTTGACATTGAATCACGCGGCGAGTTATTTTTCCCGTTCGGCTCTCGCTACTGAATAAACTTCGGAGCGCCTACTCTCAAGTGACTTCAATGGAAAACAAGGTAATTAATTACGAATTTGCTACAAAGAACCAGAAATTGCTAACCTAACCTAACCTAACCTAACCTTAACCTAACAAGCATTGAAACAAGCCATTTCTCGCTCTTTTGTAGCTGCTACGTATATATTCAATATTCTAGTCTACAACTATTAATACAATCGTCGCGTACCCTACGTAACCCAAAACTAGTATTGGGGCAGATGTAAACTACAGTCTAACTTTAAAACCGTTTTAGCTATTAAAATTTACTTTTAAAGAGTTTTCGAAAATAAATTTGAAATGGCACATTTTTATTAGAAACTGACGTCACTTAAGAGAGCTTCGGAGCGTATCATCCCCAATTGGGATTGAAGACGGGCCACGCCCTCGCTTTGCGGTATTTTAGTAATTTAGTGGCGGAAACGTCTGTTTCCAAGGGCGCGAACCCTTTCTTCCTCGAAATGTCAACATTTTGCGCCGAAATATTATTAGGATCTTTCGCTATTAATGTTTTTGGCGTCGTTTTCCTCGTCGGTTTCGTTAACGTCAAAGACTCATTCGAAATCTTGTGTAAATACTCGGATGACAGAGCTGTAAGGGACCGCGAGTCGGGGCTGTTCGCGCCATCCGTGTGCCAAAAGTTACGTCTTTCTTTTGCCCGTTGACGATTCCACTTTTTATTCCCTTCGACATTGTGAAAAGATGAAGCCAAAAGGGTTATTCACTTCTTTTCGACTAATAATTAAATTTGATTTATCTGCCTGGAAACACTTTTTTCTTCTTAACATAATAAATGAACATTCACTTTTAAAGTTATGCGCTCTGAAAAATATATCACAATATCACACTCTTAACATTTGGAATATTTGAAGTTTTAATAATAAAGAATTGGGTTTGATTCTTTGATTCTAAAAATATTAGGCGTTCTGAAAAATATATTTATCACAATATCACACTCTTAACATTTGGAATATTTTTAGTTTTAATAATTAAGAATTTGTTTTGATCATTTGATTTTAAAAATATTAGGCGTTTTGAAAAATATATTTATCACAATATCGCACTCTTAATATTTTGGAATAATTGAAGTTTTGATTCTTTGATTCTAAAAATATTAGGCGTTCTGAAAAATATATTTATTACCATATCGCACTCTTAACATTTGGAATATTTGAAGTTTTAATAATAAAGAATTTTTTTGATTCTTTGATTCTAAAAATATTAGGCTTTTTGAAAAATATATTTATCACAATTTCACACTCTTAACATTTGGAATATTTGATGTTTTGATTCTGTGATTCTAAAAATATTAGGCGTTCTGAAAAATATATTTATTATAATATCACTCTTTACATTTGGAATTTTTAAAATTTTGATTCTTTGATACTAAAAATATTAGGCGTTCGAAAAATATATTTATTACAATTTCACACTCTTAACATTTGGAATATTTGAAGTTTTGTTTCTAGAAATATTAGTTTTTAAAATTAACTCCGAACAAAACCTCTTTTCGAGTTTTTTTTATATAAGACCAAAAAATGTTTCTAAAGTATATAAATAATTGCATATAAAATTATACAATTAACTCCATATAACTTTTTTGTAATATAAAGTTAATCATTTGTTAGATTAAATTTAATAAGCTATGTAAAATGCAATGGATTATCAAATTACATGTTTTGAAGATTAATCACGTGGTTTCGTTCGAGTAGACAAGTTGCGGAAATCCGCCACCATAGAGTTTTTCTAAGCTAACTTAGTATCTTATTGAGGGTACCGTCCCTTATTTATTGGTCTAAGCTTCAGGCTTGGCATTTTTTTGATTTTTTTTTTAATAAAAATCAAATCAATCGAGTTTTGTTTTAAATCGGATTTTTTTTGGAATTCATTGACTTTTATGCAATTTATGTATCTTTAATTGTATAATTAACGGATATTTTACTTTTATCAGTTACCTAATCTTGAATTAAATGGAATCTTAATGAAATTTATAAATACTATTTAATATTTTAGTTTTCTCAGATTTTCTATGTATTTTAATTTTTGAAGAACCTATTTTTGTCCAATTTTGTGATTTAAATCAAAATTTAAAAAATGAATTGATTTAAATCTTGATTTGAATCAGCCAACCCTGGTAAGCTTTCACTAATAAAATGTCCGAAAAACAAACTATTCAAGCTGGAGCTAAGAACACTTATTTGAATCAAGTTAATAGGATTATACACTTTCAGGATTATAGTTTCCAATATATAATCTATTTATAAACAAATATAGGTCGATTTTACTTTACGTATTCCGAATTTCCCGAATAATGAAGGTTTTCTAAAGAACCTCCAACACATGGCTCCGTGAAGGTTGTTGTTCTCTGTCGAATTGGATCCCCTGGTGGTAAACGTAGGGAAGCCTTGGATGCGCTCATCACACGTAATTTCGTAATCGAATCTCGCGTCGGCGCCAAAAAAAAGATGAGTCACGCGTGTAGTTCGTTTAGAGGAACACACACGCGCATCCTGGCTCGTAAAAACGCGTTTTTATTATAAGCGAACCAAAAAGAGATCTACTTCAAATAATAAACACGGCAATAATTTTTTATTCACATTGCCCAACGAAGCTATGACGACGCCTCTGCATATTTATGCAAGTTCCTATTATTGTTATGATCTTTGCGTAAATAAACTAAGTTGCCTTGATAATATATCTAGGCTGATAGCGTCGTGGAGAGGCTCGCCAATTATTATTGAAAATGAACGATCTTTTATCAATGCGATAAATCGATAAATAGAAAATATTAGTTTCTCATTTTTAACTTATCTTATTTTTTTTGCTCAAATATCTAATTATCTGAGAAAATAAACTTTCCTCGAAATTTTGTATCGGAAATTTAAAAATTATCAAATCTTTATTACAATAAATGTTATCCTTTTAATTATCGTTTTAATGATAGTATAATTTGGAAACGTTGGAGTAAATTTCAGGTTCCTAGTGATAAGAAATCCAACGAATGATAATTCAAAATTATTTCTTATAATAAATATTATCGTTTAAATGATAGACATTGTCATAAATATAGAATTTTTTTACGGAATTTGAAGGAAGACATATTCATTTGATAGCGGATCCAACGATTGATAATTTACCATTTTTCAAGCCTTATTTAATTTATTTGTAATATTTCTAAAAGTTTATCAAATCTTTATTACAATAAATGTGGTCCTTTTAATTATCGTTTTAATGATAGAATAATTTGGAAAAGTTGGAGTAAATTTCAGGTTCCTAGTGATAAGAAATACAACGAATGATAATTAAACATTATTTCTTATAATAAATATTATCGTTTTAATGATACATTGTCATAAATATAGAATTTTTTTACTGAATTTGAAGGTTCGACATATTCATTTGATAGCGGATCCAACGATTGATAATTTGCCATTTTTCAAGTCTTATTTAATTTATTTGTAATATTTCTAAATATTTTATGTTCTCAGAAAGTACGTTTTTCTTTCCGTATTTTATTTGACCTGTGTTAATGCGCCTACAAAATAGTTTCCCTATGGTTCGTCAAAATAAAGAAATATATCCTTTAAACCTTTTGATAAAAAAATAAAGATAATGCAACTAATAAAATATTTATCTCGAAACTCAGATTTCATTATCAGAGACGCTATAAAATATTTATCTTAGATTTGGTATTTTAACTTGGCGAGGTCGTGTCATAACATAGGGATTCCTTTGTTTCTCGCTCGCGAATCAGTCTGGTTTCTCGTCCCGCATTCTTCAATGTAGGTCAAAGTCTCTTAAGTATTGTAGAAAATGAGATAAATTTAACTTTTAAAGAAAGCTTATTCTTTGATCGTATATTTGGAAATTTAATGCTAAGCTTTTTTTAACGAATACGTTAAAAGGTAATACCATTTATAACAGGGTTGTCACGGTACCTGGAATTCCTGGAAAAGTCAGGGAATTTGAATATGGGGTATTGCAACAATACTTTGGTTGCCCTAGCGAGAACTATCTCGAGCGACCAACTAACTAGGCATTGTTTGAATATGGGGTATAAAAATCCGAAAAAAGTCGGGGAATTTTAAAAATTGGTCTAAAAATCCCGGACAAGTCGGGGAATTTTAAAAAATTAGTCTAAAAATCTGGGAAAAGTCGGGGAATTTTAAAAATTAGTCTAAAAATCCGGGAAAAGTCAAGAGAATTTAATTTCGGTTGAAAAAAAATCTTTTAATAAAATATAGGTTAAAAAATACAAAATCTTGTCGCAAAATAAGTCAGGGAAAATTTTCGGAGATTGTCAGAGAAAACCTGGAAAAGTCAGAAAATTTAAATGTGAAAAAACTGGAAAAGTCAGGAAATTTGAATGTGAAAAAAACTGTGGCAATCCTGTATAATGTAAGACAATTCGCATTTTAGGCCCAAATGATTTTTTCCGCGGTATTTTCCGATAATAATAGAAAAAATCTTGCCCTAAATCAAATGCTTAAATTGAAGGGACGTTTTCGCGTTGAATTGTTATAGAAATTTTAACGCATCTCTAATTGAAGTGAAATAACGACGTAATTAAAGGATAATTGTTTCCAGTTGAATGAACCAGAAACTATCCCAGAAGGGAATATGCATTATTTTTAATTTTTCCACGCGTTTTTCGATATTCTAGTAGAATCTAGTAGACCGTGACTTCCGAAGAACAAAGATTCTTCAATGTCAGGAAAACCATCGGCGATCGCGTGTCTGCTCAAGTTTTTTTTTGTCTCAGAAACTACTGATCCGTTTGGTTCGACATTTATTTCTTGTTAACACTCGAATGTCTAGCAATATTATCGCGCTGTATCAACCGAATTGTTCAAACATTGCGTTTCCTGGTTCATAAGAATATTTTCATTTGGTTTTCTCGTTTCTAATTTCCGAATCTCACAAATTTTTTCTCATTTTCCAATTTTTTATATTCTAACGATGGTTAATTAGATTTTTGTAATCTTAAATTTTTATTTATATTTATTTATTTAATTTAAATTAATTGGAAACTAAAGATTCCTCTGTTTTTTTTTTAATTAAGACGCTGTTTTCCTTACTCTTTATATTGTAAATTTAAAAATTTGACATTTTTCAATAATTCAAAAATTAAAGAAATCTATTAAAGTCTATCTTTTTTTTCCTGAAATTCTGCAGTTTTTTTCCGGTTCAGTCATTTTTATTTGGCCCATTTTTTTCAAGAAATATCGAATAAGCTTCAATCGCATAGCGCCTTGTGATTATCATTGGCGTGCTCTTAGAAGACCCGTTATTACCATAAATAGTCTCATACCGTCGTGGTTATTATTATTATTATCTTAGGATTTTAACGTTTCGCGCTTTTTCGTTAAAAAAATGAGGAAATCTGTAGTCTTTTCCGAGAAATCTACCGTTACCTTTTATCAATTTATAAAATCTAATTTACATCGTTTCGCCACTAAAGAAAAATCCTAGAAATCTCATCTAACTGTAATTTTTAATTTTGAATTAAAAATTTCCTTCATTATAAAAGTTCATTATACGGTATATTTCGCTGTCATATTATTTACTATACTTGCTATTAGTGATACGAAGTGTTTCTAAATTTGGAGCTATGTGTACTATTTCATCTTAGTCCATTTTTAGACAAGCTCTTAAATTAATTTTTATAGCTACATTTGTTCTTGATATAATTTTAAATCTACAATTGGGATGGTTAAGTTTCAGGGTTGACTGATTTAACTCAATTTGATTAAAATCAAGATTTAAATGAAGCGATTTTTTAAATAAATTATTGATTTAAATCACACAATGTATTTCAATGTATTTCAATGGAGGAATATAAATGACCGAAAATTGGTTCTTTAAAAATTAAAATACATCTGAGAAAACTAAAATATTATAATAATCAGCTAGGCACCCTTTTAGGCCCAAGTCATCTAGCGACTTATGCCTTTTAAACAGGTGGCCGGGTTACATAATTTGCGTAGGATGGTGGTGGCAGCCCTTCATGCCCCGCTAGCCAACAGCTCTTTACACTAACTATTACCGCTAACCTCTACAAGTTTTTGTGGAAACTGAAGAACTCGGGGGAAAACCGCTAAACCAGGGAGGAGACAATTTGCAAACTCCACGCAGGAGTAGTTCCGAATTTTCATCCAGTGACACAAGCTTAAATCGGAACCCGGCCACCTTAAATAGTAATTAAATTTAATTAAGATTTCTTTTAATTCAAGATGAGCTAACTGAATATCCGTGAATTATAAAGGAAAATAGCCATTAATTGTACAAATTAAATCAAATAAATTCGATTTAAATAAAAAAATTGTTCGATTGGATATTTCAAAAAATGGCAACCCTGTTAAGTTGGTTTATATTTCGATTCCTGAAGATTAAACGGAATCGACAGTTTTTTTAACTTATTCCAGACGTAACCTTGAAACATCTCTCCGGGCCAATTTTCTTTCCAGCTGTTACCCTAAAAATGGGAACAGAAAAGAAAACAAAGTCGAAAATATCGAAATCCGTTCTGGTAGCTTGACAATATGGAATTCTGGGCTGATAATAGAGAAAAAAAACCCTGACAAAATCGGCCGAACTAGAAAACTACAAAATCGTCCACTGAGACGAGAAAATAATCATTTTTCTCGTACTCGTTACTTCTTAAATACAGTTAGAGAAGAAAAGAATTGACGTAGAGGCGGATGAGGAGAGGAGGAGTTTTACGAAGGGGGTAAACAAAACAATTTTTTATACCAAAAAAACGGAATATTCTCCGCTCGATACGCGGACAGATATGAAAAGGTTCCGCTTGAAATGGCGCGTCGATATTTTTTCCAGTCCTCCAGCGCCGGTATCATACCGTCGGGGTTCTCTCATTTTGCTGCAAAAGAGAAAAAATCCTCTTCGCCACAGTTGCCTCCTCCCCTCTCGCCAAACGCGAGTGTAGGGTGGCCCGTTACGTTCTAAATTTAGGCAACGGCGGCCTAAAAGACCTAGATCGCGACATTCGGGTTTCTCTCGCAGTTCTACCAGAAAACGGAGATCCAGCGAGCGCGTAAGACAGTTCGCGCTTCTACTTTTTGCTTTCGCTTCTCGCGTTTTCTACTGGGATTATACGATCATCGGTATTTTGTGAATCGAGTTTTTCTTTCAACTTTCAAACAAGAAAGGATAATTCTCTTAACTTATCGACTTTCATTGTTAATCCGTGAAACAAAGAACACATGCCGCAGGTATGTTTTTTTTTATCTGAGTTTTGGGGAAAACTCTTAAAGTTGTATTGGGATTGCCACTAGGATATTTATATTTTCGTACTCAAATATATCTAGGAGTTGAAATTTTAAGGTTGGTATTAATTGGTTTGGTTACACTATTGTCTTGAATGTTAAATATACCTAAAATCGGAGGTGTTTCATTCCAATTTTCCCCCAAATTTCAAATAACTTGAAAGTTTTGATATTTTTGTGTTTTGGAAACTTGGTCAATTAAACTACGGCCAATATTTGAACACACTTCAACGTCAAATAGAAGGTTGTTTAGAGCCCGTTGAATATCAGGGGTGGACCGTTAAATTTGGGGACCCTGGACTAACACAGTTTGCGGCATCTCCAATGAGCCCAAGTTAGGGGATATCAGATGCATTTTGCGGGGTAAATGAAAAATTTCTTAAATTGAAATTGTTTTTTTTTTACCACAAAGGGGGCACTTTGATTGAACGGGGCCCCGGGCTGCAGCCCATAAAGACCATGCCTAAATCCGCCCTCGGTTACTATCAAATAGAACAAAAAAAATTAAAAGTATAGAATGTATTTATCTGCGTCACGAACGCGAGTTATTTCGGTGCTTTACTCGCACGCGGGTTTCAGACTGCAACGCGTGCTCTCTACCTTCAATAGCTACGGCTAACTGACGTAGACGAAACATTGTCACATGACCTCCCGTATTTTATAAGAAGCGCTCTAAAAACTACTTGGGTGTATTTTTCAAAACATTCGTTTTCTACTTGACGTTAGTTTTTCTTGATTTCCTTTTTCGGTGAATCCTGCAGCGAATAATGATCCTAGCGTCTCTTCCTTTGTTCTTCTCCAGCGCGCTGTGTCGCTTCCGTCTTGCCAATCCATTAGAAATATTTTTTCTATTAGCCGATTTCTTTTCGCTAAGAATGGAATGGAATGGTAATGTTCCCGTTCACGAAGCGCTTGATCGCGGCTTGATATAATGGCGTGGTCGTGTCGTCGGCCATTACGTCGCTCTGTAGGCTGTGGGTAGGCGGCGGTTCTTCGAATGTCGGTCAGGAGACCGAATCTATTCTCAGTGTGCTTTCTGGAGCGAGATATCAAAAGTAGGGATGACACCGCGCCGCGCGCAAAACCGTGTCATCCGAGTTTACCATCACGAAGGAAAAGGATTCTTCAGTGCCTAATTCTGGATCCCTTTTTTTTTCATTAAAGTTGACCCGTTGGTTTTGTTGGCAGCTCCAACGCGGTGACTAGTTTGTTTTTTCGTCGCGTTTTGGCCCTTTCGCAAGACCTGCCTACTCTATCGCGCCAATTGACGTATGTTCTAAAAATGAGCTTCGAAAAATATGGATTCTTCTAATGGTGGACTAGTATCTAAACGGAACTGCTATTTCGAAAGTGTGACTCGCTGATTTTCCGAATCCGAAAGTGTTTCACTGGCACTAATCTATTTCCAAATACCAACTGACAATTTACAAGGCAAAAACAATGACAAACGTACGGTATGATTTTTGTTAGATATAAATAAGAAAATTTACTCTTATATAGACTAACTATTAGTTCTTACAAGGAGGTGTTTATTGCCGATTTTGTTCAAAGTCGGGCATAATGTAGACCTATATGAGATATGAAATTTCCCAAAAGGAGATGTTGCACTGCCCATTCGATTTGCCGTGGCAACCGAAAATGTTTTTGACCTGCACTTAAAAC
This sequence comes from Leiobunum rupestre, assembly GCF_980474605.1. NCBI lineage: Eukaryota > Metazoa > Arthropoda > Arachnida > Opiliones > Sclerosomatidae > Leiobunum > Leiobunum rupestre. The sequence goes on from NC_143387.1 coordinate 36,904,737, forward strand.
AAAAATAAGATTTTTTCCTTATTTTTACCCCAAAAAAGTTCCAATTTACCCAAACTTGATGAAATTTACCTAAATGTGGTCCAAATTACCCATTGCGTGATTTTCAAATTTAAAAACAATTCGTACAGGTGTTAAATTACCCCCTGTGAAAATCCCATGCTTTTTTTAAATGGATATTTTTTGTTTTAAGTGGTCAAAAACATTTTCGGTTGCCATGGTAAATTGAATGGGTAGTGCAACATCTCCTTTTGGGAAATTTAATATCTCATATAGGTCTACATTATGGCCGACTTTGAACAAAATCGGCAATAAACACCTCGGGTACTTTCCTTATTGGTGGTAGTTTCGTTTTCTTGTTCAACGAACAGACGCGAAACTGCGCGTATCAATATTTTGATTACTTCTAATTCTAAATACTAATTGAAAAGTAAGGTGCCCCACGGAATATATTCAAGCTAAATAAATAATGAATATCGTTTGAATCTTTTTGATTGGGGCACCCCGTCACGGGATGATATCTGCCTCGACAGAATGACAAGCGGACCACATTTTTTTATCAATGACCCGAACCAATTTTTGGTCTCGAATCGCGTTTGAGGTTGATTCGCGTTAGACAAGTTATAGATTTAATTTTTCCCCCAAATGACATCTCAGCCGATGCGAACAGAAGTGAATGTCGGCTAACATTGACACTTGAGAACTCTGTTGGCGCGTAAACTTCGGCAATAAACCCTTCCGTTTTTCCACTCGACTGGTGCCAAATTCTAAGTTTTATAACTTCATTCCAGAATTAACTAGCTAATTTAAACCAGTTTCGGCGCGTCTTAATTGCCGGGGAATGTCTCGAAGGGGCGTTTTTCGTAAATTTATTTCCCCGCTCTGGTCGGCGCGATCGTAATCCCTTCGTCGGCTATTTTTGAATCTCGAGTGCCAATTTAGTGTTGCGGAAAATGAATGAAAGGGTGCAGAGATGGCCCGCTCAATGTCGGCCAAATGTTCTTCTCCCTCCCTTCGTCTTGGATTATCTCCCCCTGGCGCGTGGGTTCGCCGAAATAGTTCAAGAATGTCAATTCGAGCACCGCACCGCCTCGTCTCGTCGTGGGATTATATCAAATCACCGGCGCCAAACGTTCAAATTAAAAGAAATTGTTTAACACGGCCTACTTTTCAACCATTTTCGAAATTTATAAAGTAATTTAAAGCTCGTTAAGAATTTAGTTAATTTGTTGTTTGCGTAAAATTTCGTTTTGTACCATAAATATTTCGTAAAAATAGACCAAATATAAATATTTATATATATTTGTGAGCGGTTATGGTAACAGTCTATAATGATAATGATGATGATAGTGATGATTTTTTTGTATATTTCTTTAAACTAATTTACATTTTTATTTTTTATTAAATTCAACTTTCGTGAGCTATGCCAAAATTGAACTGAAAAATATTGTGAAAAAAAAATGGTTTAAATCGTTACTATTTTAATTGTTAATTTTAAAAAATGTGAGCGGTATTTCATTTAAAAAAAGTTAAGCTTCCATAATTAGTAGAATTAAACTATCTATTTACGTACAAACAATGGATATACGAGGGGCTAATCACTATCCGTAATCGGTGTACAAGTCTGTAGCTTTGACTGTGCTAAATCGATTATAGATTTAGCACTACCAAAGGTTGCAATCGGTGTAAAGAATTTGAGGAAGTGGTTAGCACAAAATCTCCACCGTGAACAGATATTAAATTTAAAGTGCGTGATTAAAAATATAATAGTTATTGAATATTCTCTAACGCACTGCCAAAATTTCCAAAGAAATATTTTTTTTTAACCTAACTTGTCAGATTAATAAAACGAGCTGAAAATTATAGCGATGCCATTGCTAGTATTCAAATTATAGGTCTTTAAAAATAATTTACCGAGCAAAGCTCTCTTTAAAAAGTTTAAATTGCTCAATAGTTTCGCCTTAACATTTCGTTTGAATTATAACCCGCATTTATAAAAAAAAAATATATTCAACGTGTTTAGAAAAAAACCGTATATGGCGTCAAATAATTTATTTATCTTTAAAAGGATTTTTTTTTATAACTTTCTAAACTAACTTTCCCATTTATAGGAATCTCTCTCTCCTTGTGTGTGTGTGTCTGACAGCCGGTTTTGACCCGGCTATTACGCAAACCAAATATTTTGTCATTTTCGCGTGGCTCGGCCGGCGGCTCTAAACAGCGCGGTCCCTATTTCTAACCCAGATTGTTGAAATAACACGCGGTGACGAATTGAATGACTCGGATGATTATGCATCTCGTCGGAGGACGTAGCACTCGAATGAATTATTTAATGTGTGCCAAGCGAAAAAAGTGTTCCGTCGAAAAGCGCGTCGATTCGGGTTTTATTCTTCGGAGGGCATCGGTCCTTGTACGGTCGATAAATCGAGCCAGTATTTAATGATTCGCTTTATTTTCCCTTCGTTAGTCGCGATAAGGGTCGTGGCGCCATCTACGGCTTGGTGGTCGAACTGAGTGAGTGGCCGCCGATTGAATAATTAAATGAAGTTAATGAACGCTCGAACATTTCGATTCGGAGGAAGGGGAAATATTTCTGTCATAATTAAATTAGCGAATGGTTGAATTAAATTTACTTTCTAATTTTAATAGCTTTTCAATATTTACGAGAAATATTTGGGTTATATTGGAATGATTTTAAATATTTTTAAATCGATGAGACTATAATAGAAAATTAAAATTAGCTACCACATTTTATTTTATTTTTTCTACTTTATTCTATTTTGAAGTTATTGAAAAATACTGTTTTGTTTTAATTAATTTCATCTTCAACAAGGAGTATATTTGTTGTTGGGTAACAAGAATTTCCAAATAAAAAGGAATTTACATCATATAAAGTGGTAGAAAATTTCAGGTGGCTAATAGTGTGGAAAATGGTGGCAAATTATGGCCAGGACAAAAGTGAATGTAGTGGCTAATAAATATTTTTACCACTGGAAATTATAAAATAATAATAAAAAATATTTGGGCTACTTACGGCAAATATATATGCGTACGAACGGTCAGATTCATATTAAAATTAGAATAGCCTGTAATTTGTTTTGGAATAATTAATAAAATTCAGTGTGAACCAAGACATCTTTTCAATAAGCTTCTTAAAAATTTAATTCCAATTACTTTTTTAAGCTTGGAAAATGCAATTTATCTTTATTATCCATTATTTTCCAATCTTCCACTATTTACCTGGACTTTTTAGGAACACTGAATAAAGTTAATGTCTATGGTCGTACTTTAAGTAATCTAAAACTAATCCAAGTAAACCCACTTTTTTCCATCAACAGGCGGAAATATATATCTTTTAAAAGTATTCTCGAAGTGGCGTATAGATAGATTTCTCCCGGGTACAGCTGGCATAGTCGTTTCTCTTTGCTCCCCGAAGCCGCCCTTTTGGATCTTGGCGGATAAAAATAGCGCGTGTTATTGCCATCGCTCGCATCCGTCCTCAACGGGATCGCGCTCGAGTGTTCTCTCCGCGCGCGCTCCATTATTTGGCCTCTGGCTACGCGGCCCACGCGCCGATGCATAATCGTCATAAATTGTGATCAAGTGTAGGGTTATAAGCCTCGTCGATTTATTTGGCCGCTTTTCCCATCGCGAGAATCGATACAGAGCCGATGTCCACGTTCGTTTTCCCGTAGTTCGTCCAGGGATCCATTATTCGTGCCAAAAGCATTTGTATTTATAAATAATGGGAGAGATTTCGTTACTCGGCAAATGTCTCGAAGAACGAAATTGAAATGCTCGCTTTCTCGAAGGAAATGGCCCATTGTTATAGGGAAGTAGTTGACATTCGGGATGTTGGAAAGCTTCCCAGGTTTTTGTTTTGGTTTTTAACCGGAACGAGAACAAACCAGCTGTTATCTCGTAGTTGAAATTAGTTCACTCAATTTTATTTTCGTAAAATTTATAAAACATTTATATTAATAAAATTTATAAAACATTTATATTAATAAAATTTATAAAACATTTATATTAATAAAATTTATAAAACATTTATATTAATAAAATTTATAAAACATTTATATTAATAAAATTTATAAAACATTTATATTAATAAAATTTATCAAATTTATATTAATAAAATTTATCAAATTTATATTAATGAAATTAATAAAATATTTATATTAATGAAATTTATAAAATATTTGTGTTAATGAAATTTATAAAATATTTGTATTAATGAAATTTATAAAATATTTGTATTAATGAAATTTATAAAATATTTATATTAATGAAATTTATAAAATATTTATATTAATGAAATTTATAAAATATTTATATTAATGAAATTTATAAAATATTTATATTAATGAAATTTATAAAATATTTATATTAATGAAATTTATAAAATATTTATATTAATGAAATTTATAAAATATTTATATTAATGAAATTTATAAAATATTTATATTAATGAAATTTATAAAATATTTATATTAATGAAATTTATAAAATATTTATATTAATGAAAGTTATAAAAAAATTATATTAATGAAAGTTATAAAAAAATATATTAATAAAATTGATCAAATATTTATATTAATAAAATTGATAAAATATTTATATTAATAAAATTGATCAAATATTTATATTAATAAAATTGATCAAATATTTATATTAATAAAATTGATCAAATATTTATATTAATAAAATTGATCAAATATTTATATTAATAAAATTGATCAAATATTTATATTAATAAAACTGTCTAAAATTTTATTTTCGTGAAATTTAAAATATTTGATTAGGCAGCCGTGACGACCTTTTTTATAATCACTAAAAATTAAAAGTTCGTTGCTATCCAAATATTTAAAAAATTTAGAATTTGGAAACTTTTTACCATCAAGATGGCGCGGAAAGTCTAAATTTTATTTGATGGTAATTTTAAAACATCGCGAATAAGACTTATTCTTTACCATCGTCACAAAGTTACGTAAAAGACACCAACTATGCAAAATACGGCTGGGTATATAATCAAATATTCAATGTATTCATTTCGAGAAAATATTTTCTCCTTGACTGGTCAGCGTAATGATGGGAAACGAAAATATGCTCGACTATTTCCTCCATTGAGCGGGTCAGTCTCGGCCGCCCGGTCAATGAATCAAGCTACTTCCACAATATTTCATCGCTCTAAAATTCTTAGTACGAATATCCGAACACGTGTCTTCGCCGTATCAACTCTTTAGATTTAAGTTCTTTATATCGACGTCAATGGATTCATTGTAGATTTAATTTCTCTCTCTCGCTCTCGAGACATTCGCGAAAGGCGATACCTTTTGATGTGACCGCGACCATTAAATAATCAAATTAAAATAATCTGGGGGGGTGTAAGATGTTAATGGCCCCTTATGTAAATCTACTTAGAAAGACACCTGTCTTATTTTAAAGTACTCAATACGCGATAGTTTAATTTAATTAGAGTGTAATTTAATATTCGAGAAAACTCGGAAAACATTGATTGTGAGTTTAAGCAATTTTTTTATTTGAAATGACGTATCGAATTTCACAGTGCAATAAACTGTTCCGTCAGTTATTTATGTATGTATGTAGACCTAAATAATATTTGGCAACACGAATAAAACACACCATATATAATCTTTAGGATGTTGTTCAAAGCAGAAATTTTTATATTTACTTAATTTGTAAATGTTTTGTACTTTGATTTTCAATTATATTTTGATTGGGAAAATTGGAAAATATATACTCTTGTTTTAAGGACGGGTCGTTACTTTTCCATATTATCTTATTTATGTAATTGCTGTGTTTTTGGAAGCACCTTTATGCAATATGTACCTTTATTTTCCTATAACTAGCCTATTATTTTTCCGATTTTGTTTGCAATATTTTTCTGTAATTCTCCTCTAAATATCCCATTTTCCGAAGCATTTCTCTAATACAACTATCCTTCGATTAATAAAATTTTAATGAAACTAAGATCTTAAAATCATTACATTTACCGCTTCTAATAAGAAGCTACTTTCACTTCGTTCAAAGATATAATATTTCGTGTTTTGTTCTTTCTTTGTAGGACACCACGATGTCTGGTGTGGAGAGGCTGGTCGACACCAGTGAGAATGGTTCTCCAGTAAGTAACGGTTGCGATTCTCCCCAGTCTCCCGAATGCAGCACGATACTGGACACTCCCTTGACCCTGGATTTCGACCCCATGAGCTTCCAATTCCAGGAGCTCGCCAACACGGCGACTTCCCCTACCTCGGACGAAGACTCTCGCGAAGATAGAAACAGTGAACCTATCATAATCAAAAGTGCCAATTACACAAACCCGTCTCTTAACGTCTTCGATCCTCTGGTAACCTCCGACCTTGACCTTGCGCAAGAACCTTGCCAAATTAACGAGCAACCCGAACAAATCGTCGTTCGTAAGCAAAACGGGGCGGCGATCCGAGAGACTATCAGTACCCCGGCGGCCCCGGCTGGCGTCGAAACGGCACCGGACATTCTCGATAACCCGGCCATTTCTAACCCTAACCCCGACCTGGTCCTTATCGACAATGTCGCCTCGGGCGGTAGCAGCGGCGGCGACGACTCGCGGCTTTTGTCCGAGAAATCCGGCGACGAGAGCACCACCTCGTCCTCGGAAATGATTGATTTGCTTGGCAGTAGTAGTACTAACGAAAATGTCGAGTCTAGTGTTGTTCAGTGTGTCGATGTAGTAACCGTAACCGCTTCCAGTGTGGAGAGTACGCGAATAATCCAGGAATCCCACCAACAACATCTGCCAGTCGATGTTGTTGATGGCGATCTCGCTCTACAGAAGCATGATGTGTTTGAGGAGACGTTGCATGAGGAAACATTGTCCTCTGACTCTGAATCCGACGTAAGTAATCACACGTTCTAATTTACAAATTTCAACATTTCAATTTCACTTTCATTTACTCGACCGTGTTTACGTTTGAATTCAAAAACGATTTGCTACCTTTCACGGTTTTGAAAGGTGTTAAGACTTTTGACGAAAGAAATCTAAAATTAGAAATTCTGTCTATATGGCGTATTCTCTAAAACCAACAATCGTTAATCTCTGAAAGGTTTACATTGTAGCGCAAACGAAATTAGCCAACTTTAAATGTCAAACATTAGAACGGAGCTCTCTTTCCCTATTAATCCCTTCTTTATCGATATTGTTTTAACGTTGTCGCTTTTTATAACCAAAACTAACAGGTCTTTCTACGTGTGACTCTAGTAACCAGGTGTGACCCTTTCGAAGATAAGATTAGTGTACGCGTCGCCCCATTTAGTCGTTAAGTTAGTCGGCTTTTGATTGACGGAGAAAGTAGACGTAGAAACGAAATTTCTTGGTACACCGATAATGGCAATCTCGCCGTTTACTTTTCGATTCGCCGCCTTCGCGACATTTAGCTCCTCTCTATTCGAACTGCAGTAAGGGTACCTTCTAAGACGCGTCACGCTCAACCTTTCGCGACGTCTTTAAGCCGTTGCGAAAGAGTAATATTTCACCTTCTTTCTTTCGAAAGTCACGGGCGAAATTAGACGCAAAAAAGAAGCTGACGGCGACGACAACCACCACCAGCAAGAAAAAAATCTCGACGTCTTCGGAGAGCAGCGTGTCGGAACATGAGTCAGCGTCGAAGCAATCCAAAGAGATCATCATGAAGAAATCGAACATCACTCGCGTTGAGGAAAAATCCATCAATATCAGCAAAACGGCAGATACCAGAAACCTCAACAACAAACCTTTGAATGGAGTCGAAAACAAGGTACGAGATCCATTCGTCTGTCCCCTCTTTCTCTATAAATAGCGTAGGTGTAGAGTTCGGCTCGTGACACTACAATATTTCCTTCGATATTTCATCACCAAATCATTATACACTTTTCGGTAAATTTCCTTAGTATTCGGTGTTTACTTTTTGAAAAAAACTCTATTTTTTTAATGATCTAAGAGTAAGTGTATTATGGTGTTGAACTCGGAGCGTGTCACTAACAATGGTTTACAAGGGAATATTGAAAGCCAATTCATTTAATTTAAAATTCTTTAAATGACAGATTTTGGCAGACAGTTACTAAATAAAAGCCGTAAGAAAGGAAATATTTTGTTTTGTTACGAGGAAACTACCTCCCGAACTCTACAAATGAAGGCAAACTATTTCTTCGATTTAAATTCGGTACGAATTTGCAAGAAGTATGAAGTAATAGTCGTTGCGAAGGAGTATGTAGTGTTCCACTTGAGTGGGGAGCTTGACGTACGCGTAAATGGCAAATCTCTTTCGATATAGTCGCGAAATATGTGTACAGTGCTCTCTCGTTTTTATCTCGCAGACATCAGAGCCGCACTCGCGTTCGAACATATTTGCTAGAAAAAGGCGTATGAACGGCCGCGCGCTGTAACAGGTTGCGAATATGCATTAATGAATTGTTTCTACACCTAAACACCGGTGCATTGTCGCGGCTACTTCGCGTTTTCCCGGAGAGCTCCCTGTACGTGCCTAGACAACGGTATTCCTAACGAGAGCAGCTTTTCTTATTCGCTAAATTATCGAAGAGTTCGGGCACTGCTGGGCTGGGACGGCTTCTTCGTTCTATAATTAAGCGTTAAGCCATCGATGATTTCTTTTTGGATTCTCGTTAAGTCATTCGTAAGTACGACTGTACGAGTTATTCCACATTTTGTTTACCAGTCATTTATTACATTATGACTTAAATATCGAAGGTATGGTTATGATTGTAAATTCAGAGTGTTTACGAACCTTACGTCTTAAGGTTATTCAATTCTTGAGTTGCTGTCCCTGTTTGGTAAAGTGTATTTTTCGGTTTACTTTCTACCGTTAAGACAGCCTATAGTTTTAATTTTCTCCTCCCTGCCATCAATTATATTCGATTCAGCATGAACCTAATACGTGATGTCCTCCCAATTTGTTGTCATTTTTTTTGCATGGCCAGATTGGCTTCAACGGAACACACCACCACGATTCCGAATCCTCTTCTTCCTCCGACGAAGAATGCGAGACGCCGAAGATAGAATGCCCCATATCAGTTACCAAATTGGTAAGATCTCCTCGTCACTCGTTTACGCTTCTAAGCTATATTTGGTATTCAAAAGCTGCGATTTAGTTACGCGGTTACTGTCGTACGATAAGAATTACGCACTCGCAATTCTTTTGTTCTTAGCAATAGTCTACGTGGTTTTTTTTAAAGTGCCTATTATTTTTATTACTTTCTGATATTGCTAAAAACAATAGACTGTTGTCTAATTCTTATTTCTACGACTTAATACTGTAAGTTTAATTGTGTCGTCTGACAAAGCTACGAACCTGACCGGAATAATGTTATTTCGGAATGCACGAGATCTATTTAAATGTAAAGTAAGAGCGTATTTCCTCTTACCCGTTTACTCACGTTGAATTAACATTCGAAAGTGCTACGTGTATCTTTTTTGACAAAGTACATAACGTGGCTCGTATCTTTCGCGTGTTCCCACGTTGCGTAACTTCGATTCGCTGTTCGTCCGTAGTGGTTTTTCGTTCTAATGTAGAAGTTTTTGTCTCTTTTTCCTCTCATGTGCCGTCTGTGTATATCATGTGTGTTCGTAGGATGATAATGATTATCCACAGCGATCCTCCGACAACGATGAGCAGCAATCTGCGCCGAAAGAGGTAGCCTTGGCTATAGATCTGAAGAGCTTGGTATGGTCTTAAGTGTCTTTCGTTTCAATTATCTACGTATTTGCTCTTTCTAGCGATAGCACGCGTGACTCTTCCGTATTTCTCTTTTCGGACCACGAATGGTTTTTAGGGCTATTATTTTCCGCGCTTCTTCTTGCAAATTCTCTGTCTCGTGAAGGGTTTCTTTATGTTCGGTGATTTGTTTTGGGCTTCTTCGCTGTCGCCGCTAATCTGTCGCTATTTGTTTAGGGAAATCTCAACAAGCCACCCATAGTTGAGCGTAAGCAGGCGGTGAATATCGCTGCCAAAAAACAAATGAGCAACTTCAAAAGTATGCAGGTGAACCAGGTACCGTTAATTGTATAGAATTGGAATGATCACGCTCACTTTAGGGCTCCATTGAACCCCTTCGCGATATCATTGTGGAAAAGATGTTTACGCTTTGCTTTTACAAATTGCGAGGTACCTGTTTTTGGTGACGTTGAATTGTCAAAGCACGCGGTTTCTAATGGCGTGGGTGGCTCGTTTTTCGTAAACACGAGTACTGTCCAAGGTCTTTACCACAATGTACCAAATGAATTATATAGCATTCATTTCACCAATTTCATTCGCGTCATTTCATATCATATCGAATCGCCGTTAACTAATTAGACTCTAGAATTATCGTTATATAAAAGTAGTTTAGACTTTTTTATGTATTTGCAACTATAAGTTTAATTACTAAAATCTGGTTTGATTGCACTAAGATAAAGTTTTATTTAAGGGTTACCTGATTGCTCGCATTTCCAAATTCCCAACCGTAAATTGACTAATCCCTCTAAGCCCCGGTGTTATTTGAGTTCCTTAATGAAACAGGTGTACCAGCAAACATTCCACTTTTAGTTTTAATAGACGCAATCAGTGTTATCAATTTTTGGCGTCTTGATTACATAGCCGATACACGCTACATAAATACTCTACTTAACCTTTGAAAAAACACGATAAATTTTCTTTTACATTTTCCCTTCCATAACTTCGAATCTGCCGACTAACGCTAAAGTGTAGTGTATAGACGAAAGCCTCAGCCCATTGGATTTCGCGTACGCGTGTACGATTACCTTTTCATGGGAACTATGTTTAGGTTATTAAAGAATCTAATGGGCTGCTTGCTCGACTCGGTCCAGTCGAAAATGGCTTTCTTACTCGATTTAATCATTTGGCTCGCGCTTCCATTTGCTTTACTTGGCGTAGCAATTTACATGTGGCTGGTAAGTTTTTCCAATCGCGATTGTACTAATATATTGAACTTATTCCCCTTCTCCCTACGAAAGCATCTTTTTTGATTTTTGTTCCTTATTTCGAGTTTTTTTTTTGTTTCTTGACGAATGATAATTTAGAGAACGCAATATGTAATGCATGCCGAACAAGAAATGGCTTCTTCTCCACCCAAAGAAATTGCGGTAACTGGCGTAGATCTTAAATCTCTCGTAAGTGTTATAACATAAAACAGTTATACGACAGGTGCATCCTGATAACATGTTGTTCGCGTTGATTCTGGGTTATTTCAATCTTTATTGTCTTTTTTATATTTTTTAAATCAACATCGTCCTTTTTCTCTCGGCAAAGAGCGTTTTTTTTTCTCGATATTTCTGTACGACACTTAACGATTTATCAATTATGTGGGCTGTTCTCGAGATTAGATTAAACGTCAAGAGGGAATTCGGTTTAGATTAAAACATTTTATTGCGGATGTCACTTGTACGTTTATCGACCATGCGCACGATTTTTCTGATATTTAATTTTGCTCGTTACTAAAATAGAAATCCACTTATTCGAATTACGTTAACGAGGATGATAGTAACGTTAACAAAGAAATTATTAACACTGGTGTGGATATAAAGCAGCTTGTAAGTTGTTGATAGTTTAGAATTAACAAAAAAATCTTCCATTGGTTTGAAAATTGACTATTATTTGCGTTTTTACGTTGCATGTTTTGTTAATTTCCGTTTAATTTTGGCACGTTTTAGAAGCACAGTTTTGCGAATGGTTCGATACCTTCCGTTAGCGAAGAGAACATTTTTAGAGAAGCTGATTCCATTGAAACTAGCATTTCAGTTCGTTCCTTGGTAAGACAATTTGCGAATGTAACCATTGTAATGATAATCATATCATCGCGTAACTTCACGCGAGCCTTTCACCCATTTCATTGAATAGTTTCAAAATCCTTTTTCACCTTCTTCGCGGTAAATGAAACGTAGTTTTAACGAAATCTTTTCTCTTTTTTTTCCAGAAAACTAGCTTTAGTAAGTCCAACGAAGAAGTGGAAAACTACATAAGTGCCCCGGTGGAAGAAGTGAAACCGTCGGTAGACAGAGCTCAAGTCACCCGCAAATTTTCTCAGGTTTGACCGAACGGGAAATGTCGTTGTAGCGAAGTGTCAATGCACCATTATTTACCGTATACCAGTTTATGGCAAAACCTTGTTAGAATTCTAGTGCCTTGCTTGTTGTGGTGGCAGTGTCAATAATTGGTTAACAGCGCGCTTAAATCTATTACCTGAAGCGGAAAGGGGGAAATCTGAAGTACCATTTTCGATTTGTGCTGGTAAAGGGGTTTTACTACTATATCGTCCCTTACATTTATCAGAAAGATAACGCTGATAGTTTTGATGAGTGGGATGGAAATCACTAATTTTTGGATTATTTCCGCCTAAATTTATGGAAGGACATTTTTGGTCGATTGGAAAGGGGTGATAAAATCACGAAGCGTGAGCAGCGGATTTTTCTATTTAAATGAATTGGCGCGAAAGGCCTCTTTTAATTGGTTCTTTTTTCTTCCTCTCTGGTGTTCATTGCGATTTCCTTAAAGCGTATAATTATAACCGCGGCTTTTGTAGTTTTTAGTCACTAACCGAGTCTGCTTACCAACAGGAAGTACCACCTCTTAATGCTTCGGTGGATGAGCATGAAGCTGTAAGTCCGTCTAACTTTTACTGCCTTTCAAGCTCTCATAGTCGCGCAGTAAACCGAGCTCGGGGAAGTTCTTACATCTTTGCTGTCTGTTTTGTAGTATATATATATATATATATATATATTACTATATATTTTATTATACTTTGGCTGTGGTACTTTTTTAATTTATTTTATTGGTGTCGCTTCGCGCACTTTATTTATTTCATCCGCCACACTACAATTCCGAGCGCTGTCGTCGTAATAACTTCCTTTTTACGTCGTTTGGTTTTGATATTTTATTTTTCGCTATACCTAGTCGTTGTAATGTTAGCGTAGTTCGGCTTTTTTACTATAATTATAATTATGTTTAAAAATATATTTCTTTGGGTAAGAAATTAAATTTCGTTTTACGAGAAATTAAACGGATATCGAGAAACGTGCCGGTAACCGATCGTTTCGAAATCTTTGCAGCGGGGCAACGAAGATGACAAATGTTTGTGCAAAATCTGCGAGAAGCACGTTTATCAAATGGAAAAGGTTAAAGCCGAGAAAAGTGTCTTCCACAAAAACTGCTTCCGTTGTAAGGAATGCTCAAAGCAGTTAACGTAAGCGATTTTATTGCCGCAATTGCCGAGAGCCATGTTTTGAGACTCGGTGATAAAATCGTTGCTTTCGCCGTTTCTTTCAGCGTGGACGCTTTCGATTCCCACGAAGGTCAAATCTATTGCAAACAACATTTCAAGCAAATATTCCAGCCGAAAGCTAGATTTGAAGGAGACGACTTAGCACCGAGTAAGTGCTCTTAACGCTAACACTTAAAATTTAATCTCCGTTGCACGAATTTCGTTTCTGTTGTCGAGCGCATTCACTTCCTAAAAATAGCATGCGATGTGGTTTTTCCCCCCATAATTTGCACGAATTAGAATTATGCGGATGATTTTGACGTTCCACCCTTAAAATTCAGTCTTAAGAGACGATTATTTCTTGACGAATCGCATTAAGTGGTGTTATAAATTTCTAACGTCACTTATTGTTAAAAATAGATTAATTTCCTACGAAGGTAAATAAGATACTTGGATAGCTTTATATCGCGGTGTAGCTCGAATGCACCGACGCTATACTAACAAGGAGAGTACCCGAGGTGTTTATTGCCAATTTTGTTCAAAGTCGGCCATAATGTAGAACTATATGAGATATGAAATTTCCCAAAAGGAGACGTTGCACTACCCATTCGATTTGCCATGGCAACCGAAAATGGTTTTTACCACTTAAAACAAAAAAATCTCCATTGCAAAAAACATGGGATTTTCTTAGTTTCACGTACGAAAATTTAAAAAAATTGAAAATCAATAAATGGGTAATTTGGACCACATTTAGGTAAATTTCATTAGTAAATTGGAAATTTTTGTGGTAAAATTGTATGAATTTTTGGGTAAAATAAGGAAATAAATTTAATTTTTGTTTTAAGTGGTCAAAAACATTTGTGATTGCCATGGCAAATCGAATGAGTAGTGCAACGTCTCCTTTTGGGAAATTTCATATCTCATATAAGTCTACATCATGCCCGACTTTGAACAAAATCGACAAACGCGGATACTGTATCCGAAGTTTTTATTTGTTGTGTTGCTCTTAACAAATGCCCATGTCTTATTTTGCAAGCCGAAAATTTGGAACTTGAAGAAAAGGAGTCAGAAGAAGGTACGAGTGTATTAAATTTATATTTTTGAAATGTACAAACGTCGCGATTTTCGTTTTGATTAACAATTTTGGCATGATCCCCAATAACTACTAAACATTTAAAACAAGAAATTTAAAAAGTACCGATTTTTTCTTCAATAGGTAATTTTTCTTTCTTATTCTATATGGTCATTTAAGGTGGTTTTCATTCTCAGTTCTTCGACCATTGGGTTTGGGTATAACCATTGGGTATAACCATTGGGTTTGGGTATAAATTTTAAAAGAGCGGTTGTAATATTTTGACGTGACTTCTTCAGAGATTTGCATTTTCTTATTATTTTTGGTAAAGGGTAGCGAGATCAATATTTGTATCTTAAGATGATCGATGCGTAATTACACTTATAATGCAACTATATCAGTGTTACCACACGTCAGGGAAAAGTCGGGGAATTTTAAAATGGGCCTAAAAGGTCAGGGAGGGGTCGTGGAAATTTAAGAATTTGTAAAAAGTCAGGGAATTCTATTTAATCTGGACATTTAAATTTATTAACTTTTGAAAAAAAGTAAAATATAAAATAAAATTTTGGCCTTAATAAGTCAGGAAAAATCTCTTAAAATGGTTAGGGAATTTGAATCAATTTTGTGGCAACCCTGTTAAAGTATTTTAAACTGTCTTCCGAAGGAATATTTTTGGTAGCGTTAAAATTTCTTTGAATGATATAGCGAACTGAATTGAATAAAACGTGAATTTGTCCGTTGCAGGAAAACAGAAAAGGAACGAAATGATCATTAGAGAAAACACTCCCGTTGAACTACCACCAGATGTCGTTAGATGTAAGTGAAATTTCATTTCCTCTATCGAAGGTAACAAACGCCCGTATAGAGGATTTTCATACCTCGTTACTGTATACGTCACTTATTAAATTTTGTTTAATTTAATCAATCCTGATTCCTGAACAGTGATTTCAATTGAGTTAAAAGCATTCGATGTTTTAATTGATAAAAAAATCTCTATATTGTCGTTCGTTAAAACCGGGTATCAATCAATGTTCACTAGGATTAATTAGTAGTGTATCTTACCGAAATAACAAGCAGCTTGCGAGGAAGAGGGTGAGTCACTTGTTTTGGAATGCCTACTACGCGTACATTCTTTACCGTTATATTCTTGACACGCTTCTCGTATTTTCCATAGTAAAAATGGTAAATTTATTTGCCTATATTTCCGCTAAATGTGTATTTAACAGGGTTCATACAAACATGGAAATCAGTGAAAATCTGGATATATCAGTGAAATTTATTTTAAGCAAAAAAAGTCAGGGAAATATCAGGGAAAATAAATTTTCCTGAAAAATCAGGGAAAATAATTATGAACTCCAAATTATGTGCAATTTGTTTTAGTATTACTGAATGAAATTTTACTGAAAAATCAGGGAAAATAATTATGAACTCCAAATAGTATTACTGAAAGTATTACTTAGTATTGAATTCATACGTTCAATCTTGACTCTATTATATTAGAAAGTGTAACGGTAATGCTTTTAACATTTTAGAGTCCCCTATTGTTTTAAAAAGTACACCTGGAAAATGTTCAAAACTACTCTGGAAAACCTGGAAATATCAGGGAAAATGGTTTTTTGAAATATTGTATGAACCCTGAAACATCTACCCTGTTAAGTCTAAAACGGTCGTTTCTTGAAGGTGGAAATCGCTGTTACTTCCGCGAAGTAATTGGTTTTATACTTCTATAACGAAACTTGAATGTAGGAAACTCTCTTTATCAGATTTGAGATTTTACAGGGCCTTTTACTCGGCGCCTTCTTTGACGCGCCAGTGTAAATACGCTTTTAAAAATAACCTTATTATTACAATCGTTCCGAAATGCGGCAGCCGTTTAAAACGCGGTCTTGAATGACGTTGGGCCAATTTAAAATGTAATTATAGCGTTTGTATTGTATTTCATTCTTCAGCGCGCCCCTGATAGTCGGTACGCCGTCGCGAAATTATAAAAGATATGATAAATAACTTTCGAAATTAGTTACCACCTCGGTGTAAGCTTGGCCAAGCGAATATTTGAAGAGTCCTCTTATCCTATTATGCTGTAGTCGAACGGCAATATTATTTTAGCCCCACGAACTTATATTCCAAGATGAGGTCAAGCTTTATCCGTCGATTTTTTGAAACATTTCTGGTATTTATTCGGCGATACGCTTGGCGAAATCTCTTTTGAATGTAAAAACGCGTAAACACTAAAAAATCTTCGCCAGAAAATCATTGAGTCGTGAAATATTTTTCTCCAACTCTTATAGATAAATTAAACTGTAGGGTTTCTTTAGCCTACTGAGTTTTCAAAGTTTTTCGTTTAGGGCGCGCGTTAAGACCATTTTTTTTAAACCTTCGCAAGTAATTAGGCGAATATTTAAGAGTTTTTCGCTTTGCTATGGACTCACCAATGGGTATGTAAATTTTTTTATGGCCGATCAAATTTGAAGAACTTAAATCGATATGTTAATTTGTCACGTATCTCGTGTAAAAGACGTGAACGTTCAATTATTTTCGACGATTCAAGCGTGGCATCGCGGCTCATTAGTCGAATCGAATGAAAGCGAATTCCGATACAAGAATTTGCCTACGTATTCCTGAAAATGGGCTTCGTGGGCTGCACGCGTTAAGTTCGCGACGTGCTGTAACGTTTATCAACTTTATTTCCCAGTCCTTGAACTTTGAATCGTTACTGTTTTTACCCAAGTATCGGGAAAAGGGTTTGTGCACGCTTTACTTAATAAACAAATTTACTTTTGAGCCCAATTATCAAATAGACCTTTCTCTAAATTACAAGTTAAACCAGCCAAACATTTACAAAGACTATATGGCGTTACTTTAATACAACCGACTATTCTTTGGTTTTAAAATTTGACTTATGATCCATTTTTTTTTCTAAAGCCTATTTGACATATTTAAACAGTGCTTCCACATGCGGGCAATTTTTCCCTTTTCCGGGATTTTTTAACCTTCCAAAATGCTAAAGGGGAATAATGCAATTTAAGAGGGAAAACGGCATTTCGCGGTGGAAATGAGGGAAAGTTGTTCTTTGCACGGGAATAAAGGGATTTTTCAGCTTTTCTGGTAACATTGCCTGTTCTAGCCTAATTGTATATTAATCCGTGGATATGTTATGAGTCACAGATATGAAAGTCATAATTTAAAGTAAAAACACCTGTGTATATGGTAATATTAGAAGAAAGTAAAGAATTACACAGTACAAAGTCTTGATCTAAATATCCATTTGCGACTTTTCAGGATATATTTTGGAAAAATTATTCAAATTTAAGTAATTTCGTAATAAATAAAACCTTATATTTAGAATTCTTTTCAAAATTAAACTGAATATTTAAACAAATTATTATTAAAAACTGCAAAATATAGCGAGAGATAAAAATGGGAATTTACAAGTCAAAAAAGGGATTTTTCGTTATAGAAATTATCGCAAGAGGGAAATTTTAGATATCAAATGTGGAAGCCCTGTATTTTAACCAGTAACAAAAGCCGCGTTCACACATTGCCTGGAAATCAATTCAAAACGTTTCGAAAGAATTGTGTGAACCAGGCTAAATCGTTTAGGGGGAAAAGTTTTCCATTCCTCCTAGGCGCCTGGGATAACAAATACGAGTTTTTACCACGAATTTTCTTACTAAATGCGGATCAAGTCGATATTTAATAGATAGTTAGGGAAAACTACAAGAAGAAAATATATTTAAAAATATAGCACGTTTATGACTTAACTATATCTCAATGATTACGTAAATAGTTAATTCACTACTTACGATGCTTTTGTTTAAAAATATAACGGGGAAATCAGTAGGGTTATGACCTTAAACCCAAATATACAAGTAGATTTCAAGTATAAAGTATAGGTCATTAACAGCGTGCTATAGAGGTTTTATCTGGAAATCATCCTACTATTTCACCGTAGCGCCTCGTGTGGATTTTTGAGTAAACTTAGTGCACCCTACCAAACACGTAGGGTTCTATACTCGCTTTAAAGCAGTTTCAAACCTCTTTTACCGCTTACGTCTGAGGAGTTTGCAGTTTTACCAGATAAGTAACTATGATAACTCTCTCTCCGAGCCTCCCTGGTGCAATATAAAACTAGCCAAACCCTCGCACCTTCCCACACAAAAGGGGGACAGCATTCTCGGATTATTTTATAGAAAGGTCGGTAAAATTATTCCGAGATAGTCGTTAACTTTCCAGACCTAGAACCGTAATCCCAAAATGACATTTAGTGGTGCGTCTTTCAAAATAGGCCAAACCTTAGCGAGGGTAAACACTTAGGCGGGAGACTAGGCTATTTTTAACGGTGATTGACTGACCGGCCCTTTGGTCGTTATCAGAGACCGCTCCCGGACCAACACCCTAAACAAAAAACAGGTAATTATCAAATTTTCGTAAACACTGGAATGATCTGAATTACACGCCCAGATAAGCTTGTCCGAGCGTACGAATCGATATCCTCGCCACGTTGCCAACCCCCCGTCCTCCCTCCTAGCATCGTGAACGTCCAATAAGAACGTAATCAGTGAACCGCTCCTGCCGAAATGAGGTTTCATTTAAAGGGTCGCATCTCCATTCTCCAATGACCATAATCGTCACTCGTTTCGATCAATATTACGCCTACCCGAATTAATGAAATGGCTATATAAAAAAACCCTTTCATATTAGACCTACCAGCTCGTCGTGTCGAGAAAATCTTATTAAATTAGCCATTAATTTTTTAACGACTTTTAAACTTTACGAACCGCTTAAAGAAGGTCTACTTCAGCGGCGGTAATTCCAGCTATTATCAGTAGACATAGATCGTGGGTTGGAAAGGTAGAGAACGGTGGCGGGTAATCCGCGAAAGGGGGGATCCTTTTGATGCGGGGGCGTGCGCGTATTCTTGTTTTATCCCCCTCCGCTCGTAGTTTGTTGTAGATATCAGTTTAGGCTTCCGTCTCGCTTCGAGGTTGAGTTGCTCCTACCGCTGTCTCTACGCGAGTTGTCTTGGCCGTTTTGTACGCGTGGAGGCTGAGCGCGCTCTCGCTTGTAGCTTCGCGATTCAACCATTGAGAGTTCGGAAGAGCGAGGCCAGGAATCGATCGGGGGCTTTCCCTTCGCTTTCGTCGTCGTCGCGAGGAGACGAAGAAGTTTCGCGAGCACCTACCGGCGGCGTTCGAATTTTTCTTCTTGGGGAACCACCACGGCCAAACGGGGGTGAAATCGTGAAGAAAACCAGTCTCGCCTTCTTCTTCGACGCGTGTCTCGAGTTTTTTCACGGGGGCAAATCTCCTTTTTTTCCCGCCTGCCCGCTGTAGTTGTTTTTTTCATTCGCGTAGAATCGTCTGTCGACCATTGCTGGCTTTCCCAGAAATCCGCCTGTAAAAAACTTTGTTCGCTTAACCAGCCGCCGGTTAGCAGCGCTAGCGGCCAAACACTGCACCGGTAAACCCGTTTCTTTTACGGTTTAATATTCATCATTCAGTCGCGCTTAAAATCGGTGGCGAGCGGTTTCCTCTTCGCGTTGTTTCGAGAAACGTTTCAGGGTGTGATCGACGAAATCTATTCAGGGTAAGATACGACCAATTTTATCCCATTTTGTATCGTTTATTTGAAAGCGTTAATTGATTTTTAACCGTTGCACGCCGAAAGCGCGTCCACCTCGATTCGAGTAAAGGGTTGGGCCACTCGTACCTCGTATATCGACTGACCACTTTTTTAACGACTTTATGGGTGATTCAGCCATTGACCGGTCGGAACGTGTTTTCTAAATTATGTCGTTAAAAATAAAAGTAAAAATCTTAAGCCTTATTTATCCCTACATAAACACCGGGTAAACGTATTTTGACCCTTTGTACGTTCAAGGTTTGGGTGTAGGCGAAATTGTGGCTTTTATTGTTCTATCGTGTTTTTTGATCCCGCACGCCGATAACGTTGTCGGGTAATTTAACAGCTTTACTCGTTAAAAAAGCTTAAAAAATACCTTTTTTTTATATTCACGCAACGGTGGCACTTTTATTGTGGCTTAATAGTGGCAGAAGGTCTTCGCTGATAAGGTGCGCTCGAAGTCGAGCCTTGACAGTCAACGCGGAGTGTACGCCGTAACCCCCTGATATTTTGCCCATCTTCGCTAATGCTGGAATTAAATTATCAATTTGCCAACAAAATAAGATAACGTAGTGTCTGTAAATTCGCGCTGGTTTTTATGCAACAGTAAATGTAAATGGCGCTTAGCATTGTTCAACTAGTTTCGTAATTTGTTTTCTCTTAAGCCCCTAAATACACTTCGTACGAGATCCCGAAATTCACGTTTTGATAACCGGAATTTTTCCAAACCTAGTTTCCCGATGCGCTTAAATACATAATTTAGTTCGTTCCGCCCTCTGCGCCGCGTATACTTCTTAGGCTCTTTGCGGTTGAACCTTACCATAAGGAATAGCGTCTATATATAAAGCAAATTATCGATTAACGTATACTCAATTCGTTAAACTATTAAAAATAATTCGCTAATATTTATCGTTTTTTTTTCTCTCAATAGCGGACACCAAATCGAACGATCTAGAGTCCATTCAGAATTTGAATTTGAGCAACATTAAATCGAGATTCGAGAGTCAACAGGACGAGCCCAAGTTACCATCGACTTCCGATCTTTGCACTTTAAGCCGATCACCCAGTATCATGGCTCGACTTGCCAAGTAAGATTACATGCAATTAAGGAAAGATTCGTCACGAGTTGGTAATGGGAATCCTTTTTGTTTCGCAGGTATCAGTCCGCCTTATCCAAGGAAGGACATACCAACGGCGAGCTGTCAGGTGACGAGGAACCCGAACACGACCCGACTATCGTAAGGGAGACTAGACATCGAGAGAAGGTCCGGTTGCCCCGTTCATTTTTTATGTGGCTGTCTCGAGTTGTGCCGCCATTGGTTGACCAGTATTCTGCCGCTATGACGTGCCTAGCATGAACGTGCGGTAACTAATACCAACGTAGTCGATCAAACGTAGCCGTTCCGTGTAATAATAGCATGGATCTTAACGCTTTGTTTGGCTCTCTATGCCCGCAATTACCCAACGCAATCTGGCAAAAGTACGCGTTTACCCTGTAACCTCTTCAGAAATCGCGATAGCTTTTAATCGATGCAGAACGATTCGAAATCTTCATCGGGGATTAGAGTAGAATTAAGAGTAGAGGGAAGTACTTGATTGTAGAGGTTTAAAAATACTACACTATAGATCACGCAATTAAGGTGCAATTAAAATTTAGAGGCCGTAATGTCACAATTTTTTTATGGTATTGATTGTTGAACCACTATAGTTTTTCGACACCACATGAAAATCGTCTTGGTTTAAGGACCTTCTCCAAAGGTATTCTTAAAATTTGGTCGTATGCAAAATTTAATGTAAGATGATACAATACCTTCTTTAGGATATCTAAGTTAGTGGTGAAATTGTATTTTCTTAATTGTTGGCTATTAACGTGAAATTGAATTTTTAGCTTTTTTATAGCATGGTACTTACTTATACTTGGATAAAGTAGGAGAATGTATATATAGACCATTAGATTATTCGCTTAGAGTCGTCTCAAACTAATCTTTTTAACCTCTTAAACGTAATGGTAATGAAACCTAAAGCTGAAAAACGATTAGAATTGAGACGGTTCTAAAAATATGCAATGTTTCAATTTCCGGTGATGGTTCTTCGTGTTTCTTTAGGTGAACTTTTCCGGGTTGTCGTCTCTAAAGAGTCAGTGGGAGAGTGGCAATGTCAACACCACTGCCGAAGAAGCCAAGGAAGATGTGAAGGACGATTTGGCCAAGTTACGACAACGAATCTGTCTAGGACGATCGGAATCGATGAAAGCCGTGTATGAGAAAGCTTGTCAAGACACTAAAACGAAATCTCCCGTTCGCAGCGAATCCGTCGTTCTGGGACGTGACGTCAAGGCCCTTTCCATTAAAGACAAATTTGAAAAAGGCGCCATTGAGAATGACGAAGAAATAGAAGCCGAGAAGTTCGAACGTCTTCGAAAAGAGAAGGAAGAAGACTTGTCCGTTCTAACTGAACCGGGTAAAATATCCCTACTGATTGGTAATTCGCCGAAACGATGATTAAATTAACTTTCGTTATTAGGAACCGCCGTTGGAGCTCGAAGTCTTTTCAAACAAATGGACGCCAGCGTCAAGTCACCTTCTCCGACCCAGTTGTCACCGATGAAGAGCCCTTCCATGATAATGAGAAGCCATCACGACAGCTTCTCGAGTCAAGCCTCAGAGGGTGACGTAGTCAAATGCAGCGCTCCTACCGAAAAGGAAGATATTCCGGTGGAAACGACTCAAATCTCGCAGAAGTTCAAGTTCTTCGAGAATTACAAGGAAGAGGAGAAAGAAAGGAAACGATTTCAGATTACCCCACCCAGAGACCCCGTTAACGAAAGCTCCCCCGACGTCGAACTGCAGAGGGATCCCAATATTGTCCGCAGCGCCGACGTCGTGGATGACCTGCCGGTGACAGACACCGCTAAGAGAATGCTGGACAAATTCAAAGCCCTCGAAAACCAGTCGCAGGATCACGTCGTTCCTATGCCCACGACTCCCAAGCCACTCAAAAGAATCACTCCTCCTCGGGACGATGGCCCCAAGGTTGTCAACGTTCAGCAAGTTGAAATTCAGCAAGTGGATCCGGACATTGTTCGATGCAGTTATAAGGCGGACGACGACATTGTCGTCGAGGCGGACAAAGCCAAAAGTTTAAGGGCCAAGTTCGAAAACTGGGAGCTGGAAGTCAGTCGGGAAAACCAGAAGAACGAGAAAATGGGACTCGGGACGGTCGGAGATGTCAGTGGCAACGGGGTCGAAGACGACTACTTGCCGCAAGTCGACACGACGAAAAATCTGAAAGCCAAATTCGAAGCGATAAAAGACGAAACTGCCAAAGTGAACGACAAGCCAAAACCAAAAGCTAGACGATTTATTGTAAGTACCGAGGAGTCCCTAGAATCGTAGATATCATGTCGTTACGAGTGCGTATTTACTTAACTAAAACTACTAAAAAATAACTTTTCCCAATCGGTTACGCTTACGTAAATATACATATAAAGCAATTTTTGCATGCCTGTTAAAAAAGTTCGATCGTTTTTAGTTTAATCAGAGTTTAAGCTTAAAAGTATTTTACATTCGTTACCTATTCGAATTTAATATTTAGTTTTCATTGAATAAATATTACCTCAAAGAGTTTTGAAGTATCAAATTATATTAGCTTACAAAGTTAGTTTTCTAGTTTGGTATAGCTAGTGTAATCCGCTCTCAATGACGCATTATCACATTTTCTCGAGTCTGCCATCATTTGGATAGTCAGTAATAGGTGGATATCATAATATTGTCCGACTAGTGTAATTGGCAAAATGTTTTCGGTATGAGGAAGAGTCGCTTTTGGTTGGAAACTGGTGGTATTTTGTTGGAAGCGAATGCGGAATTGTTTGGGGTCATTCATGAGTTGTCGGCCATCATAATTTCACGGGAATGTTTTAGGAGTGGTTAAGACACTCGAGCGCTGTCGGAGACTCGAATGTTTTCCCGCAA
This sequence comes from Leiobunum rupestre, assembly GCF_980474605.1. Lineage (NCBI taxonomy): Eukaryota > Metazoa > Arthropoda > Arachnida > Opiliones > Sclerosomatidae > Leiobunum > Leiobunum rupestre. Next base: position 36,928,650 of record NC_143387.1, read on the forward strand.
GGTTTTTATATTGCATGGTGATAAACGTTTGTCGTTTTAAGAAGAATTTGTAGCGACTAACAGCATGAAATAGAAGCTGTGTGACTATCCGTAAGAGCAAAAAATCACTCTTCGGCGAAGAATACGCTTGGGAGACATTAACCTGGTGCGCTGTTGAAACTCATTAACGGACTGACCCGCTCTCACTCTCGAAGATGCCTGCCTTAATTCCCCATTTGAAAAGTCTCTAAAGGTTGAAACTTTTTTTCCTCAGTAATTGTTTACCGTGTCGCACTCGAGGAGACGACGTCTTCCAGGATCAAGAACCAATTTTATTTTGTACTTGAGAATCCTCTTGGAAATGTGTTTCGAACTTTTGACATTTGCGTTATAAGTGATAACGCGCTCCTGGATAAAAATATACATATACTTTTTGAGATTTAAAATTTTTCGATACAATTTTCGCACCGTCGTTGTGGCGTATAAAAAATCCCCGTTGAGAAAAGAGTCAAGAAATGTCGTATCCTTTCGAAGATATTTTTTTTGGAAGGGTTTTATTTTTAGTTTTATTCGGAAGGTAACTTAGACCTACTTTGTAAGTTATACGTGATGGTAAGCCTTTTCTATTTGTAAAGTTCCTGCCTTTTTATTTCGTTGTACGCTTGTACAATTTTTAAGGGTTTACTGATAAGGCGAAAGATTCATTTAAATTTTTAGTACCAGTTTTGATACGCTAAACTTAATCTTGTCATTTTCGAAAGATTTCTTGATAATGCTATACTTAGGGCGAACTATATACTTATACTAAACCAGCGAAACTTTATTTGATAAAATGGAAGTAATTTGAAATATTTAAAAGCCGCGCTCAAATATGTTGCATTAACGAGACCAAGTCTATCCGAAATCAAATTAAAAATCAAATTGTTTAGACTATGTAGCGTTGAAAAATTTTATTTACCCGTTTAAGAAGAGTTATATTCGGAGGTTTTTGGATTACGCGGAAAATCGACGCTGTTGAATATTTTCGACGTTTTTGCAATATATTTGTTAGCCTGGAAAAATACCTTCCTCGTGTTTGAGCTTAAAAACATTTTATATTAATTTAAGCCTTTTTATACTTACAGAAGCCTGTTTCAGGCATTACGTATATAAAAACCAATATATACAAGGCTTATTATCTAGAGTACGGTGTATTTAAATTTGATAAACCATTTTCTTAAAATTTGGTACTTTTTATACACGTAATCACAAATTCGTGATTTTTTTAAGTGTTTATACCCGGTAATTAAAAAAATCTAATATTTATTCACAGAAAGAAAATTAATGAAAAGTATACTATTTAATGGGTGTTTTAGAGTTGCGATTGCCATTAGAGAATAATTTGATATATTCGTAATTATAGGTCTTGAGAGAGTTTCGCCCCCCCCCCCGCGAAATAAAACGTGTTGTTAGTGTTTTAAGCGTGTTTTTGAGTTTTTCGTAAAATCACTTTTTATTAAAACAAAATTAAATTTATAACGTTTTTTTTAGTGTTAATGCCCTTCTTACGTGTTAATTATATTTCGTGGGTCGAAAATTGCCTTTATTGAGGAATATTTGATGTTATAATTTTTTTAGTATATTATTACTTAAAATATCTGGCGCAGTAGCGCTAGTTGAAATAATTAAGTCAGTTCTTATACTTTCTACCATTTTTTTACAAACGCGACTAATTAAAACTCTGCTAAGATAATGTAGCCCTTATAAATTAATAAAGATTGACTTAAAAAGTTAACAAACAATTATAATGATGTACCGGTAAATGTTTCCACGGCGATAACGCGTTTAGCCTCCGCTAACATTTGGTCTGATCAAAGTTGAGTAAAAATTATTTCGAACGCAAAAACGTTGCTAGAAAATACGAGTTCATCTTTTAAACCCTTTCTTTCCGTTATTTCGCAGCAAGAACAACAAAGTGCTTTTGGCGAAACCTGTAACATATGCGAAAAGCGACTCTATCCTTTGGAGAAAATGGAAGCGAGTGGAATGAAATTCCACAAAAACTGTTTCCGATGCGCCCACTGTAACTGCGTTCTAAGGTAATCCCTCTCTTCAGCCCGGTTCGTAGTTAAAGTACCCGCTCGGGAAAGCTAGAGCTAAGCTCTGATCTTCCTCGCGCGAGTACTTGAATCTTCTGTACGATTTTAAACGGTATTACGTCATAGGCTGGAAAACTTCACCACTAGCGCCGGCAAGTTATTTTGCACTCCTCACTTCAAGCAGTTGTTCATATCAAAGGGTAATTACGACGAGGGATTTGGTCGCGAGCAACACAAGGAGAAGTGGAACCGCAGCCGATCGAGTACACCAACTCCCAAGGAAAACGGCGAAGCGTACACTAACGGACACCTAGAAGAAATGGTCTAAGACCGAAATTTTAAAACTTTTAGAAAAAAGTCTTGCAAATTTAATAATACATTTTAATTCCGCGATTTTTTTAATACGTTTCGTTCACTAATTATAAGGAGGTTGTTCGTAATCTCCGTTTAACTAATCACCCTCTCTAGATTTCGGTTTGTCCTTCCCTTATAACAAGATGACGAATCGAGTCGTTAACCGTAATTCCGTTGACTTCTCTTAATTAAAAAACTACACGAACAAATTAATAAAGTTAATTTTTAATTTAAACGGAATTGTAAACATTGTTAATAACCCCAATTATTACCACCATGTTCGATAGTTTGTTTGCGCTAATAAACGTGGTGGTTTAGTACCGAATAATATGTTTCTCAAATAGTCAACAATTATATTAATATCGTTGTGAGCCGTAGTTATTGCTTATGTTGACGTAATTTAACATTCCTTTTCATTATCATTTCAAGAGTCATTTTTGAAAGTTAATATCTGCTTTTTATTTTTAAAAGAAAAGCGTTTTGATTTTTCGTTCCTGTTTCGCGTTATTAACACGGCGTTTAAAACTTTTAAATTATTCTGGTACTTAAATCCTAAAGGTCACGATCGAATAACTTTACATATTTTGGTTGTATATATCTAATCCTCGGAGTTATTTGTATATTTATATATTGGAAATTGATTGGATTGATATTCGGACGTCAATAGTCGTGCTCATTCGCTTCCAATTTATTTAAATCGAGTATTATTATACGTTTATATCCAAAATGGTGCCAAGGGACTGATATAACGGGAGAACGAGGAAATTAGAATTTCCCTATTTTTTTGAGAAACGAAAACCAATTTTTCTTAACTTAGCACCCAAATGTTATGAAAAAAAATCGACTGACTAATTGTATATGAAATGGTGCTCTAGGATTTTCATAAGTGTGCTATAGATAGCGCGATTTCGTTTCTTTATTTTATTGTTATTTTTGTACATATTTTGTTGAATGATACGTAATGGCCCCCACTTTCCGTTTTTATTTTTTAATTGTTTACTTTGTAGTCCATCTTATAACACTAATTGTAATGATTTTTTAGATAAGATATCAATCGTAAATGGTTTTATAAAATTATAAGTGAATTTTTTTTGTGGCATTCCGTGATGTATAAAAATAAACGTTTCTAACAAAATTTTTCAGTTCCAAAAATACATGGTCCTTTTTCTTTATTCTATTACATTCTTAATGCGTAGTTAAGGATGTTGAAACTCCTAGAAATGCGATATATTTTGTTACCTGTATTCATTATTTTGTTGTCTCAAAATTTGATTTCGTGTAGTATTTCCTAATTGAGGTATTTAACTGGGGGTATTTTAAATTCCTGCTTGTTAGTTATTTTGCTTTAATAACAAAAAGATATTAAACTCATACAAAGTAAAATGGTTTCGTTTGTGTCCAAAAAAGGTTACGTATGGGGCACCAAACCAGAAAAAAAACGAAATATGGAAAATAAAATATAAATAATTTAAATATATGAAGTACGAACTTTTACAAATATAAAGTTTGAAATTTACCAAAATAAAGTATGAAATTTACAAATATAAAGTTTGAAATTTACCAATATAAAGTATGAAATTTACAAATATAAAGTTTGAAATTTACAAATATAAAGCTTGAAATTTACAAATATAAAGTTTGAAATTTACAAATATAAAAAGTGCATACTTTATATTTGAAAAAGTTCATACTTTATATTTGAAAAAGTTCATACTTTATATTTGAAAAAGTTCATACTTTATATTTGAAAAAGTTCATACTTTATATTTGAAAAAGTTCATACTTTATATTTGAAAAAGTTCATACTTTATATTTGAAAAAGTTCATACTTTATATTTGAAAAAGTTCATACTTTATATTTGAAAAAGTTCATACTTTATATTTGAAAAAGTTCATACTTTATATTTGAAAAAGTTCATACTTTATATTTGAAAAAGTTCATACTTTATATTTGAAAAAGTTCATACTTTATATTTGAAAAAGTTCATACTTTATATTTGAAAAAGTTCATACTTTATATTTGAAAAAGTTCATACTTTATATTTGAAAAAGTTCATACTTTATATTTGAAAAAGTTCATACTTAATATTTGTAAAAGTTCATACTTAATATTTGTAAAAGTTCATACTTTATATTTGAAAAAGTTCATACTTTATATTTGAAAAAGTTCATACTTTATATTTGAAAAAGTTCATACTTTATATTTGAAAAAGTTCATACTTTATATTTGAAAAAGTTCATACTTTATATTTGAAAAAGTTCATACTTTATATTTGAAAAAGTTCATACTTTATATTTGAAAAAGTTCATACTTTATATTTGAAAAAGTTCATACTTTATATTTGAAAAAGTTCATACTTTATATTTGAAAAAGTTCATACTTTATATTTGAAAAAGTTCATACTTTATATTTGAAAAAGTTCATACTTAATATTTGTAAAAGTTCATACTTTATATTTGAAAAAGTTCATACTTTATATTTGAAAAAGTTCATACTTTATATTTGAAAAAGTTCATACTTTATATTTGAAAAAGTTCATACTTTATATTTGAAAAAGTTCATACTTTATATTTGAAAAAGTTCATACTTAATATTTGTAAAAGTTCATACTTTATATTTGAAAAAGTTCATACTTAATATTTGTAAAAGTTCATACTTTATATTTGAAAAAGTTCATACTTTATATTTGAAAAAGTTCATACTTTATATTTGAAAAAGTTCATACTTTATATTTGAAAAAGTTCATACTTTATATTTGAAAAAGTTCATACTTTATATTTGAAAAAGTTCATACTTTATATTTGAAAAAGTTCATACTTAATATTTGTAAAAGTTCATACTTTATATTTGAAAAAGTTCATACTTTATATTTGAAAAAGTTCATACTTTATATTTGAAAAAGTTCATACTTTATATTTGAAAAAGTTCATACTTAATATTTGTAAAAGTTCATACTTTATATTTGAAAAAGTTCATACTTTATATTTGAAAAAGTTCATACTTTATATTTGAAAAAGTTCATACTTTATATTTGAAAAAGTTCATACTTTATATTTGAAAAAGTTCATACTTTATATTTGAAAAAGTTCATACTTAATATTTGTAAAAGTTCATACTTTATATTTGAAAAAGTTCATACTTAATATTTGTAAAAGTTCATACTTTATATTTGAAAAAGTTCATACTTTATATTTGAAAAAGTTCATACTTTATATTTGAAAAAGTTCATACTTTATATTTGAAAAAGTTCATACTTTATATTTGAAAAAGTTCATACTTTATATTTGAAAAAGTTCATACTTTATATTTGAAAAAGTTCATACTTAATATTTGTAAAAGTTCATACTTTATATTTGAAAAAGTTCATACTTTATATTTGAAAAAGTTCATACTTTATATTTGAAAAAGTTCATACTTTATATTTGAAAAAGTTCATACTTAATATTTGTAAAAGTTCATACTTTATATTTGAAAATTTTATACTTTATATCTGAAAATTTTATACTTTATATATTTGAATATATACTAAATTATTTAAAAAGTTCATAATCTATATTTTAAATCGTCGTAATCTCTATATTTTCTTATATTCTATTTAATTTTTCATATTCCTTTTTTCCCCGTTTTGGCGCCCCTTAGTTACGTTCAAACAGTACACGTTTTGGAACGGGTTTAATATCGCAATTTCAAATTACAACGTTAAATTTACCGACTTTCTTGAACAACACAGTTATTGAATAAGAATTTATTGGCTATAGTTTTCGTTCACACGTCCCAGGAAAGGTTTAAGGATTTTGTACAATCGGTTAATTAAATTAATATTCTTACAGAAATACATCTACTATTAGTAAATATGTCTATTTATATAAGTGTGTAAAATAGCAACGTTCCTAAGTTTAAGATTGTAAAATTGCAAAAATATTAATCACGTTTTCTGGAAATCAAGAATGCCTCTTTTATTTTTTAACCTTTTGTTGCTTTTCTTAAAAAGATTTTCTCACAAATTGAGTGTAGTTTTAAGAATACATTCAAATTAATCAGCTCCGGAGGGTTGCTTTAATATGTTATAACTAGAATATCAAAATGAAATTTTAAGAAGGCACGGGGGCAATGCCCATCCAAAACATTTAGCTTGTAGGTTTAAAACTTCTAATTGACTAATTAAAAATATTAGAGGCGTAATAGAGATAATATTAACCCACGGTTATTTATTTTTTTAAGAAACATTGGTTATGTATCATAATATATTTGAAAGTTTCAGAAATCGTTAATATTTTTGTGTTAAAAATCAACTTAATCTTCAAAATACAAAAGATACTAAAACCTATCCTTTATTTGCTTTAAAAAAAAGATTTACTGATTGACAGGGGACTACCCCCGCCCCCAAAGGACATTGGATGGGTCAGATACGACTATAACTTCTTTTCAGGGGTGGTATCTTACAGACCACCATTTTCCAAATCGAGATCGCCCTAAGACTAAGAGCGCAAATGGTTCCAAACAATACCAATGGGAATTATGTATGAAAATTTCGTGTTTTGCAGGTTGTGTTGTGTTTGGGTTAAAATGGTTAAATGATATATCAAACAATAGGATTTTACTCGCGCTCTATATTCTAATATCGATCGGTGGCCCGGAAGTTGCTCATTTGGCCCATTTTATTGATTATACGAATTTGCATTAAAAACTACTTACATTTTTTTAAATGAAGTTGGGATTTCGTAATAATTTTGGTTAGGCCTTGAAACTTTTACTTATGGTTATAGTTGAATCAAAATTGTTTAATTTAAAAAAAAGTTTTTGCCCAATTCGCTCGTGCCACATACGCCCTATTGTTAAATTTGAATATAGTACCAATTGGATATTAAGACATAAATCCAAATATTTCATTTGACCTTGAGAGGTTCAACGAAGAGATCCACAATAGACCATTCTATAAAATTCAACTAACGTGGTTATTTGCTTTTGGGTATAGAGAGAGGTTTGGCCCGATTTTTCGTGAACCAGGGAGGCTCAAAAAAGGATTCTCTGGCAAACCTGTCAACCTAGAGATCTCGATAAACAGTTGATTTTTTATCAAAGTCCTACTCATTTAACGGTTATAGTTTTATACAAACCTTTATAAATATTTAATTAACGATAGCTCATTGATTTTGTAAATACTTAAGTTATGTACTTATTATATTTTGAAATATACTATCTTCACTATATTTTGAAAATCCACTTTATGGGTGACGCTTCAGAATTTGCCGATCTAACAGGAATGAATATAAGTAGAATTTTTAAAACCAAAGAATAAATAAGCTTGCATGTCCTACTGAATTAGCGTTATATTGTCTTTGTAAAAGTGTTTGGCCTGTTTATCTAGGGGTTTATAGAAAGGTCTATTAACATCAATTGCTGATAAATTATGAGTGTTCGCTGTCGGATTATCAATTTAAGCACTAGGAGACCCAGAAATTGGACCGTTAGAGATAGAAAGGAAACTGATACATTAATCGATAGAAGATATCGAGCCTTAACTATCGCTATATCGATTTAGGCATCCAGGGGCCCAGATGTTGGGCATTTATCTATACAGTCTATTAATGATTATATCGATATCCGTAACACAACGAAGGGATTGTGTGTACCGAAATATTCGTCACATCCTGTTTATAAATATCATAATGAATAAATATTGAATCATACCATGAATTTGATCATACTAGGGAATTGTATTTTAGCGCTAAAAGTTCGTATATTTTCTGAATCGAAATTTTCCAAGTATCATTGTCGAAATATTTGACCACCAATGATATAACTAACGAAAGTTACTTGTATAATATTCTTCTGAATAATAAATGTTCGCATCTAAAATTTTAACACATCGATTATGTCACGCAGACTTCTGGCTATGAAAATACATATTTCTTGTTTTAGTGATATGTAACGAACACCATTGTTGTTGGTCAAGAGATTGAAATTTCCAGCTGATGGATTTTCCAAGGAACATTAGCATTATCTGAGAAGCTTGTAGTCAACGTTAATAATTAGTCTAGGGGATTAGCTCATTGCGCAAAGCATCTTCAAAGTGGATTAACGTTCCAAGCTGTAGCAGCTTTCAAGTTACTATAATCGTGGTCTCGCAAGCTGTAAAATATAGATCTAAACATCTTAAATTGTGTAGGTTTTAAGGCATTTTGTTTTTTATTAAAATTTGCAAGCTTATGTTTTATTCTGGAAGTTGCGGTATTTGAAAAATGTTACAGTCACAATTTTAAAATGGTCTGATTTGGTAATTTAAGTTAAACCAAAATATGTAGCCACATTATAAGGGTGTCTCAAGACGTTCGCCCAGGGCATTTTTATCTAAAACTATTTAAACTAGAGTTCTGAAATTTTCAAGGTAACGTTTTAATTTGTAAATTTCCGAAAAATCGGAAAAGATTTCGTAGTTTTTGAAAATAATTTTTGCACCGGTAGGCGTCAGACAAAAGGTTACAATGATAAAGTTGTAGAGCGTACTCTCGAACCTACAAATAAAAAATGTCCATGGAAAAAGGAAATTTTTCACTTAGATATCACTTCATGAACAAAAACAAGATCGTACTACCTAAAATGGCTTTAGCGGAGCCATACATATTCACGACGTCAGTGTAACAAAGTTTGAAATTCAATCAAACAATAATTAGACATTTAAGGCCTACTAGATACGTCAGGACACGCAATTTGTCCATAAACAATGCATTGTGCTTTATTGACATTAAACAAAAGATATTAAGGAAGTAAAGTTCAAAAGAGTTAAAAGGTCAAAATAATTTTCAAAGAGCTTCTATCCCGCCATCAGAAGCCAGGCGAAGATCCCGTAACATATTATCTCCTCTCCTATACTAGCCTTCGAAAATCGACGAGTTATTATCCCTTCGCCATCTGTTAGAAGAGCTTCAAAGGGACGTGCAAGAACTGAAAATTTCGTGGCCCACTGAAACCACTACGGCGGAACCGACCATCGCTCATAGTACTGTAGAGAGTCCCTTCCAGAGATCACCAGCCTCAATCACCGTTCCTTGGTCGCAGTCCATCTCCATGGAGAGGAAGAACGACGGAATAAGGTTGAGCCCAGCCGTCAGTTACCCTAGAGCCATTCTTACTTATTACTTCAGACAAATTAATATCCATTCCAGTTCATGCAAATAAATCTCTCATAACTGTTATCCTCGATTCTGGCAGCACAAAAAATATTATAAATCCAAATGTCTGCCACTCCGCTGAATTACCAGTTCTACCTGCGGGCCCTACTAAGTTTCGCGTGGCGGATTTCACCCTTATAAACCCCATTGGCTCCACAACACTTTTTCTGCACATTGGGAACTTTACTTTCACTATTGACGCTCTTATCGTCGACAACTTTCAACACCATCTACTACTCGGATTTGACTTTTGCTCCTCTAACCACCTGGAAATCAGCTTTCGTTCTCCCAACGTCTCGGTGAGTTGCAAAATATTTCCACTGCCACATACCATTTTTGACCACTATAAAAATGTACTTCTGTGCCTCCGACACTTCTATTCCACCATTGTGCGGAGTCCCACTAGAGGTCTGCCTCCCAAAAATATCGGATACGTACGTTGCTTATCGACGGGTCACGTGACACGTACGAGCGCTATGGGCAGGAATTGCTGCTAATCCATTTCGTCAGCCCATTGTCTTACCACGCAACTGCCACATCGGCACCACTCATAAACTTCATCTCCTCGACCAAGACGATCCTGAAAGCTATGGAACATTACCGGCCAACCTCGACATCGACCACCAGCTCTAGCATAAACAAAAGGGCATCGTCTACAAGATGCTAAGGAAATACGCTTATGTTTTCTCTAAACACGAGAGCGATCTAGGTCGCACCACCCTTATTACTCACCAAATCTACCCGGGCAACTTCGCATCAATTCTTTGCAACAAGAAGTAGATAAACTACGCCGAGCTAACATCATTCGTGACTCTTGTAGTCGATGGGGAGCAGCGGTCATCCTAGTCAATAGTCATGGCGCTTTTGCGTGGATTGGTGACGCCTTAATCAAGTCACCAAAAAAGACGTGTATCCCCTGCATCAAGTGGATGACGCCCTGGATCGCCTAGCCGGAGCGATACTCTTCCCAGGTAGCACGAGCACGTGTATATAAGGGTGATATTTAGTATTCATCGTTTATATTCCGAGTTGAGTAAAATATATACGTCGTTTCAACGTGTTAAGTTAGTATATAAGACACTTATTTAGTCATTTTTTTTTCACTACACGTGTTTCCTACGTATAGATATGGTGAATATATCACTAGATTGGCAGACAGGTAGTTTTTTCGTATATAAATAGTAGATAATTAACAAGGTTGGAAAAGTGTTAAGCTTTACGTTGTGCTTACGTAGATATATGCCTAATTTACTATACCGGATATATTTGCAAAATATATCAGTAGATTGGTAATTGAGGTTTCAAAAAGTGGACAAAAAACCAGTAGCGTAGACAAGTGAATGGTTCCTTTTAAAAACCATCCCTTGGCCGTATCTTTGACTACGCAAAATTTGTATCACCATCCTTACCCCCTCTTTACTTTCACCAGGTATTTTTAAGTGTTAAATTATGCGTACTTACCGATTATACAATGCGCTTATTAAGTTTAAATTACATTAAATCATATGGTATTAAGCTGGTATTTGGCGTGTAGTAAGGAGTTATTTTTCGTGTATTTAGCGGTTAAATTTCATGCATTAAGAGATTATTTCGAGTACATTAATTTGTTATTCTTCATGTGTCAAAGCTTCTTTTTCGTGCACTAATTGGTTATTTTGCGTTCATTAATTGGTTATTTTAATCAGCTAGGCTAATACCCAAAGCACCACCCTAGGCCTAAGTCATCGACCGTCAATTATTTGTTTATTTTTCACTTAGTTACGGATATTAGCCGTGCATTAATAAGTTACTGTCCTGCATTAATTCGTTTTTTTTGCGTGAACTATTTCGTTATTTTGCGTGAACTTTTTGGTTTTTCTTATTTTGTATTAAGCGATATTTTCCGTGTATTTATAGGTTATTTGTCGTAAATTATGTTGTTAGTTTTCGTGTATTAAGCGAATATTTGGCATACAATAAGAGGTTATTTTTCGAGTAATTAGCACTTATTTTGCATGTACGAAGAGATTATTTCGAATACATTTATCTATTATTTAGCATAAATATTAAGCTTTTTTCGTGTATAAAGCGGTTTTTTATGGCATACTGTTTTCCGAAGGATTGTTTGACTTTCAAACGCTGAAAAGGTCTCCATTTCAAGATTTCAAAAGCGATTTATAAATATATTTTTGAAAACTTCTTTTATGAGGTCTATTCATTAAATTAATGAAATTAACTATAAGTATATCGTTAATTTTAATATACAACTCCGTCTTTCACATACATTTTGTAAGATAATTGGGCAGAATTATAGAGAATGCAGATCTATTGAAGAAATATTGCATTGAATAGGTAGAAGTTGTTCCTTAGTCATATGTTTTTGATATTCACTAAACTATCTTTTACCGTCTTATGCATTCTAGTCCTAAAGAGAAGGAAATTTAAGATATGCACTATTGAAAAAAGTATTTATCAATATAATACATAATCAATAAATGAATTGTATCCCAAAAACTTTATTCTATCTAGTATTATACGAAAACTCATCGTGTAATGTGTACCTATTCATCACATAATAACAAACATTTAATGCACGCAAAATAACTAAAAAATGCACGCAAAATAGCCAACTATTGCACAAAAAACAACTAATGTATATGCACACAAAATAACCAATTAATGTACACAAAATAACCAATTAATGCAACCAAAATAGGCAACAAATGCACAGAAACTAACTTATTAATGCACGCAAAATAAGCGATTGATCAACGAAAACAACCGATTGCCACAGAAAAAGTTTCACGAAATAATACCTGAATTCACTGAAACTAACCGCTAAATTCAAAAACAAATAACTCCTTAATACACGCAAAATCGCTGATTAATACGTTATAATTTAAATAAAAAACATGGTTATTGTTTTCAAACCTAATGCTATTTGAACTTAATAGGCGCTTTTTTAATCTAAATGTACGCGTAATTTAACACTTAAAAACTACGTGGTGAAACACGTGGTAACTGGTGACATGATCATCGTTTACCAAACGTGTTTCATATACGTTTTAGAAAACTCGATAAAACACGTAATATGTACGTGATTGTGCTACCTGGGAGGGCACTCAGAATGTATATTAGTTTTACTGATATCGGCAGATTTCCGAGTTCCTGCACAGTACCGATGAGCCCCAAAAAGGGCGAAAGCGGTGTACTGTTGGATTTTGAATTTTGATTATATTGCACTGTTTAAATTCTCGATGTATTAATATAATAGGTTTTTATAGGTTCATACCAGAATTATACCGGATAGAGACATCTTAATATTCCAAAGAGTTCGTGTTGGGTACAGTGGCGTAACTATAGGGCGGCAGAGCTGGCAAAATGCCACGGGCCCCCGACCCGAGAGGGCCCCGGCCCAAGCGGCTGCGAGTTCAGAAATAGCCTAACTTTTTTAACAAAATATTGTACCTGTGACGATTTTTACTGGGAGGGCCCCATCCAAAGAATTTGCCACGGGCCTCAGATGGTATAGTTACGCCACTGGTTGGGTATGACTCCGTAACGGGGTCGGGTATGAATCCGAAACAGGGTCGGGAATGAATCCGAAACGGGGTCGGTTATGAATCCGAAATGGAGTTGGGTATCATTGCAATATTGAGCCGTAATACCTACCCATTGTTCGTCGGAAAGTAATTTCTTTGCCGTAAAAATAGTTTCCCCGACTCTAATTCGGGCGGACATAGTACCAGTCACAAGAGTAGTTTCCCGACTGTATTTTGGCTACGAAATAGTCGCCGTCAGACAGTCGGCCCAACCGAAAGTCGGCGCCGTCGGGCAGGCGACAATTGCTACTGGGGAACGTGTAAAGTCAGTATATAAGTCACTTATTCAGTCATGTATTTCACTACACGTGTTTCCTTTGTATAGAACAGTAGATTGGTAATTGAGGTTTCGAAAAGTTCACAAATAACCAGTGGCGTAGACAAGTGAATGGTTCCTTTTAAAAACCCTCCCTTAGGCGTATCTTTGGCTATGCAAAATTTTTATCCCCTTCCTTACCCCTCTTAACTTTTACATAGTCTGACACGACCTTGGACGCGTTTCTATGTCACTGCAAATATCATTTAAAAATAAAATTTAGAGATAAAGTTTTTACCTTTTAAAGAAAACATTTCTCAAATTTGTTAGTAGGTTTCGGCCGTTTCCAGGTATTAAAAACACGTACTTACTACGTGTTTCTAAAACCTGCAAAAACACGTTTGGTAAACGCTGATCATGTCACCAGTTAGCACGTGTTTCACCAGGTATTTTTAAGTGTTAAATTATGCGTACTTACCGATTATACAATGCGCTTATTAAGTTTAAATTATATTAAATCATACGCTATTAAGGTGCTATTTGGGGTGTAGTAAGGAGTTATTTTTCGTGTATTTAGAGGTTAAAATTTCATGCATTAAGAGATTATTTCGAGTACATTAATTTGTTATTTTTCGTGTGTCAAACGCTTCTTTTCGTGCATTAATTGGTTATTTTTCATGTAGTTAGGGATATTTTCCTTGCATTAATAAGTTACTGTCGTTTATTTATTCATTATTTTGCGTGAACTAATTGGTTATTTTCCGTGTATTAAGCGATATTTTCCGTGATTTAATAGGTTATTTGGCGTAAATTATGCAGTTAGTTTTCTTGTCTTAAGCAGATATTTGGCATACAATAAAAGGTTATTTTTCAAGTAATAAGAACTTGTTTTGCGTGCACGAAGAGATTATTTCGAATACATGAATTTATTATTTTGCATGTATTAAGCTTTTTTTTCGTGTATAAAGTGGTTTTTTATTTATGGCGTACTGTTTTCCGAAAGGTTGTTTGACTTTCAAACGCTAAAAAGGTCTCCATTTCAAGATTTCAAAGGCGAAATATATTTTGAAAAACTTCTTTTCTGATGTCTATTCATTAATTTAATGAAATTATATTAATTGCAATATACAATTTCGTGGTGTACGTCCTCACATAAATTTTGTAGGATAATTGGACAGAATTATAGAGAATGGAGATCTTTTTAAGAAATACTGCCTTAAAGAGATAGAAGTTGTTTCTTAGTCATACGTTTATGATGTTTGTTAAACTATCTCCTTACGTCTTATGCATTCTAGTCCCATAGGGAATGAAAATTAAGACATGTACTGTTGAACAAATTATTTATCAATATAAAACATAATCAATAAATGTATTGTCTCCTAAAGAATACTTCCCTGTCCCCACGTATTCCCCCGTTGGCGTGGCCGTTACACTTATCTCACCCTGATTAATCAGTTATTGTGTGCTGGTGTCTAAGGCTTCAGGTCGACACCGATTTGTGTATCTCAAAAAAAAACACATAATACGTACTTGATGTTGCTACCTGGGATGACATCATAATATTTTAAAAAAGCTTCGACCTCGATATGGAACACCTCGGCCAGATCCTAACGTGCCTGAAGAACGTAATCTTGAAGATAAAACGCCGCCAGTGTTCTTTCGCAAAATCTGAAATCAGGTTATAAGAACATTAGTCCGGACCCACGCCATCTTGCAGCAGTTAAGAACTTTCAGCGGCCATCCACCAAGAAAGGCGTTCAGCAGTTCCTAGGACTAGCGAGGTACTATCCAAGATTCGTTAAAAGGTTATCTCAATCGACCTCACTAAAAAAGACGTTCCGTTCAAATGGTCGGATGAAAATGAAACGGCCTTTGTATCCCTTCGTCAAGCACTAATTTACAATCCAATCATACACCATCCCCGGTGGGATCTCCCCATCGAGGTGCACACCAATGCCAGTGCCTTAGGAATTTCTGAAATCTTCAAACAAAGAATAGAAGGACACGGATACGTAATATGCTCTGCGAGTCGTCTAATCAACGCAGTAGAGCAGAGCTACAGTCCAACAGAAAGATAATGTCTGGCCATTATCTACTACTACTACAGAGAATTTTCAGTGAAGAATTTAACTTTAAGTTCCGTGTGTTCGTGGGGTCGTGATGGAAAGATATTGAACAAAGTACATAAAATAAGAGATAATGACGTCATTTGAATTGCAATAATAATGTGCATTCAACCACATCACATTCTTGTCGATGTGCGCCTTCCAACTCAAGCGGATCCAAATGACCGCAGCTCGAACAAGCCCTACCCGGTGGCAAGCCTACTTAGTTACAAGACGCGATCCTAACAGTAGACCGACGCGCGGTGGAATCAAAACATCGACTTGGAAAATAACGTCCTCGTTTAATCCTTACAACCGCGATCGACGTCCTAGGATAGTTCTAACAACTTCATAATGGAGATATGCAACGTGGACATGACTTTTATTATTGGTACTGTATAATTTGTCGAAAAATATCTGGATCACTTGCGTCAATCTTATTGTCCGATTAACGTTTTTTTCTTGTGAGATAGGCCATTAAATCGGCAAAACAACCAACCGTGGAATCAGAGGCGTAGTGAGGGGGGGAATACGCCCCGGGCGCCGACGGTCAGGGGGGCGCCAAAGAGTATTAAAAAAGTATTAAAGCGGATACTGGAAACTTGAAAAATTTTTAATATATCAATTAAATTAATATTTATTTTGTTTTTGATAATGATTAGGTTTCGTTTAAAAATAAGGAATTTTATGGCGGAAATTGGGGCCGGTGCAGGGGGGGGGGGGGCGCAAATTTTGGAGTTTGGCTCTGGGCGCCAAATAACCTCACTACGCCATTGGCCAGATTCATAACTTCCTCAAAAACAATTTCGATAAACCGTCTAGGCAGATCTGATCGGCTATCGTCTTATTGGCCCATTTTTTCTTCTAAATCGTCTTGATGGACAGAATAACTTCCTTCAAAACGAATTACTGAAAGAACTGGACTACATTCCTTAGGTCGATTACGAACAACTTTGGTCTCCCATACAACGGAGTTCAAATTCGACCAAATCCTACAATTCGGCCGGATTTCAAATAAATTTACGAGGAACCTTTAATATGAAAAAAATAAATATATTTATTCGTCGTTTTCTGGCATATAGAAATTAAAAAAGTAAAAATTAGTTTCAATTTAAAAAATATAAGCGCTAAATTTCACGCATCTCACTTTTTCAACCTCACGCAGATCTCACGCACCGTACTTTTTCGATCTCACGCAGATCTCACGCACGGTACTTTTTTGATCTCACGCAAATCTCACGCACTGTACCTTTTCGATCTCACGCAGTTCTCACGCACCGTACTTTTTCGATCTCATGCAGATCTCACGCACCGTACTTTTTCGATCTCACGCACCATACTTTTCGATCTCACGCAGATCTCAAGCACCATACTATTTCGATCTCACGGAGATCTCACGCACCGTACTTTTTCGATCTCACGGAGATCTCACGCACCGTACTTTTTCGATCTCACGGAGATCTCACGCACCGTACTTTTTCGATCTCACGCACCGTACTTTTTCGATCTCACACATCGCACTTTTTCAACCTCACGCAGATCTCACGCACCGTACTTTTTCGATCTCACGCAGATCTCACGCACGGTACTTTTTCGATCTCACGCACCGTACTTTTTCGATCTCACGCTGCATACTTTTCGATCTCACGCAGATCTCAAGCAATATACTTTTTCGATCTCACGCAGATCTCACGACCGTACTTTTTCGATCTCGAGTCGATCTCACGCAGATCTCACGCACCATACTTTTTTGACCTCAAGCCGATCTCACGCAGATCTCACGCACCGTACTTTTTCGTTCTCACGCAGATCTCACGCACCGAACTTTCTCGATCTCACGCAGATCTCACGCACCGTACTTTTTCGATCTCACGCAGATCTCACGCACCGTACTTTTTCGATCTCATGCACTATACTTTTTCGATCTCACGCAGATCTCACGCACTATACTTTTTCGATCTCACGCAGATCTCACGCACTATACTTTTTCGATCTCACGCAGATCTCACGCACCGTACTTTTTTGATCTCACGCAGACCTCACGCACCGTACTTTTTCGATCTCACGCATCGCACTTTTTCAACCTCACGCAGATCTCACGCACCGTACTTTTTCGATCTCACGCAGATCTCACGCACGGTACTTTTTCGATCTCACGCACCGTACTTTTTCGATCTCACGCTGCATACTTTTCGATCTCACGCAGATCTCAAGCAATATACTTTTTCGATCTCACGCAGATCTCACGCACCATACTTTTTTGACCTCAAGCCGATCTCACGCAGATCTCACGCACCGTACTTTTTCGTTCTCACGCAGATCTCACGCACCGAACTTTCTCGATCTCACGCAGATCTCACGCACCGTACTTTTTCGATCTCACGCAGATCTCACGCACCGTACTTTTTCGATCTCACGCACCATACTTTTTCAATCTAACGCAGAACTCACGCACCGTACTTATTCAATCTCACGCAGATCTCACGCACCGTACTTTTTAGATATCACGCAGATCTCACGCACAGTACTTTTTCGATCTCACGCAGATCTCACGCTCAGTACTTTTTCGATCAAACACAGCGTATGTTTTTCCTTCTCAGCAAAAGTGATTTCTGTCTTCACTTTCATACGCTTTAGCAATATCAATAAACCGCGAGTAAAGATCTCTTTTTCGGTGTCGAGCGATTTTTTTTTTTGCTAAATGAGTGGGCAAAGGTTATCAGTCAAACGCGTAGCCTACATTTTATATATTAGGTAACGGATATTCATCTTTACCAATCCAATTCATCCTTTGGATTTATTTTTGGACTCTCGTTTCGGTCCAATTTTTCCGAATAGCTCCTTTTCAGAATCCTCTTTAGTCGTGTTCACACTAGACACTTTGGAACCGTTTTTAAACGGTTTCGGAAGCTAAAATTGAACATTTTTGGTGTCAAGTGTATTAATAGCCGTACGATGAATACATACGACAGTAAAATTTTACAATTTGTATTTTCGAAACCGTTTTAAACTGTTTCAAAGTGTCTAGTGTGAACGCGGCTTTTGTAGACGCAACAGAAGGAACCTTCTTCCAAAATATCAATAAAAACTGTTTGGATCTATTTCGAAGTCTTCAGAATGGCTAACAACGGCGAAGTCGACAATAGATCATTTTTGAGATCACGAACATATTCCTCTATGCGAAGTACAATATCTTTCTGTTGTGATGGTATTTTTAACACGCGTATAAGTATTTTCTTTCAGTACCGTTTTTCGTAACCACTTCAATATTTCCAAAATTTCTCCCAAGAGGTTTTTCGAAGCCATTATGTCCGTCTCTACCGTTTTAAGAATGATGGGTATCTTATTATCAATTTAGATCTTACAGTTAAATTTAGCTTTCGGGTTTAACCTTTCTACTGGCCATTTTCTCTATTTGAGCCAGACTTTTCGATTTGTTACTGTTTTTTATTGAAATAGAGGTAGTCGGGGAAAAAAACGTTACGTTATTTGTAATATTTTCCTTTTCGGAGTGATGATAACTAAATGTTTGAAATGTATTCCTTTCCATTGAATTCCACCAAAAGATTAAAGTCTTCGTTTAACCCCAACATGTGGACGTAGCAATTTTAAATAATACACGACGGGCAACGGTGTAACATGGTAGTTTGTTACTATATTTAATTTGCAGTTAATTACAGCAAATAGATTTATTATCGAGATTTCGTGGAACAGTTCTTCCTAATGAAAGACAATGTCCTCTCTACCTGGTTGCATATCGTCGATCAAGCATATATAAGAACCGTACTTACCTGGCTTTTTCAGTGACCCATGTCTAGAGGATCATGGCCAATTTCATTCATACCAAGCGACCAAGCACTTTACGATGGGGACATGGCACACCGATATGCTTTAAACACTGAGTTCCCTCAGCGAACGATTGTCAGTGACAGTTCGTTCTAAAAACTCCAAGATACCCAAACTTCACTCCTCTGAGGCTTCACCAAAGAGCGAATATGATGGGGGGACACCTCTTACCAGCCTGAATGACAATCCAGGTGTCATTCTGTAATATGCTTTACCGTGCTAGAACCAGCATCGTAGCAGAAGGTGAACGGTAAATGGAGTTATAAAGGTTTTAATCTTTGTATTCTTTTCAATAATGTTTTGTGAAATTCATAGAACAAACATATTTTAAATATATTGTTTTCTTCATTTAACCTAGGAGCAACAAACACAAGGAGAACGCAGCTAGCCTTTAAACACGCTAACGAAGGGTTGTGTACGAATTTCATTGGACGAGCGTCACGAGCCTTTACACTGAACGTTTTACGGGCGGGGGGAAGACAATTTCCGAATTTTCCCCTTCCGACGGCAGCAGGCGCTAAAGCGTCTAGCCAATGAAAAACGTACACAAGAAAATCCACGACTTTTGACGGGTAGCGTTCTCCTTGTGTGGGGTGTTGTGTTTGTTTAACTAGGCAAATTGTTCTTTTCAACGCTTAACATCATAATGGAAAATGGGCCTTATTCGACAGAACTAACTTTATTTATAAGTTTCAGAGTATTCTATACAACTATCTCAATGAAATGTTTTGTTGTCTTGCCGTCCGGTGAAAAACGTCTCTTTAACCATTAAATGTTTTTCGATTATCCCAAAATTTACAAATTAAATAGCTCTTTCATTAATTTTTTTGAGTTCTAGATTTAAAATTTGATTCAGAAAATTGCATGGGTCATTGTGTAATGAAATGCTACTTATCTGAGTAAAATTGGTAGTAATATTGATTCTGATTGTTAATTTTGTCCCTGTAATTAATGGATTGTATAATACGTAACTGGGTATTTTATCTTTGATAGACCGTTTTCTACCGAAAATTCAAAATAACCAGATACTAACCTAGTTTTCAATTTTAAAAGTATTTTTTTCCGTTGGTTACTTGGCGAATAGTATTTTGAAGTATAATTATGATAAAATTATTAGATGTGTGTGGGTCTTTTGGTGTCCATTCACCACTGGGAAATTAGGTCTCAGGTCTCCAGATCACCACAAGAATATTTGTTAACAAGTAGCCAGATTTCCAGCTTCCACCACTCCGGTTTCCGAACCTCAAGTCTCCCCGTAAATGGTAAATCTCTGCTCTCGGATGCCGAAGATTGGAGCCCGGTGTCGCCGATGTAGTTGTGCAATCACCTCTCATTTAAATTTCCGAAACAAATTTGAATGATAATTTTAAGTCTGAATAATTTATATTTAATGTGTTAAACCAATTCTATTGATGAAATGACCCTTAAACACGTTTTCAAGAAACAAAACGATGCCATCTGAGTATATACTTTACTGTTCGAAGCAAGTTAACGATTAATGCAAAATGTTATTCGATATTATAGAGAACAAGGCGTATCTGTAGGGGAACTGTATAAGAATTCTTCTTCTCTGAATGGGACCCAGTAACCATTGTGAAAATATGGGCTCGCGTTGTAATCAAACAGCGGAAAATTAACGGGAACGGCTCTGGCCTTGTGGTATTCTAACCTCTTCAGGATATAATCAACAACCTGAAATATAAAACCAATGCGATGATACCGATTCTGAAATGATAAATAGGATGTAAGTATTTACCTCTTTTTCCTCATTGGCAATATTTTTAGTTTCGTAAGGGTCGTTTTCCAAATTAAAAAGGCACATTTGATCACTTTCTGTACAAGGACTACCGCTTGTCGTGGCCATCACTGGAATAGTTTGCGGGTTGCATTCGGCGTAAGGCCCTCTAGGGAATTCCGGATGCACCTGGTAGAATCTGTCCATAGTTACATCGACCAAGTAGGATTCTAAAGGCCAGCAAGCGGTGTCTGTTGGTGCCGTTTCGTTCCCGGGCGCAATTTGCTCTCCAACCGTTCGATGGTCGTACATTGCGGCGATACCCGTCACAAGCTTGTAATTCTTCCACCTCAAACCGGAAAAATTGAAAATGGGATCTAGATGGAGCAACATCTCTTGTCTAGGAGATTTGGATCCAGTAGCTATCGCTTTCCACATATCCATCCCATCTATGTCACCCAAGTTAGATACCTTTCCACCTTTGAAAATCGATTTTTCTTTCGTATTATTGAAATCTTCAAATGTTTATGATATTTACCAGCTGCACTGTAGAGGGTGGGTAACCAATCCGTTATATGCATCATGCCGTTAAAGGTCCTCCTGGAGTTGACTATGAGAGGGCTCCATAGGAACCCAGTGACCTTTACTCCTCCCTCAAATGTCGACCCCTTGCTACCAAAATACGGATAATTCGAAGCACCGTTGGAATAGAGTCCGTTTTGCAACGGGCCTCCGTTGTCGGACGACACAACAATGATAGTGTTCTCCAGCATCTGTTGTTCTGCCAGAGCAGCCACTATTTTACCCAATGACATGTCGATACACGCGAGAGAACCTTTCATAAAAATATGAAATTTAATTTCATTGCATATTTATCATTTTAAAAGGGAACGGTCAAGCGTTAACCAGTTAGATAGCCCTATAGCCCGTTAAAAACTAAAATTTATAGCGAAAACCGCATCAAAAAATATTAAGCGGATACGTTTTAATAAAATATAAAGAAATTTCGTGAAATTGAAAAGCACGCGTCCGCTCCGACACCTGGTGAGAAATCGGTGAGATACTCCTTGTTTGAATTTAATTTGAAAAACAATATGAAAGCGCGCCACTAAGGTCGTGCTGGCGCTGGCGATACACCTTAATATGGCGGCTTAAATTAAAACCCGAATATTTGGCTTTATTTTGCGTTTCAACTTTTTGGGGCAAAAACTATTTTTTAAAATGAGGCGATATTTGGAAAAGCTTGCCCGTTCCCCTTTAATAAATGTTTTGTGTAATCTCGGGATGGTTCGCGATATTAAAGAGCTATGATTGTTGCAAAACCCTTATTGACGTAATTGACTGTGTAAAAATGTACATTCCGCTATGTTTTCCCCTACTGGATTCGTAGACTTTTACTACCTGCATATTGTTGTCTTTCTCTGTCCGGAATATGATTGAAGTACTTGGCGTACTTGTAGGGAGATTTCATCTCTTCGAAATTGTTGCCTCGATGAACACCGTGTTCCGCCACGTACAAAAACAACGGCTGCCAGAAAAATAGGCGTTAAGCGTGAGGCGATCACAAGGCCGGGTTACCTTACGTTGGTCTGATCGTGGTTTTTGATAATGTTAAGAGCTTCAGCGTTATAAAGATCGCAGAGATATTTCATATCATGGTCAGTTACGATATCCATATCACGCCTGAAATCCAAACCTCCAAAGAGAACGCTACGAATGATTTCAATAGTATTCGTTTAACGGAGTTTTGAGTTACATTAAGTCATAAATCTTGGATATTTTCTACCACGCGTGGTCTAAAAGTATTCATTTATAGCGATTTCCACTGGGCGATTTCGAGCGCTTTTCGAGTGCTCGGGATGAGATTTTGTCCTCCACTGGGAAATCGCGAGCAGCTCGTGACCAAATCCGCGTCTTTCACTGGCGAATTTGCTCCCGAGAGCGAAAAAGTTGACGGTGCAATAAATCTCGAGCAATTTTAGGGGTTTTTCAAAATGGCGGAACGCGACATGCAAAGATATATTCGTGTACTTCACCAAGAATGTATTTATTTATACTCAGGGAGAATGAATATGTCGAGATTATTTTTAGCGTTTCTCCAATTCCACCCGTTGGGCCCCCCGGTACGCTCCTCCGCTTTAATAAAATCAAATAATACTGCAATCTCATTGGTTCTTAAAAATTGCATTTTTCGACGCGATTAACGCTGCTGCGAGGACGCAAAAAAAAAAGACCTCCTCCTTTTTTCCTCCCCCCCCCCCTTAGCGTGACGGGATTAGGGGCTCAACGTGTCCGTCGATAGTCTCGACATATTCATTCTCCCTGATTATAAATAAATACATTCTTGACTTCACTGAGAAAATGCTCGCTTGGAAATCGCCCTTAAATCGAGGTCGAACTTCACTGGGAAACCCGCTCGACCGCGTTCTTCGGAAATCTCGACACGGGCGGTGACGTAAAAGTCGATTTTACGGTGCTCTGAGGGTAGCCCAGTGGGAATCTCTATAAATTAGGATCGTGGTCATCTTACTTTTCAGGCTTCGATATATCGTGTTGGTATTTCGAGGTTAAATTCGCCGTATTTGATACATTAGCGGAGAAGGTGGTGTGATGGGTAAAGTGGTCGTTATTTCCGTTCCAAAAACCGTAATGAGACTGGAAACCCCTGAACGTCGGAGTGTATTCCTTGCGGTGAAAACCCAGATGCCACTAAGGGTTTCAAAAAAAATCTGTTTAGAACTGACGTTGAATTACCGAAGTACGACTGCATCACCTTTCCAATCATTCTGCTGGTGTAACCCAGTTTATTCAGATATTGGGGCATGGTCGTGATGTTGAGAGGTAAACCAGCGGGTTGCGATCCGGCGAGGACGTAGTGTTGCAGCCCCGTTCTGTAATCGTACATCCCGCTCATCAAAGACGCTCTGGAAGGTGTGCAAAGCGGCGTCACGTAATAGTTGTTGAGAAAAACGCCCTCTCTGGCCAAACGGTTCATGTTTGGAGTATAGATGTCCTTGGGACCACATCGATCGATGTCGTAGCTACCCTGCAATCAAGTTGTCATTATCAGAGAGATGCCAGAAAACGACCCTAAGGTATTATTTTGTACTCGTAGCGAGTGCGCGGCTATTTATAAAATAATAGTATAAAGTGAGATTTATCGGGAGTTACCAAGTCTGGTATTAATGTTATATAAAAGTAAGTTACTTAGGTCTAACCATGGATAACGTATTCCACGCTACAGCCACAATAATACCTGGGTTTCGCCATACCTATTGACAAACTGCTTACAGGGTGACCAACATCAGGGTTGTTCAAAATGCTTTTTTTTTTCCAAATGCAAAATACTTTCTCCATAACTCATAATACAAAATTCAAAATGTAAAATGGTTTTTACAGATCAAATTAAAAATACAAAATGCATTTTGAAAATGGTTTTGAAAATGCAAAATGTTTTTACAAATGTACTCAGTTTACTTTTACCACAGTTAGTTTGAATTACTAAACTTTGAAATTATTAATATTTAATAAGTAATTAATTATAAACGATTAATTAATTAATTAATTAATTAGTAAATAATAATAATTATTTATTAGTAAATAATAATTATTATTAATTAGTAAATAAAAATTATTATTAATTAAAAAATAATAATTATTATTAATTAGTAAATAAAAATTATTATTAATTAGTAAATAATTATTATTATTAATTAGTAAATAATTATTATTATTAATTAGTAATTAATAATAATTACGTAAAGATTTCAAAACTATCCACGCAGCCAGCGTGGGAAATAAAGCGGTGGCACTGTACGAATGTTGGTCTGCTTCAGAGAAAGTTACTTAGGGGCTAATAGGCCACACTTTGAAGGTCTCTGGCGCTCTTTGAACTCATCGTAGGAAAATGGGAAAAAACCGGCACACTTCTCAACTCACCCCCTACAACTCCTTAATTTTTTTGCATAACCTTTTGAAACACCCTGTATAATAAGTATACCAAGATATCTAGGAGTTTGATGTAATAAAATGGCTACGAAGGCTGCCACAGTTTAATTTTTAAACTAAGCATTAATTTCACAACTTTACGAAAAACCAATCTTAATTCTTTGCGGCTTCGCTTTTAGCACTTTTCTCGTCCGCAACCCCATCGACCAGAGAGCTCGGTTTCAAGAATTTTCTCTTTTCCAACATGGAGTTTCTA
Source organism: Leiobunum rupestre (assembly GCF_980474605.1). Lineage (NCBI taxonomy): Eukaryota > Metazoa > Arthropoda > Arachnida > Opiliones > Sclerosomatidae > Leiobunum > Leiobunum rupestre. Next base: position 36,953,961 of record NC_143387.1, read on the forward strand.
TTAAAGAGGAGGTGTATTTTTCTTCGTTCCGTTTGACCGTTCTCCGCGCATCTCCATCCCCTCTGATGTTATTTCTCTCAGATTGTCGTCTGCAGGAAACGAAGCAATCAATGGAGAGTGGTTTCTTAGATTGTTAATTCGGTGATGGGGTTATTTCAATTTTATTAAAATGGAAAAGGATATTGACTTGAAAAAGAAAAGGCTTTTTTTCGCGGGAACCAACTAAAAAAGGATGTAATATAAAAAATTAGAAGTACTTAAGACTGTTAACATTTCCTATAACTAATATAGGGAACATCCGTATGAATCAGTTTTGGGCGTGTTCATTTTTGTTTGAATTTTTTTTATTATACCAAAGTTTTACCAAAGCACGCGTGATAAAATTCAATTAACACAACACGTTTTAAGATCGCGTGTATTAGCCGCTAACGACCAGTGTTTTCTTAAATGTTAGACTTCTAACATTTTGTTCAGTTTTATCTTTAGTCCAAAATCAGTTAATTGAAATCTTTAAATATTCATTTAGCGAGTTTGTTGTTATTTCGCTATTATAACATTTTTTGGTCAAATTGGACACGACTGGCTTCATTTCCATGATATTTTCGCGATAACCGTCCACAACAGAAACTCATAAATTTCAGTTTTTGAAGTCATCATACATCACTACGAAAAGAAGCTGAAACCTTGGGCCCCATATCAACCAATCGAGGACGTTAAATAAATTATGCACGAATTGTAGGGACTACAGCGCTTTCCTAAACAGCATTTGTTTAATCAGCATTTTCCAAAACAGCGTTTTTCAAATCAGCATTTTGTCAAAATAGCGCTTTGTCATAACAGCGTTTCTTTATACAGCGTTTCCCAAAACAACAAATTGTTCAAACGGCGCTTTGTCATAACAGCGTTTCTTTATACAGCGTTTCCCAAAACAACAAATTGTTCAAACGGCGCTTTGTCATAGCGGCGGTTTTCAAAACCGTATTTTGTCGAAACAGCGTTTCCCAAAACGGTGCTGATTTCTATAGCACTAATAATATAGGCCTATTGTAATACATATTTTTCTGTAATTTCGGAAAATTTCATTACCTAATGGTTTCTGCCGATAGTTAGTATTGCAAACTAACCTAACCTAACCTAACCTTTTTACATTTTCCATCGTCAATTCATATAAATTTTAAGAAACCGCTGTCTTGACCAAAACCGCTGTTTCAAAATCGCTAATTTGAGAAACGCTATATTCAGAAACGCTGTTTATGGAAAAAGCTGTTTTGACAAACCGCTCTACTGAGAAACGCTTAACCAAAAAACGCTGACTAAACAAAACGCTCTTTCGACAAACCGCGGTATTGAGAAACGCTATTTCAACAACCGCTGTTTTAACAAAGCGCCGTTGCAACAAAATGCTGTTTTGAAAAACGCGCTTTTGAAAACGCTATAGACGCTAAAAGAAATTATTCACTCCAAAATAAAAACCGTCAAAAGGAAGGGTTTTTAAATTAAAAACGCGTGAATCTCGATGATATCGCCCATTTTTTCGTCGCACGTGTAATTATTTATTCTGATAATAAAATAGAATCACGTGGGCTTAGCAATATTTATCCGCATTTGTCTTAGCCAATAAGATTATCCCTTCCGAGCAAGCACGCGCCAATTTACACAATATAACCGTTGAATTTTTTCAAATCAATTTCTTTTAAGATCTATTTTAACAAATGCTATTTTAAAATAATTTTAGTCAAGCGCTCTATTCCCTACATACCATTATGCACACGTTAAGCGAATCTTCCAATCAACCCAACGTTACACAATAATCTTTGACAATTATACTCGTCGACGTCACAGCTCTCATCTATTACATCTTGTAAAGATTAATAGGCGCTTAAATAAAACATCTTTCCAGAAATTGCCAAGAAGTAATATTTCCGACAGCCAGGACTCATAAGTTATTATTTATATAGTGCTTGTTGAAATATTAGAAAGCTGGAAACTTTCTCGAACGTAACATGCCAAACAAGTTACCTGGTTAAAAGGAAACACTTGTTGCATACCGTACTGCAAAAGTAATATGTTTAGTTCTAAAGGAATGAGTTTTCATCTTTTTCCAAAAGATAATTTTATACGAAATGAATTAACTCTGCCTCCATGAGAAGCTTTAAAATTGCCCGGTATTATAAAAATATTACATATAATTTTAATTATTTATACCATAAGAGGATGATAATAATAATAATATTATCTTCTTATACTTAGTTTTAGTAACATTATATAGTTTACCTTAAAATATATTATCGAAAATTAACATTAGTATGTTCCTTATACACGTGAGCCGACGCGTTTCTTATCTGACGCAAAATTCTCATGAGGGCAAAAACGCGTCTCCAGTGGCTTAAATATGACTTTTTGGCTAGCCATTCTAACCGTTTAGCCGACCGACCGGAAATAGCCCCTTCCCAGATGAATTTGGAGAGGGGAGTAAAAACCGAGTATCTTTTATTGAAGCGTCCATTGCCTTCAGAATTTCAGGTGGCCGGGTTACAATGCGTAGGAGGGTGGTGGCATGCCACGCGAGCCAACGGCTCCCTACACTAACTATTACCGTTAACCTCAGCAAGTTTTTGTGGAAGGGGAAAACGAAGGACTTGGGGGAAAACCCCTTAATTCAGTGGGGAGAGAACTTGCAAACTCAATGCGGAAGGAGTTGTTCCGAGTTTTCACCCAGTGCCACAAGCTGGAATCGAACCCGGCTCCTCTTGCTGCGAGGCGAAAGTGCTAACCACTCCGCCACCCCACCTACTTTAAAAACCATGGGTTTTCACCAACTGTAGTATTTGAAACCTTTTTCTTTCTGTAATCAAACCTATGCCTATATTTTCCTTCATTATTCAAAAAAATATTTCCTACAAAATTCTATAAATCGACAATATATTTCCTATTTTCATAATTTTTCCTAATAAAAAGGTTTTTATTTTTAGCTCTTCTGTAATCACCGTGGGCACGTCTGTAGCAACGCGTTTCTTGAAATTTCACCACGTATAAAAAATAAGAGCAAAGCGTGAGCTTGGGTGAAGTCTACAGTTGCTCTCCTTAGAGGAATTTCAACGCAGGGAGGAATTACGTTAGGGAGTTTCTGTGTACGCTATTTGAATATATTTTATTCGAGGAATCCAGGAAGAAGTTGGGAAGAAAAATAACATTGGAGAAGCGAATTTCCGAAACGCTCAAAACAGGGTGGGGGGCGGGGGTGACGTCAACGTAATGACGTCACCGGGGAAATGGGAATCGAAAGGGGACCACGCTCTGTCCACCCTTCCTGGGAATTCGGGGAGATTTAACCTCCCAGTAAAGCCGCAGTTTTGAAGCAGCGAGTTCATAAAATAAACCATCAGTGTGTCTGTTAGTGGAAATAATTACCGATAGCTACGTAGAATAGAAGCTTAAATAAAACCTATTCAGCGATTTGCCTAGAAGTAGTAATACAGAGAGTTAGGACATATTTGTAAAAGCGTTATCTTATTTCAAAGCGCACGCTGCACAGTGGAGTATTTCCTCACAATATCTGGTCAAAATTCAAAATTAAAGTTTATTCTAAATCTAATTTCCATACCCGCTTTTAAAATTTTGACTTTTGATTTAATAAATCCGTTAGCATTAAAACGATATCAGAACAGACAACTGTTTTTATAAATCGTTTTTTTAATATATCGCAGGTATAACACTCTTATTAGAAACGTTTACTGGGCGCCGCCATTATCGTACAGACAACCAATGAGCCCGTTCCCTATACCACAGAAATTTCATCCCCCCAAAACCGGTTTTTTCATCACCCTCCCCGAAGACTGTAAGGTCATGGCGGTCGATTTGGAAGGCGCGTTTAAGAGTCTATAGATAAAATAATACTAGTTTTTTTTCGAAAATAAGGGGTCGAAAAATTCATAAGTCAAGGTTGATCACGTCACCATCTCATCCGATAGTGCCACAGATACTCAGATATCTGATCGGATAAATTAAAAAAAACCATTTACCTCGGATATATATTGATCCGACTTTCAAACTGAAAAGGAAATCTGATCTGCGCAGATAATGAAATCAGATTGATCCAATTTCTGTTTAAAGCGCTATTCCCTCCCAAAAAAAATCGAATGAGCTCGGTAATAATAATAATGATAATCAGCTAGGCTAATACCCAAGGCACGACCTAAGGCCCAAGTTATCGAGCGACTTTAAACTGGCGGCCGGGTTACAATGCGTAGGAGGGTGGTGGCAAGCCCTTCGTGCCACGCGAGCCGACAGCTCCCTATCCTATAGAATTATACTTAACCTCAACAAGTTTTTATGTAAGGGGAAACCGAAGAACTCGAGGGAAAACCCCTTTAAACAGTGGAGAGATAACTCGCAACTAGGGGCCCGAAAAATATTTTAGAAATCTTGAAATTCCCGAAATCTGGGCGAAAATCAGTTACAAAATCTCAATATCAGTCTAAAAATCAAGACGAAAATCGTACTCTGAAATATTCATAATCAGTTCATGAAATCACTTTAGCCACGGTCACACTAGTGCTTAAATCTCAGTTTAGCTAGGTTTGAATGTCAGTAATATTATTGGACATTATTTAGAATTTTATTCCCATTATTTTGGAAAACACGAGCAATTTTACTTCCTCGCCTTGTCGTTTTGGTAGCGATTAGCCACGGTCACACTAGAGCTTAAAACCCAGTTTAGGTCGGTTTGAATGCCAGTTTTGAGACCGCCGACTTCAATCATGGACTGTAAATTTTAGAGGACGAGTAAAGCGTAGCCTTCCCCTGCAGAATTTTGGTTTCCCCGAGCATCAATCACTAAAATTTACAGTCCGTGCTGCAATTCTTGGTTCACACGTGCGAAATCGCTACACCCCGGTTCGCTTATAGCCAAGGCTTAACGCCATTTCAAATTATGACCAAACTTTTGCAAATACTAAAAAAATTTCCCAAAACAATTAGTGAACCATGTTTACTATACATACGGTAATATTATTTGACAATATTTAGAATTTTATTCCCATAATTTTGGAAAATACTAGCAATTTTACTTCGCCGCCTTGTCGATTTGAAAGCGATTCTAAGCGAACCGACTTGGACGAGTTGCTTCCCGAACCAACACGAAGCGATTTCTCACGCTGGTTTTGAAAACTAGTTATCTAAAACCAAGCGATTTTAGGGGTAAGTATGAACCTGGCTTATGAGACTCAAAATCCCGTACGCCAAATTTGCAAATGTCGGACCCCACGACTTGCAACTCTACGCGGAAGATTGGTTCCCTAAACCTGACATCTACCGACTCGATTGAAACGCCTTTCGTCACGATTTGCCGTTCAGATATGAAATTTTCCGTTCATTTCTTTTATATTCATATCCGAAAATTATCCCAATAAAAACTTATTTGTTGCATATAAATATAATAGTCGCGAATAATATCCATACATAAACAATTAATCGAATTATTTATGATTAATTTAAATTTTGGCGGTTAATTTTTCCGTTTCCACGAGCTCTAGATGCGTTTCAATCGCGTATGAAAACGTCACTTTGGGGAACCAATGAGAAACCAGGATTTTTATAAGGAGGGAGGAGCTATGGATTAAATAACCTTATTATATATAAGGTTATTTAATCCATCGAGGACTTTCTTACTGTTTGAGCGTGACGGCTAGAAATCGTCTCGATTTAAGCAAATAATAGTTAAAAGGCCTACACTACGAACACAAAAATCCAGCAGATTAATACTTCTCACTTATTAGATATACTATATACTTTTGATATTCCTATTGGGCGGAAAACGCAATCCATTGATTTGAAAAGAAGACTTATTTATCTGGGCTGTCGTGCAATAATTCCCCAGAGAACGAAAATGTCTAATTTTAGACTCTCTATACAGGGGCAATTTCCGGCGTAAATTTCTACCGGAAAGAGAGAGACAGGGGCTATTTTGCGGGACATGGGCGAACCGATAACGTCCAAAATACGGCTATTTATAATTGGCAGAATTACAATTAAAACAATACTTGTTTGGATATGCTAATGACAACGTAACTAGTCATATCTGGGTCTTTTTGGCGTTTTGATTACTCGGAAATGGCATTATTTAAATTGAGCTTTCTGCTCTCGATAGAGAGACATCTAGCGGACGTTTATCTTCAGCGCCATTTGAGTAGGAAGTGTCGGCTGCTTGTACGACATCGTGGCCGCCATATTTTCACATTTAAATTCCCCGATTTTTCCTGGTTAGAGATTTATCCTTGACGTTTTGAAAGCCACAATTTGGAAAATTTTAGCTTAATATTTTTCTTTTATCAGAAGTTAGTAAATTAAGTTTAACTTATATTTTAGTATAAAGATTAGGCCTATGTTTTAATTAAAACACTTTAATTGGGACCCTAAAAAAATGAGCAGAGCTTTGAAGGTACTAAAAATGACCGAATAATTAATCACAGAATTAAAGTAATTTAAAAAAAGGACAAAATTATAACGTATAGCCAGAAGTATATAGAATAACTCAAACGAGATAAGCACTTATTTGGTATTACTTTTACAGGGTTGCCACAATATTTTCTGATTCAAATTCCCAGACTTTTCCCTGACTATATTTTTTTGGAGATTTTCCCCTGACTAAATTTTTTGGAGATTCTCCCCTAACTATATTTTTTTATAGATTTTCCCCTGACCATATTTTTGGAGATTTTCCGATAACTATATTTTTTGGGGATTTTCCCCTGACTACATTTTTTGGATTCAAAATTTATTTAAAAAAAATAAATATTTATTTACCCTGTTCAGATTTCCTAATTTACCCCTGGGCCAACCCTATTACAGGCTACTTATTTCAAAATATTTTTGATACATTACAATTTCAAATAATTAAGAAACAAAATACAATTAGATGTAGATAAAAATGTTTTTACTAATTTATAGAGTTTGAATAATATTTATAGAAATTAGTCAATTTAAGGAAATAATGATTGTTAACAGGAACAAATAACTAAAACATTTATTACCGGAAGGTTAGGTTAGATACTAATTATTAATCAGTTGGAACGGTGTTGGTCCATTTGATAGAAAAATATGTGATCGACAGTCGATCATTATACGTTGCAATTGATCGAAATTCCATTTGATCGAATCCCATTTGTCATTTGTTTCATAAGATCGAACCTTCAAATGATCGAATACTATTTGATCGAATTCAAAAGTATTTATAGTACCAGTTGGTATGTTTTATTTTACCAAATGTCAATATGAAGTGCAGAAGGAATAATGATGGAATAATTCATTGCTTAAGTGCAGAAGGAATAATTATGGTATAATTCATTGCTTTAACTGTATTAAGCCACAAAGATGAAGAGATTTTTACTTTATACACTATATGATGGAATTTTTTATGACATCGACGATAACGACCCGTTGTTTTTGATATATATAAATAGGGTCAGGTTAGGTTAGGTTAGGTTAGGTTGATGTACGCGCGCCGTAGGCGCGTATGCACCGTTGCCTTTTCGATTTACTCCCAAAAACTAGTAGTTTTACCCTACAGTAGCTTTCGATCAAATTTCGTTCGATCAAATGCAATTCGATCAAATGGAAATTCGATCAAATGGAAATTCGATCAAATGGAAATTCTATCAAATGGAAATTCTATCAAATGGAAATTCTATCAAATGGAAATTCGATCAAATGGAAATTCTATATAATGGGACCCGTTCGATCATTTGGGAATCGATCAAATGGGACCCGTTCGATCATTTGGGAATCGATCAAATGGGACCCGTTCGATCATTTGGGAATCGATCAAATGGGACCCGTTCGATCATTTGGGAATCGATCAAATGGGACCCGTTCGATCATTTGGGAATCGATCAAATGGGACCCGTTCGATCATTTGGGAATCGATCAAATGGGACCCGTTCGATCATTTGGGAATCGATCAAATGGGACCCGTTCGATCATTTGGGAATCGATCAAATGGGACCCGTTCGATCATTTGGGAATCGATCAAATGGGACCCGTTCGATCATTTGGGAATCGATCAAATATACTCAAACCGTTGGAACAATGATATATCCAGAGATTTTCCCCCTGGCTATATCCATTTTGAAAATCTCTGACTTTTCCAGGTACTATGGCAACTCCGTAATATAGGAAAAGTTGGGAAAATATTATTTCGAAACGCCCAACCAAAAACCCCAAAGGAGCATTTCTAAACGTTGGTCAATTTTGACACAACGCGCTGGCCTCGTCAATTGGTAGATGCACGCCGGGGCATTGAGTATGGGCCGCCGAAAGGATTAGAGTTAATCCCCTAGACAAGGGATTTATGGGCGGCAGAGCCCCTTCCTTACTAATCTCTGGATTATCAGAGCTCGTAATTTTAGACCGCTCCCCCTCTCTTCTCTTCCCTGCACTGCACTCAACTCCAATCCTCTCCTCTCCACTACCTTCGTTATCGACGATTTATATGGGCTCTAGTGTAGTCACTGTAGTGGCACCTTGGACGATTAAACGCTATAAACATTGCGGCTGACTTGTTGGAGTTTGTTCGAAGGCCAAGGCGTAGCTATGTTCAGGTAAGAACCTATTTAGGTTACTAAGAGCGTACGAGTACATCTGGCAGGGACGGTGGCATGGAGCCATGCAGGGCACAAAAAGTCCCCGAGCGGGGGAAATTTTAAAGTCACTGAGCAGGGAAATTAAAACGGCAACGTGCGGGGCAAATTAAAAAGCCACTTTTAGTAACTGTATTTAGAAAAAGTGACTTTTAGTAACTGAATTTAGAAAAGGTGACTTTTAGTAACTGAATTTAGAAAAAGTGACTTTTAGTAACTGAATTTAGAAAAGGTGACTTTTAGTAACTGAATTTAGAAAAAGTGACTTTTAGTAACTGAATTTAGAAAAGGTGACTTTTAGTAACTGAATTTAGAAAAAGTGACTTTTAGTAACTGAATTTAGAAAAGGTGACTTTTAGTAACTGAATTTAGAAAAGGTTACTTTTAGTAACTGAATTTAGAAAAGGTGACTTTTAGTAACTGAATTTAGAAAAAGTGACTTTTAGTAACTGAATTTAGAAAAGGTGACTTTTAGTAACTGAATTTAGAAAAGGTGACTTTTAGTAACTGAATTTAGAAAAGGTGACTTTTAGTAACTGAATTTAGAAAAGGTGACTTTTAGTAACTGAATTTAGAAAAGGTGACTTTTAGTAACTGAATTTAGAAAAGGTGACTTTTAGTAACTGAATTTAGAAAAGGTGACTTTTAGTAACTGAATTTAGAAAAAGTGACTTTTAGTAACTGAATTTAGAAAAGGTGACTTTTAGTAACTGAATTTAGAAAAAGTGACTTTTAGTAACTGAATTTAGAAAAGGTGACTTTTAGTAACTGAATTTAGAAAAAGTGACTTTTAGTAACTGAATTTAGAAAAGGTGACTTTTAGTAACTGAATTTAGAAAAGGTTACTTTTAGTAACTGAATTTAGAAAAGGTGACTTTTAGTAACTGAATTTAGAAAAAGTGACTTTTAGTAACTGAATTTAGAAAAGGTGACTTTTAGTAACTGAATTTAGAAAAGGTGACTTTTAGTAACTGAATTTAGAAAAGGTGACTTTTAGTAACTGAATTTAGAAAAGGTGACTTTTAGTAACTGAATTTAGAAAAGGTGACTTTTAGTAACTGAATTTAGAAAAGGTGACTTTTAGTAACTGAATTTAGAAAAGGTGACTTTTAGTAACTGAATTTAGAAAAGGTGACTTTTAGTAACTGAATTTAGAAAAGGTGACTTTTAGTAACTGAATTTAGAAAAAGTGACTTTTAGTAACTGAATTTATAAAAAGTTACTTTTAGTAACTGAATTTATAAAAAGTTACTTTTAGTAACTGAATTTAGAAAAAGTTACTTTTAGTAACTGAATTTAGAAAAAGTGACTTTTAGTAACTGAATTTAGAAAAAGTGACTTTTAGTAACTGAATTTAGAAAAGGTGACTTTTAGTAACTGAATTTAGAAAACGTGACTTTTAGTAACTGAATTTAGAAAACGTGACTTTTAGTAACTGAATTTAGAAAAGGTGACTTTTAGTAACTGAATTTAGAAAACGTGACTTTTAGTAACTGAATTTAGAAAACGTGACTTTTAGTAACTGAATTTAGAAAAGGTGACTTTTAGTAACTGAATTTAGAAAAGGTGACTTTTAGTAACTGAATTTAGAAAAAGTGACTTTTAGTAACTGAATTTAGAAAAAGTGACTTTTAGTAACTGAATTTAGAAAAGATGACTTTTAGTAACTGAATTTAGAAAACGTGACTTTTAGTAACTGAATTTAGAAAAGGTGACTTTTAGTAACTGAATTTAGAAAACGTGACTTTTAGTAACTGAATTTAGAAAAGGTGACTTTTAGTAACTGAATTTAGAAAAGGTGACTTTTAGTAACTGAATTTAGAAAAAGTGACTTTTAGTAACTGAATTTAGAAAAAGTGGTTTTTAGTAACTGAATTTAGAAAAGGTGACTTTTAGTTACTGAATTTAGAAAAAGTGACTTTTAGTAACTGAATTTAGAAAAGGTGACTTTTAGTAACTGAATTTAGAAAAGGTGACTTTTAGTAACTGAATTTAGAAAACGTGACTTTTAGTAACTGAATTTAGAAAAAGTTACTTTTAGTAACTGAATTTAGAAAAAGTGACTTTTAGTAACTGAATTTAGAAAAAGTGACTTTTAGTAACTGAATTTAGAAAAGGTGACTTTTAGTAACTGAATTTAGAAAAGGTGACTTTTAGTAACTGAATTTAGAAAAGGTGACTTTTAGTAACTGAATTTAGAAAACGTGACTTTTAGTAACTGAATTTAGAAAACGTGACTTTTAGTAACTGAATTTAGAAAAGGTGACTTTTAGTAACTGAATTTAGAAAAGGTGACTTTTAGTAACTGAATTTAGAAAAAGTGACTTTTAGTAACTGAATTTAGAAAAAGTGACTTTTAGTAACTGAATTTAGAAAAAGTGACTTTTAGTAACTGAATTTAGAAAAGGTGACTTTTAGTAACTGAATTTAGAAAAAGTGACTTTTAGTAACTGAATTTAGAAAAGGTGACTTTTAGTAACTGAATTTAGAAAACGTGACTTTTAGTAACTGAATTTAGAAAAAGTGACTTTTAGTAACTGAATTTAGGAAAAGTGACTTTTAGTAACTGAATTTAGAAAAGGTGACTTTTAGTAACTGAATTTAGAAAAGGTGACTTTTAGTAACTGAATTTAGAAAAAGTGACTTTTAGTAACTGAATTTAGAAAAAGTGACTTTTAGTAACTGAATTTAGAAAAGGTGACTTTTAGTAACTGAATTTAGAAAAAGTGACTTTTAGTAACTGAATTTAGAAAAGGTGACTTTTAGTAACTGAATTTAGAAAACGTGACTTTTAGTAACTGAATTTAGAAAACGTGACTTTTAGTAACTGAATTTAGAAAAAGTTACTTTTAGTAACTGAATTTAGAAAAAGTGACTTTTAGTAACTGAATTTAGAAAAAGTGACTTTTAGTAACTGAATTTAGAAAAGGTGACTTTTAGTAACTGAATTTAGAAAACGTGACTTTTAGTAACTGAATTTAGAAAAAGTGACTTTTAGTAACTGAATTTAGGAAAAGTGACTTTTAGTAACTGAATTTAGAAAAGGTGACTTTTAGTAACTGAATTTAGAAAAGGTGACTTTTAGTAACTGAATTTAGAAAAGGTGACTTTTAGTAACTGAATTTAGAAAACGTGACTTTTAGTAACTGAATTTAGAAAACGTGACTTTTAGTAACTGAATTTAGAAAACGTGACTTTTAGTAACTGAATTTAGAAAAAGTTACTTTTAGTAACTGAATTTAGAAAAAGTTACTTTTAGTAACTGAATTTAGAAAACGTGACTTTTAGTAACTGAATTTAGAAAACGTGACTTTTAGTAACTGAATTTAGAAAACGTGACTTTTAGTAACTGAATTTAGAAAAAGTGACTTTTAGTAACTGAATTTAGAAAAAGTGACTTTTATTAACTTAATTTAGAAAACGTGACTTTTAGTAACTGAATTTAGAAAACGTGACTTTTAGTAACTGAATTTAGAAAACGTGACTTTAAGTAACTGAATTTAGAAAAAGTTACTTTTAGTAACTGAATTTAGAAAAAGTTACTTTTAGTAACTGAATTTAGAAAAAGTGACTTTTAGTAACTGAATTTAGAAAAGGTGACTTTTAGTAACTGAATTTAGAAAACGTGACTTTTAGTAACTGAATTTAGAAAAAGTGACTTTTAGTAACTGAATTTAGAAAACGTGACTTTTAGTAACTGAATTTAGAAAAAGTGACTTTTAGTAACTGAATTTAGAAAAAGTGACTTAGTAACTGAATTTAGAAAAAGTGACTTTTAGTAACTGAATTTAGAAAAAGTGACTTTTAGTAACTGAATTTAGAAAAAGTTACTTTTAGTAACTGAATTTAGAAAAAGTGACTTTTAGTAACTGAATTTAGAAAAGGTGACTTTTAGTAACTGAATTTAGAAAACGTGACTTTTAGTAACTGAATTTAGAAAACGTGACTTTTAGTAACTGAATTTAGAAAAAGTTACTTTTAGTAACTGAATTTAGAAAAAGTGACTTTTAGTAACTGAATTTAGAAAAAGTTACTTTTAGTAACTGAATTTAGAAAACGTGACTTTTAGTAACTGAATTTAGAAAAGGTGACTTTTAGTAACTGAATTTAGAAAACGTGACTTTTAGTAACTGAATTTAGAAAAAGTGACTTTTAGTAACTGAATTTAGGAAAAGTGACTTTTAGTAACTGAATTTAGAAAACGTGACTTTTAGTAACTGAATTTAGAAAAGGTGACTTTTAGTAACTGAATTTAGAAAACGTGACTTTTAGTAACTGAATTTAGAAAACGTGACTTTTAGTAACTGAATTTAGAAAACGTGACTTTTAGTAACTGAATTTCGAAAAAGTTACTTTTAGTAACTGAATTTAGAAAAAGTTACTTTTAGTAACTGAATTTGAAAAAGAAAATGATTTTCATTGAGAAAAGTGACTCAGTATCAGGACTGCATGCGGGGAAATACACCGTCAATTACCGCGGTGAAGGTGTTTTCAAGGTCAAAGAGAAGCACCTCTTTAAAAACAACATCGTTAGCGGCCATTTTTATCCACGCTTTCCCACTAATATTCTCTTCTTTTGGTCTAATATTCTTCATACAAACGGAATAAGGAAATCGATAACAGAAACTCCCCGACTCGAAAACAGATCGCGTACAGTCTGCGTCTCTTAATGCTCCGTAATGCCCGTAGCGGATTCCATTACGGGACGTTGTACCTGAAGGCAAAACCCGACCGACGAAATAAAAAAAACTCGAACGACAGTGGAGAAAACCGCGTTTATGACAAAACGGCGCTCTGGGAACGGTTCGCAGTTCCTCAAAGCGTATCGCAAAACAAGTTGGCAAAACGCAAAATGTTATTCGTTGCTTATGCCGCCATCTGCATTCGGGAAACCGAATATTTGGCGATAAAAGCACATTTGAATATGAACTTTATTTGTTATAAATTTAATTCGTATTTTTAATTTATTTGTTATTAATTTAATTCGTATTTTTAATTTATTTGTTATAAATTTAATTCGTATTTTTAATTTATTTGTTATTAATTTAATTCGTATTTTTAATTTATTTGTTATTAATTTAATTCGTAATTTTAATTTATTTGTTATTAATTTAATTCGTAATTTTAACTTATTTGATAAAAATTTAATTCGTAATTTTAGTTTATTTGATAAAAATTTAATTCGTAATTTTAATTTATTTGTTATTAATTTAATTAATAATTTTAATTTATTTGATATTAATTCAATTCGTAATTTTAATTTTAATTTATCTTAACTCGAAATTTTAATTTAATATTATCTCAATTCTTCATTCTAAATAAATATTATCTCAATTCTTCATTCTAAATAAATATTATCTCAATTCTTCATTCTAAATAAATATCTCAATTCTTCATTCTAAATAAATATTACCTCAATTCTTCATTCTAAATAAATATTATCTCAATTCTTCATTCTAAATAAATATTATCTCAATTCTTCATTCTAAATAAATATTATCTCAATTCTTCATTCTAAATAAATATTATCTCAATTCTTCATTCTAAATAAATATCTCAATTCTTCATTCTAAATAAATATTACCTCAATTCTTCATTCTAAATAAATATTATCTCAATTCTTCATTCTAAATAAATATTATCAAAATTCTTCATTCTAAATAAATTAGTGTTGTTAATTTTCCGGAAAAATAAAATGCGGAAAATTTTCCGCAAATCGGAAAAATAAAACATAAATTACCTTTTAAGGGTTTTTAATGTTTTTAACTTTTTATCGATATAAAATGTCTAATATCAGTAAACATACTACAAAACATTAATAGCGTTACATTGTTAATCAGTTTAAATTAGTCTAGAGGTTTAGTTTTACTTTCAGATTCGAAAAAATGAGGCGAAAATACCGTTTTATTTCAATTTGCAAACAATATATTAGACTAATTATGGAATGAAAACTTTTTTTTTTCGGAAAAATACGGAAAATTTTCCGGAAAAAAGGCCTCGGTCATTTTCCGGAAAATTTTCCAACTTACAACACTAAAATAAATATTATCTCAATTCTTCATTCTAAATAAATATTATCTCAATTCTTCATTCTAAATAAATATTAATTTAATTCGAAATATTAAATATTAATTTAATTCCTTATTTAAAATAATTGTACATTTAATTCCTAATTTTAAATAATTGTACATTTAATTCCTAATTTTAAATAATTGTACATTTCATTACTAATTTTAAATAATTGTACATTTAATTACCCATTTTAAATAAATATTAATTTAATTACCCATTTTAAATAAATATTAATTTAATTACAATTTAAAATATTAATTTAATTACAAATTTTAAATATTAATTTAATTACTAATTTTAAATATTAATTTCATTACTAATTTTAAATAAATATTAAATTAATTACTAATTTTAAATAAATATTAATTTCATTACCAATTTCAAATAAATATTAATTTCATTACTAATTTTAAATAAATATTAATTTCATTACTAATTTTAAATAAATATTAATTTCATTACTAATTTTAAATAAATATTAATTTCATTACTAATTTTAAATAAATATTAATTTCATTACTAATTTTAAATAAATATTAATTTCATTACTAATTTTAAATAAATATTAATTTCATTACTAATTTTAAATAAATATTAATTTCATTACTAATTTTAAATAAATATTAATTTCATTACTAATTTTAAATAAATATTAATTTCATTACTAATTTTAAATAAATATTAATTTCATTACTAATTTTAAATAAATATTAATTTCATTACTAATTTTAAATAAATATTAATTTCATTACTAATTTTAAATAAATATTAATTTCATTACTAATTTTAAATAAATATTATTTTCATTACTAATTTTTTAAATAAGTTCCCAGGCTAACTAGATAGAGGGCTCCCTACTCCTAGAACAGACAACGAAAACGCCTTCTATAAGTTTTTCCCTGTATACCCTGGGAGCCAATTTGTAGATATCCCAGGGCAACACTACCTTTGGCCATAGTGTCAACCAAAACGAAATTTGCCCCTTGTAAATCCGAGTATAATTCCTGCGCTATCTGCGAGGCGCCGGACCTAAGAAAAACAACCATCAATTTAACAACTTGTTTTTTTCTAGGCGTGAATATTTGAGATATTTTCGATACGGTGTCGTGACCTTTTACAAGATATTTACATAAATACTTAACTATATATTTACATAAATACGTGGAAACTTCGCGAGGACGGAGCAGTTTCGACTTTGCGCCGAGGGAATGATAAAAAAAGAGGCGTTGCATTTATTATGCAAATTTAAAATTTTCGTTATCGAAGGAAATAGGAAGAATTCGGAGGTACGAAGAGTCTCAGGAGAAGACTATAAATACTTTATCGTGAATACATTCCAGAGTACATTTTACTGGAAATAAAAGACAGCTTTCACAGGACAGAAAGAACCGTTAAGTCCAGACATTCCATACTCTATAAACTTTATCCCGTTACAAAAAAGGACCAAAATATAACGTATAGCCAGAAGTATATAGAATAACTCAAACAAGATAAGTACTTATTTGGTATTAGTTTTACAGGGTTGCCACCATATTTTCAGATTCAAATTATCTGATTTTCCCCTGACTACATTTCCCGGAGATTTTCCCCTGACTAAATTTCCCAGAGATTTTCCCCTGACTACATTTTCCGGAGATTTTCCCGTGACTACATTTTCCCGGAGATTTCCCCCTGACTACATTTCCCGGAGATTTTCCCCTCCCGGAGATTTTCCCCTGACTACATTTCCCGGAGATTTTTCCCTGTTTATTTGACATTTTTTAACTTTATATTTTACTTTTATCAGATTTCAAAAAAATGTATACTAAAATATCAATTGAATTAAATTTATGTTTTAACAAAAAAAATTATATTTTTTGAAACGTTTAGAAAAATTACCTTCCAAAACGTTTCAAAATAAAATTGAATTTCAAACGTTTCCCCGACTTGTGGCAACCCTGATATCGTATAAACAGAAGTATATACAATATTTAATACTAGATAACTATGCCGCTAGTTTTTCGTTTGACTTATTTGGTTTTAGTTTTTCGTCGCTATTCTGGAACACACCAAGGCCCAATAATATAATCAATAAGAGGCGAACATTTTAAAGCAGTTTAAATCGATTTGACAAATCGAATATTAGATTTGGTATCGACAGGGTTTTCTGATTTAAATCAAGTGATATTTAAAAAAATCATCAATTATACCAGAAGTAAATGAACCGAAGTTATAGGAGGGGGCCAAATTTTAAAAGGCATTTTCCTTAACGTGGGGAGATGAAAATTCATCGGAATTCCACCCCCTTTAGTTCCCGCCAAAATTGCACTAGGGAATTGTGGATATAGACATTCGATTTCCCCGTCATCACCTTCTAGTCGATAGATGGCGATAGTGGAGCCTTGACGGCGCGAAATTTTAAAACGTCGACTAAAGGGAGATCTCATATGGAAAATGCGCTTAGTATGAGAAATATAGCGGTCTAATACTTCGGTTCATTTACTTCTGATTATACTTCAATGTATTTACGAAAATGAAAAAAGCACGCTCTTTAGTGCGAACTCGGTGTACACTGTACTAATAAGAGTTTGTTAACTCTTTAAAATCCGTACCTTTAACAGTACTAAGTACGCGAACTCGGTGTACATGTCATCCGAGAGTGACTTACCCCTCGTGCAGGGTGACCAGAGAAAGGCTTTGAAAATGTTATAGGAAAAATAGGAATTTTTAGAGGCGAATTATAGGAAATTATAGGAATGGAAATAACCGAATTATAGAAAAATATAGGACACAAAATAGGAAAATATATTGTTGTTAATTTTCCGGAAAAATAAAATGCGGAAAATTTTCCGCAAATCGGAAAAATAAAAAATTGAAACATAAATTACCTTTTAAGGGTTTTTAATGTTTTTAACTTTTTATCGACATAAAATGTCTAATATCAGTAAACATACTACAAAACATTAATAGCGTTACATTGTTAATCAGTTTAAACTAGTCTAGAGGTTTAGTTTTACTTTTAGATTCGAAAAAATGAGGCGAAAATGCCGCTTTATTTCAATTTGCGAACAATATATTAGACTAATCATGGAATGAAAACTTTTTATTTTTTTGCGGAAAAATATGGAATATTTCCCGGAAAAAAAGGCCTCGGTCATTTTCGGAAAATTTTCCGACTTGCAACACTAGGAGAAAAACAAAGTAATTACTGCATATCGGTATACTTTGACTCGAATCACCTAGAATATTGATAATTTTTCACTTAGCGGATTTACAAAGCCCGTACATTTTGTTCGAAAGTGGCAGTGTTAGAACTAGATGTTCTATGACACGTACAAAAAAGTTCTTTCATTTTCAGAAGACCGTGAAATTATAGGAAGTTACGTAAAAATAAAGGAAATTATAGGAAGGCATTAAAAATATAGGGAAATATAGGAAGTCTGATCACCCTGTTAGTGATGTCAATTCCGAGCAAAGTAATTTAGATTTTAATTAGTAATTAAAATTAATTAAGAATAATGTAAATTTCATTTTACGTTACGGCTGAACTAGCATTTAATAACGAAAAATGAAATGAATTTTCTATTTTTAAATAAATCAAAAAGCAGGGTTGGTCGATAATTATCGATGGATAATTATCAATGATAATTATCCGATGAAAAACAGTTTTTAAAGTTTAATTTAATAATTTTGAAAGCAATATAGAGCAGGTCTAAGTATTTATGACATTTATGTAATGTTTACAACTATCCAAAATAAATTTTATCAAATTTTAAACTTTAAAATTTTGAAATTGTTTTGAAACTTGAAAAGACAATGTTGATTTGTTCGTAATCATTCATCGGAAACATCGTAAAATTTTACAACTTAAATTCCAAATATTCTTAATTATCAAAAAAATCCGATAATTATCCAAATAATCGGATAATTATAAAAAAAAATCCGATAATTATCTTATAAATCGGATTTTTCGGAAAAATAAAAAAATCCGATTTTTTGCCAACCCTGTCAAAAAATCACAGCCCTGTATAGAGCCTAATTCCGATATATCAAAATCGAGGGTAAACAGTCTACCCTCATCAAAACAAATGTTTTTTCAATTTCATTTTAACATTATTTCAAGTCAAAAAGTAAGGTCTGCATTTTTTTAGGGGTCCCAAATTGTATTTTGCACAATGCCCCCAATAGTGTTAATCCCGCCCTGGCATTACGTCATTACAAAACAAGCTGATAAAATAAATTGTCGTGAAAACCAGTGATGGGCGCGCTCGTATCTTTGGATACTTTTAGGATACGAGATGATACTTTATCCGAAAAATAAAAATAAAAATATACGATTTTGATATGATCTTCTACATTGCAAAATGATCGCGATAGAATTTTGAAGAAAAAAACTCGGCAGCGAACTATATTTGAAAAGATTCTTCTCTTACCTAGCCTAGCGAAAAAAAGAGCGGGAATAGAGCTAGTGCTTCCATTTGTTGTATTAGAAATTACACGATAGATTTTTTCTGGTTACTCTTCAATTTTGTTCGTATTTGAGAGGAAATATTTTAACGCCATCTAGATATGCCGATATACAATTATTTGAGCGGCGAACATCTCTCACGTGATACCGAAATATAGCCAAACCCGAAACACTGTTAAGTGATAGAAGGGAGAGGAGCGGTCAACGGTCGCGCGGTTTTTCTGCTGGGGGAGGGGGGATCATTCGCTCTATCACTAGGCAGACAGAAGAGGGAAAGCAAAGACTGATTCTAGCAATAAGAAGCTGCGCCGCGCAGCCTGAAAGGCGATTTCAAAACTAAAACCAAAACTCTCAAAAGTTATTGTTCCCACCGTCCCAACTCCCACGCAGTTAGAGTGTCACGTGTGTTGCAAACTGGCAGTGTGGGCTGTGGCGATGCAATAGCTTTATTTATTTTCCATAATCAAAATTAAAATCGATTCTAATCCATAAAATTAAAATCGATTCTAATCCATAAAATTAAAATCAAATGTTGGAGGGTTTACTACTAAATTAATAATCAAAAGATAAAAATTGAAATATTCATTTTAATACTTCGAACTTTTGATATGAAAATTTTTTATTCTACTTTCTCGTGAAACGTAGTTGAAATATTTTTAAATATACTTTTCAAAATAATGAAAACTAAAGAAGTATTTGAAATGATACTTATCTAAATCTTTAAAGATTTCTATTGATATTTTTCAGGCAAGGGCAAAAAAGAATTGAAAATAATTGAAACTCTCATATCTTAAAAAGAAATTTGAAAGATCGTGAAAAATCAAAGGGCCAAAACTAAATAAAATGAAAGATTGTGAATGATTTTGTCGAAATCTATGCTCAAAAATATCAAAAATAAAATGATATTTTATAGAAATTTCAGAGGGAAAAAATTGATAGTATAGTATAGCTGCTGCCATCTATGTAAAAAGATACGAAAAAGATAGATATAATTTTTTTTGTGCAACACTGGTGAAAACGAGGCAAAAGTAGCAATTCATTTCTATTTAATCGTTTTTCGCCGCTAAGCCTTGGTCGGAATACGCGGCGGGTTGAGAGACAGTGAGCTAGGCTAGGCTTAGATCAATTTTAAGAGCTTCCAAGAGAAGCCCACGCTCAAGGCGATAACTGCTTTCGGGGCTGCTCGCTCCACGGAAACCCTAAGCTTAATAAATTTTGTTGCCCTAGTAGTGAAAAATTTAAATTTCTAGTCCTAAAAACCGGACGAAATTCGATTAAGATATTTAAAACGCGTCTGAGCGTTTAACTTTTAAAAGCGAATTATATCAAATTTCATTTATGAAAACGAATTTGGGATTTCGTATGAAATTATCTGACGTTTTTAGGTAAATTATTACAGTATTCATTAGACCTTTCACGAAATTATTTAAATCCCTTACCTTCTTACAATATTAATTAAAGCCACCATTTTACGATATTAAATCCCTGAGGTTTTTGGGGTAGCTACATTTGTTCGAATTTCAATCGTCCGAACGGTGGAACAAATGTTCGAATTTCATTCGTCCGAACCGCCGAAATAACAAATGTTTCAATTGTTCGAATTGGACAACTTGTTTGTTTCATTCGTCCGAATCGGTAGCATCACTTGTCCGAATTCTGTCGCTAAATTAGTATTTATTGTTGCTGTTTTTTTTGGTTCGGATTTTTTTTAGTGCAAGAATTAAAAATGAAAAACTACATTGTAAATATCGTTGTTTGTTAGTAAGTGGGAATTGCGTTGAATGTTGTGGATATTTTAGGTTAGGTTAGGTTAGGTTCACGTTAATGTTACTATTTTCTTATATTAACAATATTTAAAAAAAAACAACCAATTCCTAATGTTCGAAAAAACGAACAAACGATTATTCGAACAAATGAAATTCGCCAGTAGAGTTAACATAAATTGAACGACTAAATCACCAACAAAAGTCGTGATAAATTTTTCGGGCAAATGAAATAAGTTTTCGGACATACGATCCTGTTTTCCGGGATTCGGACAAATGATCATTCGGACATTTGTACCACCGTTCGGACGAATGAAATTCGAACAAATGTACCCAAATCAAGTTCTTATGATAGTAAATCCCTGATGTTTTACGATATTAATTAAATTCCGAACTCTTCACTATATTATTTAAATTCCGAACTCTTCACTATATTATTTAAATCCCGGACTTATCCCTGACCTTTCCCCTCCATTTTGGACCTATCCTGGATTTCCAGGTTCCGCAACGAAAGGGGAATTTTCTCCTGGTTTCCAATTTTACTGAGAAAAAAGAAAAACTTTTACAAAAGCGCAGAAAAGGGGAGGGTTTTCTTGTAAGACGGCTCGAAAGTTTGTTTACCTCTGATACATCATTAAAGCGAGATAAAAAACAGGTGATGTTTCAATTCTTTTTTCTGAAAACGGCTTTCTCGGAAAATGATATATGATTAAAAACAACGAAGATTATACCGAGCTACTGCGAATGGGTACAATGTTTGGTTCTATCATCCTTGCTATATATTAGGTGAATTTACGAACCATTAAAAAATGCATTACACACAATAGACTCGACCAGAGGTAAATAATAAACAAGTGAAGTATCAGTATCTCTTACGGGTAAAATTACATTATGACGCGCTAGTGGAAAACAAACTTCACGGGGGAAATTACGCATCCGTATGCCTTACGAGGGAAATTGCGCATCCGTATCTCTTAAGAGGGAAATTGTGCATCCGTATCTCTTACGAGGGAAATTGTGCATCCGTATCTCTTAAGAGGGAAATTGCGCATCCGTATCTCTTAAGATGGAAATTGTGCATCCGTATCTCTTACGAGGGAAATTACGCATCCGTAGCTCTTACGAGGGAAATTGCGCATCCGTATCTCTTAAGAGGGAAATTGCGCATCCGTATCTCTTAAGAGGGAAATTGCGCATCCGTATCTCTTAAGAGGGAAATTGCGCATCCGTATCTCTTAAGAGGGAAATTGCGCATCCGTATCTCTTACGGGGGATAATATATCCGTATCTCTTACGGGGGAAATTGAGCATCAGTATCTCTTACGGGGGATAATATATCCGTATCTCTTACGGGGGAAATTGCGCATCCGTATCTCTTATAGGGGATAATATATCCGTATCTCTTACGGGGGAAATTACGCATCCGTATCTCTTACGAGGGAAATTGCGCATCCGTATCTCTTACGAGGGAAATTGCGCATCCGTATCTCTTACGGGGGATAATATATCCGTATCTCTTACGGGGGAAATTACGCATCCGTATCTCTTACGGGGGAAATTACGCATCCGTATCTCTTACGGGGGAAATTACGCATCCGTATCTCTTACGGGGGAAATTACGCATCCGTATCTCTTACGGGGGAAATTACGCATCCGTATCTCTTACGGGGGAAATTACGCATCCGTATCTCTTACGGGGGAAATTACGCATCCGTATCTCTTACGGGGGAAATTACGCATCCGTATCTCTTACGGGGGAAATTACGCATCCGTATTTCTTACGGGGGAAATTACGCATCCGTATCTCTTACGGGGGAAATTACGCATCCGTATCTCTTACGAGGGAAATTGCGCATCCGTATCTCTTAAGAGGGAAATTGCGCATCCGTATCTCTTACGGGGGAAATTACGCATCCGTATCTCTTAAGAGGGAAATTGCGCATCCGTATCTCTTACAGGGGATAATATATCCGTATCTCTTACGGGGGAAATTGCGCATCTGTATCTGTTACGGGGGAAATTGCGCATCCGTATCTCTTACAGGGGATAATATATCCGTATCTCTTACAGGGGATAATATATCCGTATCTCTTACAGGGGATAATATATCCGTATCTCTTACAGGGGATAATATATCCGTATCTCTTACAGGGGATAATATATCCGTATCTCTTACAGGGGATAATATATCCGTATCTCTTACAGGGGATAATATATCCGTATCTCTTACAGGGGATAATATATCCGTATCTCTTACAGGGGATAATATATCCGTATCTCTTACAGGGGATAATATATCCGTATCTCTTACAGGGGATAATATATCCGTATCTCTTACAGGGGATAATATATCCGTATCTCTTACAGGGGATAATATATCCGTATCTCTTACAGGGGATAATATATCCGTATCTCTTACGAGGGAAATTGCGCATCCGTATCTCTTACAGGGGATAATATATCCGTATCTATTAAGAGGGAAATTGCTCATCCGTATCTCTTACAGGGGATAATATATCCGTATCTATTAAGAGGGAAATTGCGCATCCGTATCTCTTACGGGGGATAATATATCCGTATCTCTTACGGGGGAAATTGCGCATCCGTATCTCTTATAGGGGATAATATATCCGTATCTCTTACGGGGGAAATTACGCATCCGTATCTCTTACGGGGGAAATTACGCATCCGTATCTCTTACGAGGGAAATTACGCATCCGTATCTCTTACGGGGGAAATTACGCATCCGTATCTCTTACGAGGGAAATTGCGCATCCGTATCTCTTACGGGGGAAATTGCGCATCCGTATCTCTTACGGGGGAAATTGCGCATCCGTATCTCTTACGGGGGAAATTGCGCATCCGTATCTCTTACGGGGGAAATTACGCATCCGTATCTCTTACGGGGGAAATTACGCATCCGTATCTCTTACGGGGGAAATTACGCATCCGTATCTCTTACGAGGGAAATTGCGCATCCGTATCTCTTACGGGGGAAATTGCGCATCCGTATCTCTTACGGGGGAAATTGCGCATCCGTATCTCTTACGGGGGAAATTGCGCATCCGTATCTCTTACGGGGGAAATTACGCATCCGTATCTCTTACGGGGGAAATTACGCATCCGTATCTCTTACGGGGGAAATTACGCATCCGTATCTCTTACGGGGGAAATTACGCATCCGTATCTCTTACGGGGGAAATTACGCATCCGTATCTCTTACGGGGGAAATTACGCATCCGTATCTCTTACGGGGGAAATTACGCATCCGTATCTCTTACGGGGGAAATTACGCATCCGTATCTCTTACGGGGGAAATTACGCATCCGTATCTCTTACGAGGGAAATTGCTCATCCGTATCTCTTACAGGGGATAATATATCCGTATCTATTAAGAGGGAAATTGCGCATCCGTATCTATTAAGAGGGAAATTGCGCATCCGTATCTCTTACAGGGGATAATATATCCGTATCTCTTACGGGGGAAATTACGCATCCGTATCTCTTACGAGGAAAATTGCGTATCCGTATCTCTTACGAGGGAAATTGCGCATCCGTATCTCTTAAGAGGGAAATTGCGCATCCGTATCTTTTACGAGGGAAATTGCGCATCCGTATCTCTTACGAGGGAAATTGCGCATCCGTATCTCTTACGAGGGAATAATATATCCGTATCTCTTACGAGGGAAATTGCGCATCCGTATCTCTTAAGAGGGAAAATGTGCATCCGTATCTCTTAAGAGGGAAAATGTGCATCCGTATCTCTTAAGAGGGAATTGCGCATCCGTATCTCTTACAGGGGATAATATATCCGTATCTCTTACAGGGGAAATTACGCATCCGTATGTCTTACGGGGAAAATTACGCAACCGTATCTCTTACGAGGGAAATTGCGCACCCGTATCTCTTAAGAGGGAATTGCGCACCCGTATCTCTTACAGGGGATAATATATCCGTATCTCTTACAGGGGAAATTACGCATCCGTATGTCTTACGGGGAAAATTACGCAATCGTAACTCTTACGAGGGAAATTGCGCACCCGTATCTCTTACGAGGGAAATTGCGCACCCGTATCTCTTACGAGGGAAACTACGCATCCGTATCTCTTAATCGCTTGAAATCAAAATTCTTTTTGGAAGAGTTTCCTTAACTATTACACCGAGAAAACATGGTTTTTAAATAATTGAATATCCTTACGTGGTGTAATTGCGTTTGACTGACTACGAAGGCACATTTTATATTTCTAAGGTCTAGGTGGATTATTGGATACTTATCTCGTAACGGTATATTATAAACTTCTGGTCATACATAAATTAAAAATTCTTCGAGGCTAATTAGATTAATTTCAAGAACTTTGGTCTATTTGTGACCTACAAACGCCTGTAGAAGTATTCCATACGCAATACATCGGTGAGTAATGTGAAGCTAGCCACCAGGGTAGCTCCGGCTGAAAACTCACTATAACATAAGAGAGGCTAAGCCCGCAGTAGAAAACGCGTATATAGAGAGGGTCTACGAGCGTAGACTGTACACATTAAAACTACGTCTACACTCCTACGCGTTCTCGCTACACGATTTCTAGCGCGGACTTAACCTCTCTATTATAAAGCAAACAGAACGATAAATCGTAATCCCTCTTATAGAAAACATATCGTTATCACTACCTTACAAGATAAAAACTTAGATAACGCGTCAACCCATATTGAAGGCGATAAAAATAGTATCACAACAAATTTCGCTTACATTTTTAGCAGCAAAGGCTTAGATAAACGTCAGTCATCCTTTTTCCCACCCGTATTTTAAATAAAATGTACCCAAAAAATGCCAATAAGTCGATCAATATTTTTGAAAACATTAACGACGTACGAAAAAGTGCGAATTTTTTCCCCACCGAGAGATTTTTTCCAAATTTCTTTTAAAGGAAAACGTAACGAAAATCCTAGTATGTGGTCCCTGGAACAAAACGCGGACTCTCCATCGACCGGGAAAGGGTTGGGAAAAATAATATTGTCCCCAGGTCGACGGCTTTACCGCACGACTCAGAACCTATAACAATGTTTGTTAAAATATAGATTATATTTTCCACTTTATTTTTCCCTCTCATATTTGCTACGGTTTAAACAATAAATTAATTTAAAATTCAATCACTTTTACGTATTAATATGAAAAGATAAATATAAATCAATGTTTGTTAAGATATGGATTATATTTTCCACCTTATTTTCTCGTGTTTTAATTTCACTCATATTTTGATATCGTTAAACAAATTAATTAAAAATCAAAATTTAAATTAACAAATATACCAATGGAAACGTTTAAAGATTAAGATTAAGAATAGAAACAATGTATAGCTTCCGACAGGAGTGATATAACTTACTTAAGAAAGAATTACGGATTATCTAGAAACGACCTTGTCCTGGGCAAAGTTTGAAAGCTTTATCGTTGGTCTCTGACTGGTTAGGCTAGTGACAAAACCATCTGGACCCTCGTAGACTCGGCGAAGGTTGGTCGCTTTAGCATTATGGATGACGGGCTTTTAATCTCTGGGAGAGTGCGTGTCTGGCTATTCCCAAATACCGTCCGGGATTTTAAAACCACTAGACTAAATTTATAAACACCGAGACAGCTCCGGAACGACGGATCAAATCCATGTTTATTTTAAATGTCGCCGTAAAAAGACGTAATTTTGGGGTTCCGCGCGATGGCCAAAATGTCGGCCCAAGCACTGCGGAGCGGAGAGCGACACAGGGGCCAGTTTACGTCATCCGGAGAGAGAGAGAGAGTTGCTCATTTTTCGGAAAAGGATCGATACTCGCGGAACCGCTCCGGGACGCCACTGAGAGGGTCACGTGTCTCCGAGCAACCAATCGTCGTCCTAGTCAAGCGATCCACTCGGGCGACGGTACGCGGTCTGGGTGTGTAACGCTCTTCGTAGGCGAGAGTTTCTGTCGAAAAGACTGAACGAAAAGCGAGGTAGGAGAAAGAGAGAGGTCGGGTATGGAATAACAAAAATGGACGGCGATGATGTCATCGCGTAGCCAGCCAATGAATGTTTAGAGTTATTACCAGACTGTGAACGTCGGGGGGTACGTTTTTATAGCGGCGCGAAGTGAGTAGGGTGACATCTAGAGGTTAAATAGGAAACTGTTCTTTTTTTTTCCTTTCTTATAGTCGGGGTTAACGGGCTGCGAGGGTTGAAGGATAACGCCCGGTAAAGTCTAAGCAGTTACCCCTAACCGTGACTGTTAAGTGAAAGAGTGTAGATTTCGGTGGATCCGACCTATTTTATACTTCTTTCTGGGAAATGAGAGCACCCCATTGCGAACAGCCACTATCCCGTACAGACCGTATTTAAGCCTGCTTTGTTGCGACTAATAATGAACTCAGACGGGAGAAATACCAAGTCTGCAGAAAGCTTACTTACAAGATAAAAATCGCCAACTGAGAGCAAAAGTCGAGATATGTGACTTTCGAAAGAAAATTGAAATAAGAATACTCAAATCTTAATTTTTTTTTAAGATTAGGAAAAATAGGATTATATTTAAAAAATATAGGACTTTATAAAACAATTTTTTTTTAAATTACAGGATTTTATAGGGCTATATATGCCATTTTATTTACTAACTTTATGCATTTAAAAACCAAATCTATATTTAGTGAAATAAATCTTTGTTTTTTTACTTAAAAAATAGAAACTATTTAACCATTATATCACAAAAATATACTAGTAGCAAACCATGTTTACAATAACTAACAATTGTAAGTATAGACTAGAATGATTTTGTATAGGAATTGATCCTATAGCTAAATCTAGTAATTTAACTGAGTGGCGGGTTTTGAAATGGGCAAAATAACAAAATTATAGAATTTTATATGACTTTTTTAGGATTTTGCTAAAAATATAGGATGTTATATAAAATTTATGAAAATATAGGATTTTATAGGAATTATTGGACCTCCGGCGTCCCTGCATTACTTAATTTTTAATAACGCTGTAATTTTTTGACTTACTTGACATTTGCTCTCAGGTAGCGAAATGTCACCACGCACTTAGGATTCAAAAACTATTGGCAAACCGATGCCCCTGATATTTCCAAACCTTTGCTGGAGCATCCAATGTTTTAAGATAACCTCAATAACAACTTTCTGGTAAACACTTAACTAAGGTAACTAATCTCATCATTGGCATTTAATCTAAATTGGTTCGATATTATTATACAACAGAGAAGTAATAAAGGCAAATCTTAATTAAGAATAACTTATTGGTGTAAATTTGCACTTTTTAGGGCAAACTTTCCGAACCATCATAAAAATTCACTGTTATCACTGATTTTTACTAAATAATGGGAATTTCCCTGACGTTTCAGTCGACTATCTAATTCCCGTGATATTTCCGGGTTTACTAATTCTGTATGAACCCTGGTAATCAGTGTTGGGCATTTTCGTCAAAGAGCCGCTCAGCTCACTCACCGCTCGCACTCGCTAGCCTAATATCCGCTTACGCTCACACATTGAGCGGTAAAATCACCGCTTCTCTCTTTTCGCTCTTTTTGAGCGGTAAAATAAGATCTCCTCTCTTTTCGCTCTTTTTGAGCGGTAAAATAAGCGCTCGTCTCTTTTCGCTTTATTTAGAGCGGTAAAATCAGCGCTCCTCTCTTTTCGCTCTTTTTGAGCGGTAAAATAAGCGCTCATCTCTTTTCGCTCTTTTTGAGCGGTAAAATAAGCGCTCCTCTCTTTTCGCTCTTTTTTGAGCGGTAAAATAAGCGCTCGTCTCTTTTCGCTCTTTTTTGAGCGGTAAAATCAGCGCTCCTCTCTTTTCGCTCTTTTTGAGCGGTAAAATAAGCGCTCATCTCTTTTCGCTCTTTTTGAGCGGTAAAATAAGCGCTCCTCTCTTTTCGCTCTTTTTTGAGCGGTAAAATAAGCGCTCATCTCTTTTCGCTCTTTTTGAGCGGTAAAATAAGCGCTCCTCTCTTTTCGCTCTTTTTTGAGCGGTAAAATAAGCGCTCCTCTCTTTTCACTCTTTTTTGAGCGGTAAAATCGGTGCTCCTCTCTTTTCGCTCTTTTTTGATGGGTAAAATCGGCGCTCCTCATTTTTCGCTATTTTTAGAGCGGTAAAATCGGCGCTCCTCTCTTTTCGCTCTTTTTTGATGGGTAAAATCGGCGCTCCTCTCTTTTCGCTCTTTTTTAAGCGGTAAAATAAGCACTCCTCTCTTTTCGCTCTTTTTTGAGCGGTAAAATCGGCGCTCCTCTCTTTTCGATCTTTTTTGAGCGGTAAAATCGGCGCTCCTCTCTTTTCGCTCTTTTTTGATGGGTAAAATCGGCGCTCCTCTCTTTTCGCTCTTTTTTGATGGGTAAAATCGGCGCTCCTCTCTTTTCGCTCTTTTTTGAGCGGTAAAATCAGTGCTCCTCTCTTTTCGCTCTTTTTTGATGGGTAAAATCGGCGCTCCTCATTTTTCGCTATTTTCAGAGCGGTAAAATCGGCGCTCCTCATTTTTCGCTATTTTCAGAGCGGTAAAATCGGCGCTCCTCTCTTTTCGCTCTTTTTTGATGGGTAAAATCGGCGCTCCTCTCTTTTCGCTCTTTTTTAAGCGGTAAAATAAGCACTCCTCTCTTTTCGTTCTTTTTTGAGCGGTAAAATCGGCGCACCTCTCTTTTCGACCTTTTTTGAGCGCTGAAAGTGGCGCTCCTCTCTTTTTGGTCTTTTTTGAACGGTAAAATTTGCGCTCCTCTTTTCGCTCTTTGAGCGCGGTAAAATCGGCGCTCCTCTCTTTTAGTTCTTTTTTGAGCGGTAAAATAAGCGCTCATCTCTTTTCGCTATTTTTTGAGCGGTAAAATCAGTGCTCCTCTCTTTTCGCTCTTTTTTGATGGGTAAAATCGGCGCTCCTCATTTTTCGCTATTTTCAGAGCGGTAAAATCGGCGCTCCTCTCTTTTCGCTCTTTTTTAAGCGGTAAAATAAGCACTCCTCTCTTTTCGCTCTTTTTTGAGCGGTAAAATCGGCGCACCTCTCTTTTCGACCTTTTTTGAGCGCTGAAAGTGGCGCTCCTCTCTTTTTGGTCTTTTTTGAACGGTAAAATTTGCGCTCCTCTTTTCGCTCTTTGAGCGCGGTAAAATCGGCGCTCCTCTCTTTTAGTTCTTTTTTAAGCGGTAAAATAAGCGCTCATCTCTTTTCGCTATTTTTGAGCGGTAAAATAAGCGCTCCTCTCTTTTCGCTATTTTTGAGTGCTGAAATTGGCGCTCCTCTCTTTTTCGTTTCACGCTCTTTTAAAAAAACATTTTGCCGCTCATAATGAGAGGAGCTCTGCCCATCACTGCTGGTAATAAATAAATTACTTTATAGTAGGTTTAAATGTTTCATGATAAGCGACCTTTTACGGATAATTTACTGAAGGTGTTTTCAGTGTTTAGTGTGGGAAGAATTAAGATGTAAATTTCAGGTTTTGTCAATAATAAGTTACCTATCAATTATTGAAAATAATGGACATGATGTTTAATTAAAAAATAAATGTTATATATCAGATAGATTCTGATTCAGATTAAAGACTTGAAATTTGTACTTTTTGGACTATTTCATGTTGTATTCCTACTAACTCAAATAATCTAAAATAATTAGGTTAGAAATATAAATCAAACTAGTTGATTTTTTCTTTTTTCGCTGTATATTTCTTTAATAGCTACTATTTGAAATATTTTCCACATTTTGGATTTGCGAAAACACTGTCTGGATGTGATTTATATAAGTGTCCTTTTAATAAAACTAGAAGTAAATGAACCGTGGTTATTGAAATAGCGCTCAGAATCGGAGGGCGTTTTCCTTATGAAAATGATGAGAAAATCGAGTCAAATAAAAGCTAATTTCCATCCCCGTCTTTTGACGTGATAAATTGCACTTGGAAATTGTTGGTATAGCTATTTATATGTATAAATAATGGTTTAATAAAAACAAAAACTTTTTTCAGTCTAGGAGCGCACAAAATTTCAAATTCGAGGTAAAAATGTAACTTCATAACGAAAACGCCTCCAACATGGGGAGTATAGCAATCTGATAACTTCGGTTAATTTACTTCTGATAAAACCGAAGTATTTTGGTGGGTTTTAATACGACTAGGGAAATTAAAAATTTTCCTTATTTGTTATAATTGTTGTATAATTTTAGGTCATAATAGGCCAGCACCTGTAGAAGTGTTCTAGCTGCCGCACACCAGTGCTCTGGGATAAGCCAACTTACCGAAAATTAACTTTTCTTTTGGGTTGGGAAAATATAGTTGAATATGAACCCATTACATAAGGACTCGTTTTATACCAATAAAAATATATATTTTTAGTATTAACCATTTGATTCAGGGTTCAGATATCATACGAAAAACTAATTCATCTGACATTTCAAGGTTTTCAAAATAACATGTTTACTCCCTAACATTTCCAGGTTTTTTACACTCTTTAGTTTTCTCTAATTTTGTGGCTGTTTTTAAGAAGTTTTGAGGACATTTTTGTATTTTGAGCACATTTTTTGTGTATTTTGAGATCACTAATAGCAAATAATGTGGTCCTTTTTGCGATATTTCGAACCCCCCGTAAAATATTTGCATAGACTACACTCTATTTCAGTTCAGCCCTTCAAATCGACTTCTTTTTCGCATGGCGGCATCAGTATTCATAAGAGATAGCTATTTCCCTATTAGTTTTAGTATACTTTCCCGTATACAGATGTCACCAGACGCTAAGGGAGCCCGTTGAACTTAACTTCACATCTTCAGGCACTTATGTACGTCTACTTTATTTCCATTTCAACCAGAGCCCTAGTATTTCACAGGAATTTCGTCTTGCCATAAGTGCCATATTTTTTTCAAGTCTATCGAGGCATGATTGCTTACTTATGGACTTAACGCATAATAAACGCAAAGCTCGAGGCCCCCCCCCCCGCACCGCAGGCCCTGCGGACCATCAGCTACGCCACTGCTGTGAGCTTTCATTGTTTACAATTTGTAAACTTCGATCACGCGCTATTCACGGCCGACTCTAGGTGGCGCTGCGGAGCCCTCCTCTTCCGAGGTTATCCCCTTTGATCTAGCGTCTGATATTGTCAAATTAGAGAATAATTATACCATTAACGAACCACAAAATAGTGTAAAATTATTGAAAAAATTCAAATATTAACCTTTAATAGCTTCTATTTCATCAATCCTAACCTTCAAATTCGCGTAATTATCCTTTTCAGTTTACATACGGCCTGGTAACGGCCAATGTGATAAGCTCATAAACAACTGGATTTTTTATAGCAACCGAAAGAGGGCGTGGCAATAGGTGAAAACTATTCGCCGGTCCGGAATCGTTCGATGAGTCCTCGCGCAAACTATTAGCTGAAAAAAATTATCGGACAGTTCTAACACAAACTATATAGTAGTATCGCCGGGAATAGTGGCTCACTCCTGTAATCCCAAGCGTCTGTGAGGCAGAGTTTGTGGATGGCTGTGTGAGGACGACCACCAGTCCCCCAACGGGTGGTCGGAATACTTCCGCCACGGGTGTCCCCACCCCTGTCCCCACGTATCCCCCCGTTGGCGTGGCCGTTACACATATCTCGCCCTGATTAGTCAGTTGGACGAGAGGACTGAATTGTCCCAAACGTTACAATCGAATTAAAAAAATATATATATAGTAGTACCGCTGTGTAGCTTTGGGCTATGGCTGCAATTTTGAGGGCAGTTTTTATCCAGTGATGGTAAGTCGAGGGAAATTTCCCAGATCTAGGGAAATTTATACCCCTAAAAATCCAAAAAGGGAAAAGGGAAATCAGTCTAAAAATTTGCGAAATCTAGAGAAATTCCACGTAGGGTGATTTTAAAGTGAAGTTACTAATCTAAATAATCACAATATTTAAAATAATTGATTTAATTTTATGAAAATATTAAAAGAGAGTAATTTTAGCAAGAAAGCTTAATGTTTTCTATAAACCTGGGTTACCTAGCACCCCTGCAATTTTGCTTTCCACTTTTTCGTTTTATTATCGAGGACTCGTCTGCTCCTCGGAATGGTGACTGTGGTCGCGTGCAGTGTGAGAAATTATATAACCAATTATAATTAATCTAATAATTTCTAGTTTCTAGTCATCTAACAATGTTGATTAAACTAATGGGGAAAAGTAAAAAAAATCGTTATTTTGTGTAATAGCGTATTGTTTTTCAGCTAATTATTCTATTACATATAAAGCAATTAAATGTATTAAGATAAATAGTAAATTATAAATATATAAATTATAGTTTAATATTGGTTACCTAGAAGGCGCTATGTAATAAATATAACTTTCTGAAGGCTAATAAAGAAACTAGGGAAAATTTTGGTCAAAAAGGGAAATTTTAAGTCCCTGTGAGGGAAATTTCAATTTGGCGACTTGACATCACTGTTTTTATCTATAGGAAAAAGCATGGGTGAGTGCTTTCGTGTGATACGATTTTGAAAACTTGTAACGTCACAGCTGTAGTGTTCACCTAAATTTGCTTTCTGTTGCAAATACCTGCCATTCCACATTTCTTATATTGTAATCAAAGGAAATTTAAAATAAATGATCTTTTGACTAGCAAGAATTTTAAATCTCAAATGAGCAGGAGGGGTTATCATAGTGGCTATTCCAGCAAAAATTCTGATCACTGTCTTGATTTTATTTCATAGATATAGTTTTAAATTTTTTTTAGCCTTTTTAAATATTCATAGCGTAATTTTCCGGATTGTATAACAATGTATTAAGTAAATAATTAATCATACATGGTATAACCACATGTTCTTAGTATGACAAAAGTTACAATAAGGGTTGACTACAACTTTGAGGTATATTTTGCATATATCATTTACTGATTTATAACAGCCTCGGAGACCTTTAGTTTTGTACAGGGATTAGAAATACAGGTGCTAGAGCATAAGATGATTTGTTACTCTCTTTCACTGTATAGATTTACAAATGATAAAGTATAACCAAAAGTCAATATGACTTTGACTTTTGGTATAATTGTACTAGTTACTCTTGAGAAAGTTTATTAATATCTTTATCTAATCAGTTACATACTGCGTAAAGAGTGAACCAGCCTCAATTAAAATTCAAAGAATGAACTCAAATACGAATTTAATATTATCAGGCTTGTAACTGGATTAATTTTAGTTAATATTTTTTGTTCACCACAATTCAAATTTCAAAGTTCCTTAATTTATAAAAACTGAAAACTTACAGACTAGATGAAATGGTTGTTTCGGTGAAATCACAGGTTAGTTCTGATTTATTTCTTAAAACTTTTAGTAAATTTTTTAATTTAAATGTTCGTCAGAAAATCATCGTATTCTAGTTGCCCGAAATTCGTATCTATTTTTATAATATCAATAAAATAAATGTTTAATAAGACCTTCACTACTTTCCTCCACGTTCAGAGATCATGATTATGCATGAGCAGAGGCTTAAATAAATGTAATAGATTATTTAAAAAGCATACATTTTCCACTTTACTTTTGGTTTCAAATAATAGGTTATTAAATAAAATAAACTAAAAAATTAATTCCAAATTACTTAAACAAGCTAACTCGATATACTTTAAAGTAGAATTCGTTCGAGCCTATATTTGACACTTCCAGAATATAGATTCTGCGTTTTTCTCGTGACTCCTTGGATATATGACGCAATGTATTTGGTCTTGTGACTTATTAAAGCATCCAATCTTAAAAGGAGCGATTTTCAAACTCCCGATTGACATGCTACAACCAAAAAATCATCTTGAAAACAGAAAAATAATGGCAAGTGTTAAAAAAATTATTTACACAATACAATGCACCTAATTCATTTTTGAGGCTGAATATAATACACTTTCTAAATTGAGAGGATTTTCACTAATCCATTGTTAAAATGTTTTTTTAATTGTTGTCTTGACTTTTTCCCCATTAATTTCTTTAGATAATACAAAAGTGTACTAGTAAAACCTATGAAAATGTGAACAAGAACTGGTGCCAATTTTCCAGGATACGTTGACTATATATGCAATGCCACAAATTGCTCTCAGCAGATTTTGTTCATAGCGTCCAGTGGCGTCGCTAGGGTGTTTTAGGCGGCGCTTGAGCCACCTGTAAAATTTCTGAAGCGCCACCTAAAATTTCCGAAAAGCGCCTCCTAAATTTTTCCAATTCACTTGTCGAAAAGTTTCTTCGAACTTAAAAATGGGCATAAAAAATTTAATTTTACCTAGTCGGCCTCATTGTTTCAACTTTACAAACCTTTTTAGGAGCTCCCCCCCCCCTCCCCCATATCTCTCACTAGGACGCCCTGACCAGTGCTTATGGCTTAAGCGCCCCCAGTTTTGAAATCCCGGTGACGCCACTGATAGCGTCCGCTGTCTTTGATCATAGTTTGCAAGTTTTCGAGACTCCTTCTCTGTGTTTCAAAAACACATGAATAAATACTAAAAACAGGGTTGCCAAAATATTTTGTTACTTTTCTCGAAGCAACTTAAGACTGCTCAGTTTATTTTCTAATGCACTTCTGAGTACAATC
This sequence comes from Leiobunum rupestre, assembly GCF_980474605.1. Lineage (NCBI taxonomy): Eukaryota > Metazoa > Arthropoda > Arachnida > Opiliones > Sclerosomatidae > Leiobunum > Leiobunum rupestre. The sequence continues at coordinate 36,989,405 of NC_143387.1, forward strand.
TGAGAGCTTTGGTTAAGAATATCAACAATCAATTAATAATAATTCTTAAATTAACGTTAGAAACTTATAATTCTTTGATTCCTATACGAATCAGTGATTAGACTGCATGATTCTTTAGTTCAAAAATTTGTTACACTTATAACTTAGAAGCTACTCTGTTCTTAACGTGAATAAAGATATCATTAGATTCTCAAAAACAAAAAGAAGTTATACTTAATATTATATTCTCGAAATTTTGGCTCAGATTTCAGTGATTCAGAATAAGATAATCAAGGCCTATACAAAGTTATCAAGAGTCACAGACCCCTTGGATAGGAACCTCATGATGCTGGTAAAATCCTCCAAGAGGCACAAGGTAGAGGTCCCAGATAATAAAAGTCAAGTGTAGCCCTGAAGCCAATCAATCTTAAATGCACCAACTTTAAAACTCAATAGACACGCTTCGCTACAAGCAAAAAATTTATCTTGAAAACAGTAAAATAATGACTAAGTATAAAAAAAAACAAACAAATTTATTTATACAATAATACTATACACCTAAAATTTCAGATGGTCAATTCATTTCTGAGGCTGCTACAAAACAATCAACTAAAGAAATAAGTTGAATATAAAACACTTTCTAAATTGAAATTGCCTCTTGAAGGGATTTTCATTAATACATTGTTAAAATCATTTTTTAATTGTCGTCTTGACTCCTTCATTTCCGCATTAATATTTCTATAGAATACAAAAGTGTATTAGTAATAACATTTTTAGTTTTTTACCATAAGTGAAGGTATTTTCTTTAATGAAACTAGTGCATGGGAAATTTAATACTCTGTATATGAAAAAGTGTTATCAACTTCAAAGTTTGGAAGCTGCTTCGCCAAGGTGTTGGAAAGGTTGTGCATACCAAGATGCTCAAACTTATGGGCTGCATAAAAATCACAGCTGAGAAGTACATGAGGGATGTCTCCTCCTCTGCAAGGGATCCTCTCTCACTTCCAACCTGTTATTGCTTTTAGAGAGCTCTCCTATTACAAGGACCAGGGATAAACTCCTTGGCCTTCCTCTGACCTACCATCTCCATCTCAAGCCAAAGTTTGACCTGGCTTTCAATCAAAAAGCCATTCAAATGGCTGAGACCAGACTACTGGGTATTGGGATGGCAGGTTCAAAACCATAAAGCCTATCCTTTACATCTTCCTTATGAAAACATGCATTTTAGCGTTTGACTATCGATTGTGTAGCTTGTGCATGGTGATCACAAGATTTTGTTCGAATGGTAACCTTTTCAAAAGCACAAGCAATATAGAAATTTTCATTTTTGGTCCAATAATTCTATGTTCAAGAGTCATTTTCTCATTGAAATTTTTTTGTGTAGAAATGTTATACAAAGGCACAACATGTTATGAGTGATTATGTGACATATGGAAATATCTATAAGTTTAAAACAACAAAAACCTTACTCTTCAGAAAATGCAAAATTATCGACTAAGAACTTGGACAGATTTTCCAGGATAGGTTGACTATGTAATGCAACAAATTGCTCTCGGCAGATTTTGTTCATTGCGTCCACTGTGTTTGGATGGGTCCAAAAACAATCATGGACTGCTTGAAACAATACTCTTTCTCTGTTTCAAAAAACATATTAACAGTTAATATGAAAAAATAACAAAACGTATTTAGGTCATTCAAAACATGGTGGCCACCATATTATCAGATTGAAATTGCCTGATCTTCTTAAGGCCAAAGTTTGACAATTATTAACTTAATATTTATATATGATTTACTTTTATCAGAAGTAAAAAATTTACTTTTATCAGAAGTTAAAAATTTACTTTTATCAGAAGTTAGAAATTTACTTTTATCAGAAGTTAGAAATTTACTTTTATCAGAAGTTAGAAATTTACTTTTATCAGAAGTTAAAAATTTACTTTTGTAGTTTTATGTTTTAACTAAAAACAATTATTGGAACATTTATAATTGACCAGAACATTCTAGAAATTTATAATAGTAAGAGAGCTAGAGTAAAATTACAACGACATAATCATAAAATTTTCAAGATAATTTTAAATTCCAACTTTTTACAAATTCTCAAAATTTCCTGACCTTTCTAGACCAGTTTAAAAATTTTCTGATTTGAATGACCTGTAGCAACCCTCAAATAACAATAGTATCATGTTCTTATAAATACTTATGCGTTATACCTTTGGCAAAATAGAGAAGTAAGCATCATATGGGATGAATCTAGCGAATGAATGAAGTTCGGAGGAAATGCATTCTTTTGTTTTAAAATATTTGGTTGCCTGCATAGTAAAAGTTAACATATAAATTAAAAAACCTAAAAAAGTATATTTAGTAAAAATAAATTAATTACCCGCTTACACCAGAACGTTTATTAAATGCTTTAGATGTAAAATATACATCCTAAAGAAACACAAAAATATTAAAATCATTAGGGTTCATGGAATAAAATAATTAAGTGCATTTTTAAAGTACTAAATAAGTTTAAACTAAATTCATAGAAATAAACAAGGTTTTCTTATGCCATAAGTATGACACTGAGTTAATTGTTTACTACTTCCTATTCAGCACCGCTACTCTTAAAAAAATTCTAAATGCTGACTTCCTGAACAACACACTTTTAGGAACATAATCTCTTAAGAGTTCAAAATTTACTATTTTAACCAGGGCCACCGAGGGCGGTCCCGGGCCCCGGTAAAATATAAATTCCGGGCCCCAAAAAGAGCCTTTAGTACTGTAGATAGCTATATTCTTTCTGAGATAAACCAGGGTGAAGTATACCTGCATTGTTCAAACCCGGGCCCCGGTAAATTGTACCGGCTTCCCTACTCTCTTGTCGGGCCTGAATTTAACAAAATTAAAAGCAACTCCAAAGAGAACAAATTAAAGGGTATTCTGTATTGCACCAAAAAGATCCTGTAAAGTATCGCCTCATATCGTAGGTGCAGAGTTAAATTTTAAATTTTATCACCCAACAAGAAGCTCTGCCAATTTTTCAGTTTAACCAGAGAAGATTTAGTTCTCATTCGTAAGCTTTGGAAATTTCAACCAATACACTAGGTTACGCAAGCTGTCAATAGTACCATCCAAGTACTATACTAGAGCCGTCACTTGCTTTAATAAAGCTTAAAAATTAAAACTAAGGTTTTCTTTGGCAAAATGTTGAATTACTGAATCAGACGTTAGAAATGATTATTAAAAACATTCACTTCATGTAGTAATAGGCCTCCATATTAAGAGTATTATCTGATTGGCTGAATTTTAATTTTCTGGCCAAATGGGCAGTACTAGTAAAAAAATGCATGGACAAAGCTACAAGTGTCATACTTATTGCTATTATGTTGCTTATACTTAGTTTTCAAGTACCTGCTTTGAATGTTTCTGATAAGGTTGCATGATGGGAAAGCCGAGAGGTGTAACCCAACACACTGGCTCCCCTTTCACTTTTGAAATTAATTGGGCACATTCGGTGAACCAATTCTTAAAAGAAACTTTTACATTGGACCAAGAATTCAAAAAATGATAATTACTTGTGAAAATTTACCTGAATATGCCTAGTAGCTGTAAACATTTTCTGAATGCTATGAAACGTTTTCGTGACTAAATACATAGAAGCGGCCCATGCATACTCATCGGGGAAATCTTCAATGTCTTGCAGACGTTTGTGAATTTGAAGGCGAGCTCCGAATCGAGTTACACCATACACAATTGTCATAACAGTTTGTTTTACAACCTTCCTTGTGACAAAACCCTCCAGAGCTTGGGCTATTTGTATACCCGCCGCAGCATCTGCAGCTCTCTGTTCTTCAACCAAATTAGCAACACCAGTATAAACATCTTGAGGTACTGAACTGGGATAAAGATTAACTTGTTGGGCCCCCTCAAAGTCTCTTCCAAGGGCGGAGTAGTGTTGAAGACCATTACATGAACCATCTTGATGCACCGGGAAATGGCAAATGTAGTTCTTTGGATCCGGAGATCTGATTGCTTTCACTATTTCCATACAACACGCCAATGTTTGCCAGGGTTCTTCTGATTTCATCCACCATTTGTTACCCTAAATTTAGTAGAATTAAAAAACTTCCTGACATTGCTAAAATCAATATTTCATACCTCGAAAGGTCTATCGGCAGAATCAATTATATCAGAAATAATTTCATCAGCATACCTCAAGCGATTCTCCACAGATTCCCTTAAAAAATCCATCAAACATTGTGTATTCTTTGCAATACATGACTTAAATATAGTTTTACCGTTTCTTGGTACCAGTCAAGTTAATGGCATGAATTTTCAACCAATTGAGACCATTTTCACCGAGAGGTTTTCCATTGGCAAATAACAAAATTCCTCGAACCAAATCACTGCCTGAGATAATGAATATTAACAAAAACCAAAAGTACATAATATATCTCTTAATAGAGAAATATCCATCCCAGTCAAAGCAATGAAACATGTTCCTTCACAGACTCCTAAGGGCATTAATTTCATTGCACCTCGGCTTACTTATAAACCTTATTTATTTTAAAGAATAGTTCTAGAAAGTTTTTAGAATAACATATTCACTAGAGGTGGGAAGAATCCAAAATTTTCTTGAATATGAAAGATTCATGAATCCGCTGTACCTTGAATCTTTCGTATAATAATATTATGGATAAAAAACTTCTATTTTAAATTAAAAGTTTTTAATGTAAGCAAAATTTTAAATCCATGGTTCACCATAATATTGGTGATCTTGTACCAACAAAATTTCAAAGATGGCTGTGACTGAATGCTTCTATTGGATATCAATGGAGTTAAAATAATCTTACCAAAGTTTTAACAGTTTTTTTTCTTATAGGTTAGGATTCAAAATATTCAAATGACAAAAAAAACATGAAGATTAGAGTTTTAAAATCTCATTGTTTTTACAAATTCACAGGATTTAGCCCACCATTTTTTATCCTACAAATCATATTTTGAAAAAATGCATGAGCTGCAAACGGAACGTGTTTCAAGCTAAGAATATAAGCAGCGTACTCTTATATGTTTCTTTTTCCCCTCAACCGATTTAAAAGATGGACAAAAGGGAAGGAAGAGGTACACACCCAACAAATTTTTAATAAATCTACATGGAGATGGATTAATTTATTCAGGCCCGGTGTTACGGTCTGCAGCAAGAGATAAGATAGGAGCTCAAAAAAGGTTGACACTGAATGCGTGGCCCGCAGATAGCACTGTGATGCGCGCCCCCCTAACGCCGGCCCTGAGTTTATTTCTCTCTAAGAGATATATACTTTGGTTAAAACTGACTAAATCATAACAGGTCAAAATACCAAGATGATTAAAATGTGGTGGTGTAGGATACACTCGACCTCTGAAATCCATGTTGTGAGGAAACCAAAATATTCGATCACGAAACTGTCAAAGCGTTTAAATCACCCCAAATACCAATATTTATTTAAACCAACATAAGAGATAAACATACGTGATTCGCAATGGATAGCTTATAGAGAGTATCACACCACAAAGAGTACATTTCAGCCTTTTTTTGCCTATAGACCAATCTTTCATAGTTTAGCTTGGCATTTACAGTGATTGGATTATCCCTACAAGATTAAAATTCATACTGACTTTCTCTCATTTCTTATATTTAAACTAGTCAAACCTCGAGGTTTTATCTGGTTCATGTAAAACATGAGGAGGTTGAGGTACATCCAGTTCTTTACTTCCATCACGGTTAAACAGATCTATTATTAGATCCAAAACCTTAAAAAAATAATTAGCACAAACTGATTGGTATGCATGTAATTAGTTTTTTTACTGAATGAAGATAATATTCTATTAATTGCTTAAGTTATTCATCAAGAAATTACTGATACTAATTTCTCAGCAAATTTACCTATGCATAGATTTTGGATTAATCAAAAATTTTTCCAGGTTTTTATTTTATTTAAAGCCCAATTTAAAAACAAGGGGTGTGATAGCTAAGAAACTAGACTTTTGATATAGCAAACATCATATTTGTTTAAGTAATAATTAGTATAGATTTGCCATATAGGTATCAATTAGATATCAAAATCAGTGTAGATAATGGTTAAATTATATCAACCTACATTTCTTTTAACTATAAATAATACTGAAATCATTTGGATTATAAAATAGTTACCGGCTTATTGATACTCCATGGACAAATTCCCAAAACATTTAACGAATCCATGCAGGGATAAAGTTCAGGTGGAGGATAGTTTTCAACAATAAATTGATTTGCAATTTGACGAACAAAATGGGCTACAATTAAAAGTGAGTTAATGAACAGTAAAACAAATAATCCAATATTCCTGTGAATGTTACTTTGCATCAATAGATAACCACCACACACTGGAGAAATCCACGGAAGAGGCGGACTACTCATAGGAACGACAGTCGCACTAAATGTCAAATGCTCGTTTTGAGTGACTCGATAAAGCTCAGAAATCAAAGGATGAGGTTTGGTTTCCTCTTTCAACTTAAAACCATTTTGACGAAAAATCTTGTAGAAAGCTGGAACTTTTCTTAAAAGTTTACAAAATTTATAAAACTTGGGTTTCTATACCAGTCAAATTACTATTTAAGAGACATACTTAGAAGAACTTTTATTGCTTTTCAGAATATAAGCGCTAATTTGAACTTCATGAATAATTATCTCAAGTAAGAACTTTCCAACCTTCATTAGAAAAAAAAATGTAGTAAGTTAAGAATGATAAGATATCGCACACTCTATACTTACACCAATTAACACATTATAGGGCCAATTAATAAAAGGCACATCCTATAATTACAAATATAATTTCAATTACTGAGAAAAAAAAAGGTTAATATCATAAGTATATAACAAATCTCTTATGAGATAGTTATTTAAATAGTACATAAAAAAGAGAAACATATGTACCTATTCAGATTTTTACAAGCCCGTGGCAGCATAAACTACATCAGGCCTCAAAATAATAAACATATAATAGCCATAAATATGACTCGCCTTATTCTCTAAAGCCAAATTTTTTAGTTATAAATCTTTTCCACTAAATCTCTATAATGTGGGACAAGATTGTTAGAAAACGAGAACCACCGTTGGTCTAGAGATAACGCATTGTAACCCGGCCACCTGAATTAATGGCTTTAAAAGTCGCTTGAGGACTTAGGCCTAAGGTGGCGCCTTGGGAATTAGCCTAGCTGATTATTATTATTATTATTATGTCAAAGATGTAAAAAAGACCAACAACGATTGGGGAAACTAAAATATATTTACTAAATAAATTGTACAGATACTAGTGGTGTTTCGGCCGATAGTCTTAACTTGTAACTTTGCCTTGAAGGCCTAACTAACGGAATGTTTGAAATTTTATTTATCACGTCGGGTGTTTCTATTTTTAGCTAGTCTAATCTTGTAATTTCAACTTGAAGGCCTATCGGCCGAAGTACCGCGTATCGGGTTAATTTATTAAATATATTTTAGTTTCCCCAAGCGTTGTTGGTCTTTTTTACCTCTTCGACGTTGTTCATTACAAGATTGTTAGCACTCCATAAGTTGTTACTAGCTTTTGAAACTCCTAGTAATCTGACACTAGCCTATAGTTTTTCCAAATAGTAAAGTGGAATTTAAAATTGACTATTATAAACACTTTCTTATTTTCTGACTAAAGTTGTTATCAAATTTGAGACCAAAATTAGTTCTCAGTCAGATTTATCACCAATAAAATAACCTGGAAAACAATTTGCCAAACAAAGAGAATTCGAAATCACAAAGTTCCTATTCTGAAACTTCACTCTACAACTTAATTTATGCTACAACGTTGTATTTGGCCTTTTAAACATATTGGGGAACAAAGGGGGATTGAGTCGGTGAAGGTATATCTTTTAAGAAAATAACATAAACTGTACAGAGATATGTATATACTTCTGATAATATGTACTGTCAAGAAACTATTTAGCATGAATCTATTTAAATAGATTCATGATTTAGGTTAATGAGAATATATGAGCCAATCCATTTAAAAAAGCAAGTACTACCTAAGCCAGACTGAAAATCGTATTTCAAATTGAACCAACTGGGCACTTGTTTTAAATTTTTCTTTTTCAAAAATAATTGAGAATGCAGTAGACATGTGCGAGTACTCAATTTTGTTCGAGTACTCGAAGCTCGATAAGCCTTAGGTGAAAAGCTCGAAAAGGGTTCGAGCCTATAATCGTGGCCTAGGCTTAACTTTTGAGTACTCGAAACTATTAGGCACTGCTCGCAAGTTTTTAAAAATGGTGGGAAAACCTACTAAAAAAATTCCCTTTGGTCCAGCCTTAAGACCTCTTATTGGGTGAGCGAAACGCCCTAGTGGTTTCTGATTGGTTACTGATTTTAAATGTAGAAAACGAAACCAAAAATATAAATTATATAATGTAGGGTGCCCTATCTGTTTCGTGGTTTATCAATCCACTATTTTCTTGTTATAATCCCTAGTATCGCCAGTTATTAATTTAGACTTTACAGATATGGCTTCAAATAAACGCAAAAGCTCAGGCGGTAAATATTCTTTTAATGAAGAAATAGTAGAGCCTAGTGATAGAGCTAACTCTAATTATTAGAGTACTCGAAACCCCCTTTTTAAGCTAAGCCTAATTATTCGAGTACTCGAAACCACTTTCTAAGCCAAGCCTAAAAGCTCGATAAAATATTAAAGCTCAGCTCGATACTAGAAAAGTGAAATTTTTCATACTCGGAGCTCGGCTCGATACCCAAAAATCAAGGCTGGCACATGCGTAGAATGCACCAATTACTTTGCTATTGATAACAGTGAGCTAAGTAGGAGATCGTGCTAACTGATCTGGAAGGCACACACCTACATTCTCAGTACCCTAAATAAGTTCTTGGTATTGTAATATTACAATTGAAAGGCCTTGAGAAGATTCAGATTCTATTTTCCTCAAAACATCACGGGAGGTGTATTTCGTGCTATATTCCGGATCTGAGATCAGTTGGAGGTATTTCTGATAAATTAGCAGCAGCTAAGAAAAATGTAATGTACAAATTAAGACAACAGAATGGAATAAATATTGTAAAAAAAACGTACTTTGTCGGTAACACCATTTTGTTTTTTGACCCACATCATATACTTCAACATGACTTGCTCTCCAATCATGGAACTGAGGGTGACATAAGCACAGCTGTATGTTTCAGACGCGAGAGCTAAATTTTTTATCTCTTGCATCATTACATCAACATAATCATTAACATCCAACACAGCTAAATAAGGATACACCGTTAAGCCTCTATTATCTGCAAATGAATAATATTTTGTCGATTGAGAACTACAAAATAACAAGAATTAAATGATATTACATTTTGACTGATTCCATACACATTCAAGATTCTGTAAGAATGATAAACGTAAAACCTCTCTCCATTCTTTTTCGCAACTTTCAAGTTGTTTCCGCTAATATAAAATTATTTAAAATTTAATGTTACTGGTAAAAACATGCGACATAATTAATTACGCACTAAAAAGTAAGTTTTTTCGTTGTTTTTCTGTTGATGATTGATATTTTTAACCCTTATTTGACCATTTTTTTCCAGCTCAAACTGGGCCAAAGAATACTTCTGAAGATCATCCAACGTGCAAGCTTTTTCCATACCCGGATAGATGTTACTCTACATTATGCAATTTTTACATATAATTCGAGGTAAAGATTGAGGATTCCCTGTAACTTACAATTGAGGGATCTTCGTTTAGTTTTTCAAGTAAATTACATGAATATTTGGTGGGAAAAATAGGTTGTTTGTAGCTGTAATTGGGAATCAACTTGCGAATAGCCTACATAAAATATTTTCATCAGCTTCTTATGTCTAAACATAATAAATTTCACTAACTTGAAGAATTTGTTCTCGTTGGTCTCCCACAAATTTACATTTATCAAAAATGTCTTGAAAGCAATAGCCCTAAGAAAGAAAATATACAATTAATAAAGAAAAACTAACCCTAGAAAACAACATTAAGAAATTCCCTTACATCTGCCTGAAGTTGCTTGTGAATTTTATCAACTTCAGTAAGATTGACAACTGGCTGTCTGTTAAGACACTCTAGGAACGACGAGTAAATGCTTAGACTAAATTTGAAACCATTTTCTTTAAGAATATCCGTCAACTCCAACAACATGTTCCAATTCCCCTATTTCGACATAAAGTATAAAGTCCTTTGCGTAAAGTAGAGGATACTAATTGCTTACTTTAGAGGCCCATCCTTGAATCATCAATTCAAATACACCAGAGTTTATGAGGAGAGTTGAATAAGTTTTGTCATTGTCGTTAAATTTGAAATTTTTCAATATTCGGTGAGCTTGTTGGTGCTGAAAAAAAGTGATAATTAATTAATTGATTAATAATTAAATTATATCACACTATTACCATATTAACATGAAGGCACACAGTGATATACGATTTCAAACTAGCAAAATAGGATGACTCTCTAGCAAGCCGTGTGCTTGAATTTATATTTTCATCTTTTTTCTTTTTTTTTGATTTTTTTGTTTTAGATTTCTCTTGTTTCGAGGGTAGCTCATTTGACATTTTTGGCAACTTCACCATTTGAAGATTTAAAGATTCTTCTTTCTGAATATTTGAAATATTGCTGGAAACTAGATGAAATTTGAGTCTGGAACTTGTCAAATCCCTCTGATACTTTTCAAGAACTGTTTTACCAAAACCCAAAACTGTATTACATAAAATAATTTGCAACATTTATTTTTAGTGTCAGTACCTTGAATGAGTTCTTTATAGGGTTTTTTAATACGTTTCTTTTTCACTGGTTTCATTATGTGTCGTTTTGTATTAGTAGTCAGAAGTCTTAAATTAACAACTAAGGGCCAAAACAAAAACACGTGTTAGCTTTCCATAATTTTTGATATATAAAACTAACTTGCCTATTTTTGTAATAACGGTAAAAGTATAAGCCCCTTGAATTTGTGATGACCATAATCTTGGTTTATAAAATTGTTGTTCGTGAAATTTGCATATGATAAATCGCGAATAGAAATGTAACATTTCTAAGCACTTCACTATAACCGATTCCGAGAATCCGAACGCTAGCGGCTAAAAAAATGTAGTTTGGCTTATGAAGATTTTCAAATCCCATAGCACATGTTTGCATTCCTTCATGATGTATGTATTTTGTCTATAGCAGACGCTCGATGGTAGATCCCTGGGCAGATATACTAGCAGAAGCTTTTAGCACACCGTTTGGAGAATTTGAGGAATGGCACCCTTTTTTTTGGAAAGAACACTAAGCCTCAATCACCAGATAAAAAAAGCCAAAAGGGAAGCTAACAGGACGGTAATATACACTTCAATAAATGTAGGAGGATGGTCATTCATCATAGAAACTACCACAGGAATAGAAGGCCCTGCCTTTGTACGTGCTTTACTAAGATGACATGGGCAAAAGGTTCTTCCTTCATTTCCGGTTATCTCTGGTCCAATAAAAAAAAAAGTTTTGGAAATGACGGCCAATTAGATTCAAGCGGAAATGAACGGAGAACCTTTTGCCCGTACCAAGCCCGTAACACTTTTCATCGACTCTTTCTATTCCTCTTGTAGTTTCTATGCATTCATATTCCTAGAATAAATAATCTTCCAAGGAAATCGCCAAGAAGTAATATTTCCTAGAGCCAGGACCTGACAGGGAATCGTGTAGCCTCCATGGTCCTCCCAGGATTCCGTCTCGCCGTTCGGAAACATTAGTTTCTCCCCTCCTCCGTCCAGGAGTGGAATTCCCTTCCGGAACACCTGAAGGACATTCCAAGTCACGTGCAATTCCGGAAGGCGCTTTCCTCGTTCATGGACCTGTACGAGTAATGCTTCCCTGTCTCGACGTGATGGGTTTTTAACCCTTTGTTGAGCAAAAACCGAACTCAAGAACTGTTTATATAGTGTTGGTTAAGATAATGGAAAATTTTACGGCAGAAACAAGCGTTCCCTTTTAACCATGTAGCTTTTTTGACATATTAAGGTTTCGCAAAAACCCCTACTCACTCTTTTATTTGCCGTCGAAAACTAGATAGGTAGTGTATTAGCAGAAGTTACTAGCGTTTGGCAGCCAGTAGGGTAAGAAATTATATTATGGTACGCAAAACATGTATTATAGGGCTATAATGGATGAATTTGATGCTGTTAAAGGCTAATATTTGCACATTTCTCTAATTTCCTTGGCAATAGCAGACACTAGATCGTAGGTGCTAATTCGGAGGACTGTGGAGGTGCTGCGCTACCTAGCTAGAGTGGTTTCTGTCGCGAATAACGACTAAAACCATAAGTGAATAATAATAATAAGCTATGCTAGGCTAATACCCAAGGCACCACTTTAGGCCCAAGTCATCTAACGACATGTTTAATGCCTTAAACAGGTGGCCGGGTTACAATGCGTAGGAGGGTGGTGGCCAGCCCTTCATGCCACGCGAGCCAACAGATCCCTACACTATATAGCTATTACCGTTAACCTCTTCAAGTTTTTAAGGAAAGAGGAAACCAAAGACCTTGGGGGAAAATCTCTTTAACCAGTGGGGAGAGAACTTGCAAACTTTACGCAGAAGGAATGGTTTCGAGTTTTCACTCAATGCCAAGCTGGAATCGAACCCGGCTTCTCTTGCTGCGAGGTGAAAGTGATAACCACTCCGCCACCCCACATAAGTATGGCACAGAACGAATTCGGTTAATGATACTCTGTCGTAGAGTGATTGCAAAATAGGAAGTTTCCGAACAGGAAACTCGTCCCTTCCTACTCATGCTAAAACCAATAAAAACAAAAGAGAGAACCACTGAAGCGAGTCCAAAATAAAAAAATGGCAACCGGCAGAGAGCAATGATAACGCCAACGAGGTTTCCCTTAAAGACAATTGAATCCCAATTTTCCGGAGAGACCGCTGTAACATAGCCAGCACGACAGCTGCAGACATTTTATAAAATGTCTTTACGCTTGACCAACTTGTTGAAATGTTGCCCTGGAATAGTTCAGCCAATGCCTAAGAATGAGGTCATAAACTCTTTAGTGGGAGAGAAAACGGATCCACAGCTGAAGCGGGGAGGCAACATTTCAACAAGATGGCCAAGGTTATTTTATAAAAAGAACTATTAAGCAAGCGGCGAGTCAAAGCAGATTAGAACAAACATATAGTAACCTTATCTGACCCTTAATGTGCTCCAGCTATGGCCCGCTGTAGGAACAAACCTCGAGATCAAGAATCATAAATAAAGGGGTTCCAGGTAAGTCGCTGGTCAAAAAGAAAACTTAAATAACGGTCGTAAGAGGAGAACCACTACAGACGTTTTCAAGAGGTCAGTCTAAGAGCTGGCATGTTTCTTCGAGGAACACAATATCTGCGATAGCTCTCTGTATTTATACAAACTTCGGGAAACGCCACCAGAGTCTCAAATATTTTCCATTTTCCTAATAGCTGAGAGGAGGGGGTACTTTAAAGCAGGATTCTTGATGAAAAATAGACGCTTCCATAAAACCCATTCAGCAATACTATAGGAAATATTAATTTATAGATCCTGGACGTGCAAGTTACTATTTATATGGTCTTTGTAAGGAATGGTTTTTAGGGCTGTGCGAGTACTCGAACATCATTGATTACTGCCATTTTTTGAGGTCGATTACTCGAACTCGACGTCGAATAAGTAATTGGAAAATACTAGTCGGTTAATTTATCGAGTACCAAA